>NW_028277098.1:8484848-8787878 GCF_059951505.1 Python bivittatus
AAGTGACGATTGAACTGAAGAAGGACATTATAGAAAAGCACGATCGTGGTATTCGTGTGACTGATCTGGCCTTGGAGTACAAGATGGCGAAGTCGACCATCTCGACTATTTTCATGTTTTTGTGGTTTAAAAATAAAATGCATATGTTTCAGAATTGTTTAACCGTATGTATTTACATTGAACCTTATGGGGGAAATTTGCCTCGTGGTGCGACCAAATTCGGAGGGCGGAACGGATTAACTGTATTTACATTGAACCTTATGGGAAAATTTACCTCGAGTTGCGACCAACTCGAGTTGCAACCAGAGTCACGGAACGGGTTAAATTCGTAACTAGAGGTACCACTGTACTTTTCTACAGGGAGATCCTATTCTCTCAGCCTGTTTCTGTTTTTTCTTAATATAATGGACTTCCCAGAGCTGCTAGGTTCTGATGCTATTAAGGAAAAATTAGGTGCAGTTTTCACAGCAGCTTGCATTCATTGCTGAGAACTTCCTTTCTGAAGCTTATATTGTGTATGGGTACAAAATATTGGTCTTTACTGTAAGGCTTGTCTTTAAAAGTAATTTTCTCCCTTCCTGATGCCGGAAAAGGGCAATCAAAAGGTCCCTCTGACTGAAGTGTCAGTCAAGAGACACACTTTTTGTAAAGATTTTCACCTGTTAATCTTATTTCTCAAGAAATTTAAAATGTTATTTCTGGGAAGGGAAAGCATGGACCTGAACATTAATTGAATCTGGGCAAGTTGCCAAATCCTTGGGTGTGACAGGAATTGCTCCAGGGAGACACCTGGCGATCAATCTTAGCAATGCTCCTGGCTATTAGCTAATCCGGTCAAAAGCAAGTTTCCCAGCAAACAAATTGATCAAATTAGGGTCAATTACTTCTTGAATATATTTTTGCTTCACCCACAGTGACTTCATCCTTCCAGGATGCTTTTTATTTGGATAGGTCAGATTCCATCCAAATGTGTTCCAGCCTTTGTTTCCTCTGCTGCTAGGTCTCTAATTGCAGTCTCTCAAGGCCAGCATTTGGTTATTCACACAGCCTTACTTTCCCAGCAAAGCAGAAGTGAATACCTACAGACCATTCGCCCAGAGAGATTGTAAGCCTAAAGATGGAAGTATTGTGGAAATGTTATATTCCTATATCTTTTCTCTGTTAATTTTCTTTCTTTTATGTTGCTGTACCTTTAAGCTCTTGTTTCCTCATTTTACTCATGGCCATCTTGAGCTTTAGAAAAGGACAAGTCTACCTCCCTTGTTCCTTGAATATTGAATATATATTGATATTCCTTGAATATCCCTACCTGCTTTTTTCTTTGTTATGCCAATCATCTTCAGCATTACTGGATCTTTCCTCCACCACTGAAGAGATTAAGTCTCTCAGATGGAGCTCAACTAAGATTGACCTTTACATGCTCAGGAGGCTACTTTGTTTAAAATTCTTCCTGTTTATCCTCCTCAAGGTTTTTTGTTAAGCACCAGGATCTTGAGAGATATTGTCAATGGTTGTGTTAGCATTCTTCTTAGTCACTGTTAATAGCTCAACCTCTTGTCCATTAAATCCCATCAGGACATTCTCTCTGTCATTCTGTGATGTCCTCTCCTTTCTTTCTCTTGTCCTGTTGATTTAAAGTTTCTGTGCAAGAAATATCTAAAAATCTGTATTGGTATGCTATAACCTGGAGGTGTAGCAAGTCAAAGAAGCAGGTGCCTATGCTGTAATTCTCCCAACCCTGGAATTTGAAATAAAGTATCATTGCCTTTTGCCCTGTCTGCAAATTTCATTAACAGAAGCTCTAGATTTCCGTCTTAGTAGCAGCATGGGCGGCCCTAGTTAGTCAAAGATTCTTGTGGCCCAGTTACAGGCTTTCCTATTTCTGGGATCTTGCTGTTTGCAGAGCTTGGTTTTCTTCTTGCAGACATACACCCACTCCCTTGTGTCAAAACACCAATGCTGTTACTCAGTTGGGTAATGAAAAGTTTGCAAGAAGAAAACCAAGCTTAATGAGCCCCAAGATCCCAATTTTCCAACTCTGAGTGATACGTATAACTCCCCAGTTATTCCTACTTCTGCCAGGTAGAACTATAGCTGCCCCCTGTTTCAAAACACAAGGTCAATGGGTATCAGATCTGAAAAAAATAAGAAAGGCTATGGGCTGTTTGTGTATTGGGAGCTTTTTGTGTTTGTACATTAGGGATTTCCCGCGTCACTCCGGCTTTTTTTTGATTTGATACGGGACTAGTTAAAAGTTGAACGATAGTACCCCTTGCCTCATTATAATAGTAAAAAACACACCCCTAGGAGTAAACATGAGATGCCAATGAGCAACCCCTCATGGCTTATTATGGGGTACATAGTTGTAGTACGCATGTGCATGACGTAATACACCCATGGATTTGTTTTAGCCAATAAGAATTGTGCTGAATGTTACCTGCTTAGTGAAATGTATAGAAAGCTTTGGACAGCGCCCCTTTGCGCGCTCGATTTGGATTCTGATCCTGAGTGTACCCCTTTGCTTCTGTACAGAAATAAAGAGTGAAAGCCTTCTCTCTACTCTGTGCGTAATTTGGCGCTCTCTCACACCAGGTAAAAGTATGCCCCAATCAGTTGGTTACCCCATGGCCAACAGTTTTTGGTGACCTAGATGAAGAGACTTCTGCCCGGTTCTGGTTTCAGCTTAGGATGACGATGGTCATCTATGAGGTGTACCCCATTTGTTTGGAACGGTACTCCTCGGTACTCCTCGTGGAACCCAATTGTCCCGCTGGCTGAACAGGACCCAAAGGCAAGCGTCGATTAAGAAGGAACATTGGTAGGAAAATCTCCACCTGGTCTTTGAAAAACATCATTAATTGTTGAAAAAGGGCACACTTGGTGAGTAAAGGCTTTTAATTACCCCATGCAAATCTTCTTGAGATTTGTCAGACCAAGGGCTACAGAAAACCCTGGGTTTGGTAGGAGGGCAGTGGTGACAGAAAGCTGGAGGCCCCTACTGATCCCCTATGGAAAAGGGACCCAAATCACAGATGGAAGTATGGGTTCTGGCTAGAATAAAAATAGGAATGGAATAGGAATGGAACACCTTTAGGGTGGATCTTGAAAAAAAACCTGTGGCCAATATTAGAATAAAACTGAGTTTATCAAGAGCTAGAACTAATGGCAGGAAAAAGAATTTTGCAGTCCTGGGGTTATTAAATACTGAGCCCTTTCTGTATTTTGTGCACCAGATCTAGTCGATCCTCTGCTTTCCAGTTTAGTACTTTGTAAACTGATCTAACAAGACCTTCCAGAAAAGTAATCTTTGAATCCCTCTCTTCTGTGTCTAGGCACGATTTGTGCTTAGTTACAGGAGCTTCTTCACACTTCTCTCTCAGTCCCTTTGGAATATGTACTCATCTTAATCTAGCTTTGATTCTGTTTTATGCCAAATGCTGCCTTCCCCGAGCTTTTCCTCACATGCACCTATCTGTGCCACAAACAGGCCCCCGCAATATTTTTCTGCCATGTCATCGTGACATTGCCTTCATCTCTAATTCTCCATCCATATCTGAGGTTGCCTATCAAGAAGAAAATCTGTCTGTGTGATTGCGAAGAGTCGACATTGACTTGATGGCAGATAATCCATCAATCAATCTGAAGCAGCCTTAGGTTATCCTTAGCTGTTTAGGAGTTTTCC
Source organism: Python bivittatus (assembly GCF_059951505.1). NCBI lineage: Eukaryota > Metazoa > Chordata > Lepidosauria > Squamata > Pythonidae > Python > Python bivittatus. The sequence goes on from NW_028277098.1 coordinate 8,488,531, forward strand.
CTCTTATCCCGATCTGTTTTTGTTTCCCATGGATGTAATCTGATGTACTTCTGTTGCTGCAGCAGTCGGGGGACCATGGGATAGATTCACCCAGCTCTTATGAGCCTCTTTAGATGGCTTGTGCATAGGCTGGGCTCCCATTCTGCCTTTGGGTATACACACATACAGCTGGATTGCTGCCAGCTGGACAAACCGTCAATCCTAGGTGTTTCTTGGGGGTTTCAAAATAATATTCATACTAATATTAATGAGCATTGGTTTATTGTATTTTAATCAGCGTTTTAACCAGTATTTATTTTTGTTTTTACTGTAAACTGCCCAGAGTTGCTCATTGAGTGAGATGGGTGGTGACTAAATTTAAAATATAAATAAATAAAGACATGCTACCTCCCCTTTGGTCATCAGGCAGCATTTCACCTACAGCATGTTACAAGAACTGTTAAAGTACTGGATAAAACAGTGCTACATCCTGTTTGACAGAGGAGCCCTGTCAGAGTGCAATGTGATGGTTTCATTCAGGCTGTTGGACAAATTCCTCTTATTTGCAGAATTGTCCTGCAAGTAACTCTGAAGCTTCTTTGTTATAATTATACAAAAACCTCTAGTAAGTCAAAAATGAAGAAAATAGGAATAAGTAGATTTATTATTATAGTTTTATCCTGTGTGTGTGTGTGTGTACACACACACACACTGATCAAGGCAGCAAATATACCCAATACTCTTTCCCCCTACTTTCGCCACAACAACCCTGGGAGGTGGGTTAGGCTGAGAGAATGACTGACCCAGTCTCCCAGTCAACCTTCTTGGCTAAGGGAGGCCTAGAATTCACAGTCTCCTGGTTTCTAGGCCAGCACCTTAACCACTACTCCAAACTTGCTCTCATTAATTTAATTTAAACCTAATTTAATTGAATGCCATTAAACATAAATTTATCAAATTAAGCAATCCTAACCCTACCCTATGTTAGCCACACTTCATATGTATGAAATCCTGACCTGAGCTACTTATGAATTCTCCACCTCATTGATTTAAATAAATTTTGTCTCTCGACATGAGCTCAAGTTCAAAAACAGTATACGAATACAAAATTGTACTAAACAATGCACACTTTGTGACTGGATGCATGAGCAAAGATCAAATTACAGAAGTTAGGAACCTATTCTAAAGACAAATGAATTTTGCTACATCTTTCTGCACTACTACTTCAATTTTTCATCATTCTATTTTTTGTTACTAATTTTAAGGAAGTTTGTTTGGAACAGGCATCCTTTATTTCTAAAGGATTTCCTTACTTTTTGCCTGGGATATATTAGCTCATTCTCAAAAAGGTTCTTTTACATGCACTGACAGCCACAGAAGTACTTTAACTAGTTTTGCCTGAAAAATAATGAGCTCTTCTGGGATGCTTATCAGTGGAAAATATTGGAAAGTTGATTTTCAAGCTGGGAATAAAATGCGCAGGCAGTTGCTTGAAACAGAGATGAAGTTTATTTCCAACAGCAAATGTACAGAGTCAGCTGTCGGTGTGGCAGCAGTGAGCTTTCCCAGGGCGAAGGGATCCCTCCTTATTTGATCAAACAGATCTCCTGCTAAACCTCAGTTAGGGAGGAATGCTATTAGCCTGGCATCTCTTGCTGCATTTTAATCTACTGTATGTATTTGGCCCATTCTAATTGTAGTTTCTCACCTTTTGCTTTGATCATGGGTGGGAAGACTACATGGTAGGGAGGAAGATTTCCTTTTCACAAGACTGCATGGTGGGGATACGAGGCTTCTTGTCACAAAAGCTTATAGGAAGAAGGAATGAATCACATTCTAAGGAAGAAATCTCTCTTTTCCAAATTCAGCTGCCTCTATATTACCTTTCCCAAAGTGCTGCTGACAGCAGAAGAGGCATCACGAGCAAGAGGGACTGCCATAGTTTTGGCATGTGTGAGGGCTTGGTTTTTAGCTCACCAGAGCTTCTTTGCACTGCACAGGGATACAATAACTTCAGACCAGTGTTTCTCAACCTTAGCAACTTTAAGATGTGCAAACTTCAACTTCATGCTGGCTGGAGTTGAAGTCCACACATCTTAAAGTTGCAAAGGTTGGAAAACACTGCACTAGGCTGATTAAGAAGTCACACACTGAAGCCAAAGAAGCTCTGTGTGTGTGAGAGAGAGGGTGGGTGGGTGGAAAGGAGATCTAATCTTCTCCCATTCCAGTTCATGTGAACCAGACCAACCTGGCTAGATATCTTTGCTCTCCCCATCTGAAAAATAAAATGAAAATCCCATTCCCCACTTGCAAACATCCCCAACTCCCCAACTCTCAAATTATTTATTTGCCTTAAAATACTTCTCCACAGCCTTTGGTTTTTGGTTTTCTGGTCATTTCCCCACCCCCAAAAGCAAGCCATTCTTCTTATAAGGAACCCCCCTCCACAACTGAATTATTCACCGTATGATGCTTCTTCTAGTATCTTCTGGTTTCATCCCTGCCCCCCATGTTGAAATCAACAAGGGCATTTTACAATCAAGAGCTGGCAGACCTAGAGCCTTCAGCTATCAGCTATAATTACAGCCACACACCAAAGAGCAAACTGTTGATAGTTTCCTCGCCTGAGCTAGTATGGGCCATACCATTTAACCAGGAAAAATTATGGTTGGCAAAGGAAGCTACAAGCCTGTAAAGATTGCTTAATTAATAAGCATTAAGAAGACCCTGAAGTTGGAACAATACTTATTATATTATAGGAGAGGGAACAATGGAATTGCAGTGTCTTGGCTCAGACATTATGACAACTACTAGGCTAGCCATCTTATCTGGAACTGACACAATTAAGTACCACCACCACCCTGCCAAAGTTGCTACGGGGAATCCAAGCATCTGTGTACTCCTTGCAACTTTTTAAAATAGTTAAAGTGAGAAATAAAAAGGAAGGTGGCACTGGAAAATGGCTGATGATAGTTAAGCCACGTCTGATACCAAGTAGCATCAGTGATAGATGGACCCTCCAAACATGCAGATTTTCTGGTAGGGAGTAACTGCAAATTACAACCAGGGACTCTGAAACTAGAAGGGAAAAGAAGGAAAAGAACAGATTTAAAAAATTTTCATTTCCGAAAAGAATAATTATAGTCCCAGTTGTCCCAACTATACTCCTACCCGCAGCATTTAACTACTTTATCTGAAGAGTTTGAGAACCACAGAACTTGTAACTGGTAAAACGTTTTTAGTTCTAAGAAATTTAAAAACATAAGGATACCCTTGAGTCAAGCTTGATCTCTGATAAATATGAAGACACATCCCGGCAGTTTTATTTACAACAGTACAGAAGGGGGTTCCAACTGTCTTCTTCCAGCATATTTTTTTAGCTCCCTCCTCTGAAATTCCCCAGTGGGTCCCCATCCAAGTAAAAACCAGGCCTTAGCCTGCTACCAGCAGATATTGAACTAATTAAATCCAGTAAATCCATGGCTGATTTAACAAATGTATTACCCTGTGGCTTGGTGATTTTGGATTTTTTAAAATTTGTAGTTAACATGGCTATTCTTTTTTATTGCAATTCCAGCCATGGATGGGTATAAAGCATCTGATGTGCTACCAGAAGTACATAAAGGATTTCTATAGCTTGGTCTGTATTTCCCGATTGCGCTGCCACTTCCCCATCCTGCCATGGTGGCCCTCTCCACCAGAGCCAACACTGTATTTTTCTTTCTTTTCATTTTGTTAAAGCACAAACAAGTTTTTAAAACTTAGTTGCATCAGTGAAAAATGCATGAGCTAAAGATGCCATAGTTCTGACCACAATATGAAAGAGTAACGCAAGTAGCTCAGGAGAAAGTTAAAAACATATTTTTATTGTCAAGAAAACAGGCCAGAAGGAAGAGGAATACCGGGATCAAGTAAGGGAGGGTGTGGGGGTGAGGGGGTACACTTCACTGGAATTCAGAGATGGGGGGCAAAGCTTGGTGCAACAGGCTCATGCAAGTTGCAGCATGGGTCTCCCGTATCTTGGTTGCAAAAACATGGGCAACCACTAGATGGTAGCAAAGACACAGGTTCCAGTATCTCTTTGTTGCCATCTAGTAGTCACCCACAACTTTGCAATTATAGTAGCTCTAATTGCATCCGTGCGAGTACTTGAGGTTATGGATTAATCATAATTACATACATTTATGTTAAGTAAAGTGTCCTGGTTTTTACTTTTGGCAGGGAAGGGGGCTAATTATGTCAGTTCCAAACAAAATGGGTAACCTAGAAGCTGTCATAATTTTTGAGTGCGTAATGTCAGTGTATATACAAAAGGGATGGGGCCTCAATTATGACCATCTACTTGTTTTTGTTTTTTTTAACCCACTTCCACAGATGCCCCGGTAATGGTATTTAAAGAAGTATTTTCCCTCTTATTATGACACCCTCTGAAGAGATTTGTTGCACTCTGCTGGCACCTTCTTGGCCGCACATTTTCTCGGGATCACGGGGCTACCCTGAAAGCCCAGGAAGATGCAGCTTCTTTAGGAAGGCATTGACAGAACCTCCAGAGCAACTGTTGGCTTCGGATCCCGCCCTGAGCAGCTAACTAGTTTGTGGCATCCACAGGCCCTTGCTGCTTGTGTCAAAATAGTGAAAGCAGCACTGCAGCAGACGCTCCACCCCTTTGGGGCATGCGTGCAAAGTTACGATGCAGGTACAAAAGATTTGGTGTTAGTGACAGGATGCCACATGCTGCCTTGTCAGTCCTGTCCATGCTACTATCATTGCAGTCCAGAGTAAACACACCCAATGCCACATGCTGCCTTGTCAGTCCTGTCCATGCTACTATCATTGCAGTCCAGAGTAAACACACCCAAGGGCACTGCAATGATGAGCGTAATAGTCTAGGACTGTGAAAATCCGGATTCAAGTCCCCCATTGACCCCGAAGGTCATTGGTGATTTGGGGCCAGGGACTAAGCATCAGTCTAACTGACGTCGGGATTGTAAACAGGAGAAAGGGAGAAGCATATTTACCACACTAAAGTACCAAGGCCTGGCGCAATATGGTTCATGGGGTCACGAAGAGTCGGACACGACTTAACGACTAAACAACAAAGTACCAAAGACAAGAACGGGTGTAAACGGAATAAACAATCCAATACCGATCCATCTGAAGGCCAATCTCTCCGGATTTGGTGGATCTGACTGCTGGGTACATAGAGGATTACGCTTTAGGCGTACTCTTTCCAAGGCGGGGCTACGTGTCTTAAAAATAACTCATAGCTTTTTTTTTTTAAGCCGCGACGAACCTTCTCTTCGCCACAAAGCCCTCCTCAGTCTCCGCAGTAGTTGAATTTCCCTCCGCTACGATCCTTTTCGACAACTCCGCGTTTGAAAACTCAGCCAGCAGAAACGCCGAGTCTCCATTAAACAGTTAAGATCAAGGCAGAGACTCACGTGCTGTTTCCGAGCATGCTCAGTGTTTCCAAAAGGGGGCAAAACATAGAAGGGCGGGGAGAGGAGGAGTCACGTCTGTTTGGCCGTGATTTGATTGAAACCGGTGTAGGACCGTCTTGGCTCCCGGATAGGGGAGAGGTAAGTGTATTATAGTCTATTGTGTCTTTGCAGATTGCTGACTTAGCTTAGACTGGGAAAGGAGAGTATCAGGATAGATCCCTCTGGTTGCAAAAAGATCTTTAAAAAATGACTCAGACTGGGCAAGAGAAAGTATGACCGGCTGATCATCTATGCTGTAGTAGCTGAGCGTCTTTTGATACCCCTTTACAAGAAGCACATGACGTATGCAAAAGCAGGGCTTCGGGCGCAAGGAAGGCAGTGGTGGTCTAAAAGCATATTTTCACATGGGTTTAGTGGAATTCAGGAAGTGACCTTTTGTATAAAATACAGAAGTTCCACTTCTACCAAGGAAGTTGGGTGTGTTTCTGCCTGGGTCAAACATTAGAAGCCCAATGCCTTCATTAGGATGAATCCTACAAAATTAGGATTGAGCAAAATTGAGTTAGCAATGAGTTTCATAAAATTCTTTCTCAGACTGGATTATTGTGTTTGATGCTATCCATAAGGCTGTGGCACAAATTCCACCTACACATGTTGCTGCCTTTTGGGTGTTTCTGAGAAAATCCTGATTAAATTAGTTTACTGTATCTAGAGATGAAGCAATGACTGCTATCTGTTTGAAAACATGAAAGTCAGAGATTATTCTTTAGATTACCTTTGTTCTCTACAATGAATAGGAACACACAACATTAGCACTCCTCTTTCATAGTTGGAGAACATAAGTCTAATAATAAAAATAAAGTATCTCTACAGTATTAACCAAAGTAAATTATGCACTGAGTCCATGGAAGTCAATGTGATAGTAATATTGAGTAGTGTTTTGGATTATGACAAATTAAAATGTAACAGTGCCTAATAAAATTCATAAATCTGTTAGCCTGAAATTTAGCAGGTTTCATATCCTCTTATGCGGCTACTATTCCTGAAAACTGTATCCATTAAAAAGCTTAGAATTTTTTATTAGTATTCTTATTTCCAATTCTTGTCGGTGAAAGAGATCATTGTGACCTGACTTAAATTGAGGGCCCCCTGAACCAGCCAAAAATGAATAAGCCTGTTTTCCAAATCCACTGAATTGGAGTCCAAAGCAAAACTTCTGATTGGTGTTCATCTGTAGAAAGATCCTTGAATGTCCTCCATCACCTCAAGAATATTTTCTGGCTCTGGTCACTCAGTGCTAGCTCAGATCTATTCAGCCTATAGCTTCAATGTGTTATATTCTATAATTATTATATGTTGTTGATGAATTCTGCAAAGCTGTTTAAGTCTGTGAGGTTACTACAGAATTAATGGCCAGAGCCCTTGTTCTTGCTATTTATACCAGAATAGTAAGTAATGTTTAGAAGATATTCACACATTCTTTTGGTCATGAACTTTGTCTTAAAGTTTTAGTATTAACAGAAGTTACCCAGTGCTCAGTACTAATTTTTTGCTTATTCCAGCCAGATTTCTTCAGTATCTCTGAATCAGCCTGTTCCATGGCACCCCAGAAGAAGCTGCAGGGGCTGGTTGCAGCCACCATTACCCCAATGACTCAGGATGGGTAAATGTTTCATTGGTGCTAAAAGCAATGTTAGTTCAGTTTGGTGGGCTCAGAAATTAATTAATTTAAATTAGATGCACCGTTCTTAAGCAAATATCTTTAAAGGGGGGGGGGTATGGTCTTCTGAATGGCAATAATTAGCTAGTGCCTTGGGTCTTATCATATTTGCTTTTTGGTTCTTGTAAGTATTTAACTTGCCTCATTTGCTTAAAATACCTTTGTTCAGCTATAGAAATGATGGAATTTGTACTTTGCAATTTTTCCTTCCTCTCTTCTACATTAGCTATAATCCATTTTTCCTCTGTATATTGCTTTTATCTTTCCTATAGTTAATAATTACTTTGGAAGGATAGTTGGGGATTACATTATGTGTCTTTGTGATATATATATATACAGTACAGTCTCGTTTAACCGACTTTCGCTTATCCAATGCCCCTAAAAAAAACACAACAACACACATAAATCCGCGACGAGAAAAGTGTGCCGCTTGTTTGCGAACGTGAGTGTACTCTTTCTTGTTGCTCCTGATAGTGCGGCGCCGCAATGCAAAAATCGATTGCAACAGGCGCAGCAGATCGGTTTTTTTTTTTTTTTTTACCGCTCTCAATCATTACTGTGTGTTATCCGACATTTTCGCTTATCCAACGTTCTGCCAGCCTGTTTATGTCGGATAAGCGAGACTCTACTGTATACACACACATATATATACACACACACACACACACACACACAGAGTAACACTCATCAATATAGCTGGATATACAAATCCTCAGGTGTGTCTGAAGTAGCTTTTTGGTTTCTAGCCTATATAGATTCCTCCATCAGATGTAGAAGGTCCCACCGTAGAGTAATATCACTGTAGTATAGAATAAACCAAGAGTTTTCAGCAAAGATACTCTCATCTGCCAATTTATAAAGGAAAAAATGTTATAACAGGTGGACTTTGGTCTGATATTGTAAACAATATTTTCTTCTTTCTCAATATTTTGGAGACATTATGGGGACATCCAGCTCCCATGCAAAGTCCATACTGCTGGGAAAGGTGGAAAGAAAGAGAAGAGGATAACCAGCAGCAAAGTGGATGGACATGATTAAAAGAGCAATGGGTGCACCGTTGGAAGACTTGAAGGGCCAGGTTAGGGATAGATCATCCTGGAGAAGTTCTATCTATGTGGTTGCTAAAAGTTGACACTGACTTGGTGGGACATAGTCAATTTTCTCTAAGCAAATACATCTGTTTCCAGTCACAGAATTCACCGTAGTTCATCCTTAACTGTTAAGAGATTCTGAGTAGCATATATGCTTATGTGGTAAACTTAAGAATAGTTTGTGAACTATGAGGCTGCTCCTGATATTGTGCAAGGATGAATTAATTGTATTCTATATACTGTACTCAAAATAGCCTGACTTCCTCAGGCTGTTAAAGATAATATGACATTGGCTTTCTTTATGTGGAGAATGCTTGAGTTCTGAGCAAAACATAGTAATTTGGAATAAGTATCTATACCATAGGGGACAATGCCTTTAGTGTCTTTCACATTTCTGGGAGAAAAACTATTATCTGCCTCTATCTGGGAATATGTGAGAGCTTTTTTCCTTCATTGATCCTACCTGGGTTTTAATAGGAATCATGAATAGGTAGGTGACGAAGTCATGGAAGTGCCCTTTCTATGCTATGCTGAAACTCGGGCAGAAGCAAAATCTTGAAAGTCAGATCAAAATTCAACTCTTAATAGATCCTGTTTTGTACCACTGTCTGCTTGCTTTTATAATCTAACTTCCCCCCCCCTCGTAAATGTACTTTGGGGAAAACACTAAAAGCTGCTTATTAGCTTTTATTTAGTTACTCAATATTTTGTGCCAGTGACAGAACAAGGAAAAAATTCTGATTATTTAAAGCAGGAATGGGCAATCTCTGGACTTCTTTATCCTCTTGAACTACAATTCTCAGCATCTCTTCTCATTGGCAAGACTGGCCATGATTTCTGGTAGTTGAAGTTCAGTGACATCACTATCAATTGCTTATCTCTGACTTAAGCCTCCATCTTTTTAGGAACTTTAGTTTGTAAGATGTTACTTGTAAAGGATTTTTATAACTAGCTACATCTGCTGTGCTGTGTTCCTCTTTTCTTTTTTTAGAAACATCAATCTCTCTGTGATCGGCCAATATGTGGACTACCTAATAAATGAGCAAGGTGTCAGGAATGTATTTGGTAAGACATAGATTATAACATGTATTACAAGGAAACTTTCTTTTTGAATAAATGGAACAACTTCTGGCTCAGAAATGGATACAGGGTCAAATGCAGATAACCAAGGAATGATAACTATGAATTGCACAGCATATGAACAAAGTATGGGTGCATTTGGTAAAGTACGGGTGCATTCAGTCCATTTGGTTCCACTTTGTCCCTCTCTTTGTGTAAGTGGCTAATCAAACTAGGAGAGGAGGTCTACCTTTGGGATGATGTGCCTAAGCAAGCCAAAATTTTAAAACCCTCAACTGCCTTAGTTCGCACTCTTCAGAAAGAAATAGGCATCTGGAAGCTCATGACCAGAACAATCAGGAGAGCAAATAGGAAGTTTTACGAGGAAACTTGTGAGTCATGGAGCTGATCTTCCAAGGTTTTGCAAATGATGCTTAGCTGCTTATGAGCAGCTGTTTGTTTTGTGCTAGGGGGTGCTGAGCGCATGATCTGAGGGGGAAGGTCTTACAGCTTCTGCTGATTTACTGATTATATAACTAGCCAGAGAGAGAGGGGCTGCAGGCTTCTGTAGAAAGAAGCAACTCAGAGCTGGTGACTGGAGTAAGGTTACAGGGGAATAAGCAAGAGAAAAGAGTTTTGTGAGGAAGATTGATAGGAGAAGGAACCAGTGCACCTCAGGTTCTCCTGAAAGGATAGACACTGAAGCAGCAGCTATAGTGACATACCTGAGTGGGAAACATATGCCAGTTATGCCTGTTGCAAATGGGAGCTTTTCTCCTTGCTGAAGGAAAAGGTGAAACGACTGGAGACTAGCTTTTTTTTTTAGATTCATCAGGAAAGGTGACAAGCATGTGGGTATTATACTGAGAGCTCTCTATAAAGGAATGAGATTGCCAAGAGGATGTGGCATAAGAACTTATCTGGGAATAGACAGGCCCCAGTGGAACAGAAATGATGCTTATCCGGTTTGCAGAGGGCACCAAGCTAATAAAATTGCCAATAACATCAAGGACAAGAATCACAATTCAACATTACCTCAACAGGCTTGAACACTCTGCCAAATTGAACAGGGTTTAAGGAGCTGGGCATGTTTGGCTTGCAGAAAAGGAGACTAGGGAAAAATGATAGTGGTTTACAAATGCCTAAGTCCTGTCATGAGCAAAATGGGACAGATCTGTTCTCTACTGAAACCACGAGTAGGACAAAAAGTAATGGACAGAAAGGAGATTCAGGCTGAATATTAAGAGCTATGATGGCAGAGCTGCTAAGCAGGTCTGCCCAGAACAGTGATGAACTTTGCCTCAGTGGTGATTTTCAAATGGGCTAAATGGCCAAATGTTTAGCAGACTCCTGCGCTTAAGCCAGATCAGTGTTTCTCAACCTTGGGAACTTTAAGATGTGTAGACTTCAATTCCCAGAATTCAGCCAGCATGCTGGCTGGGGAATTCTGGGAGTTGAAGTCCACACATCTTAAAGTTGCTGAGGTTGAGAAACACTGAGCCAGATTATTTCTTCTACCTCATACCTTCTATCGTTCTAATCATACCTTGGTTATGATCATGGATTGTTTAAGTGTAGTAAGCTATAATCTTAGTTTCAGACTTGATCCCAAGGTCCTCTCCAAGTGTGTTTACTAAATGCTGCATAAACCATGTTGATCCCTGGCCTGTGTTCACACCATCTCTGCACAACACCCAAGTACTGTTGCAGAAAAACTCTATATAGAAAGGGTTCCTTTATTGTAGGTATTTGGAAAGCCGCTCACTTAAAAGAATGGATCAAGTTTTGGAAATAATAATTAAAATGATTCTAAAGTCTCAAATTGATAACTAACAAACTAAAATAATTTTTTTTTTTTTTTTACCTTACGTGGATTGTCTCTGCTGCCCTTCAAATGTACTGATACTGAAGTTCTGAGATGTGGCTGGGAACGCCAAGTTTCTGACATATCTGACAGGCATTAGATTGAGAAAGGCTCCCTGAACAACCATCAAAACTTTGGAGTGAACAATAAAACCAGCAGAAATAAGGGGGAAAAGCATGTATGTTGCAGATGTACTGAACTGAAAACCATAGTGTGATAGTGTTAACACAGCCAAGTTCCAGAATGGCTGTCATATGACAAATGATAAATGTAATGATAAATCAGAATTCTTCACCATTTAGGTTTATCAGTAATAAGCAAGAGGATGTCTTGTTATCCCTGCTTGATTTTTTGAAAGCCCCATTTTGACTTTTCTAGTTTTAACTGCTCCTGTTGGTTTGAATGACAAACACTTCTAAGCAATTTTGCCTTATTATTATTTCCAAATATGGCTGGTGTGAATGCTCCCAAATAAAACTGTTTTAACTTGCCACCTGAAGTTTTTGAAGGAAGTGGCCAAGTGAACTCTAGCGAAGATGTCACCATTCGGAATAGTTTTGATATTTACAACTACATTAGAGGCCTTGGTAGGCAAAGGAATGTAAAGCAGAGTTTCCTTTAACCTTCTTTGTTAGTCACTTTAAAATATACTCTATTCTTTTTATATGTCAAATATATATATTTTAACAACAGTGAATGGAACAACAGGAGAAGGTCTATCCCTAAGCAGTCAGGAGAGGAAACAGCTGGCGGAGGAATGGGTGACCCAAGGCAAGGATAAGTGAGTAATTCACGGGGCAAAGGTTGCAGTGTTTTGGGTGAAATTGTTGCCTAGCTAAGCAAAGACACTAGATTGTGAAATCTGCATTCTCTGATTGCTGCTATTGCTTTTTTTGGAGGGGGGAGGTTAAATGCCAGTGGGATTGTTTTCTCAGAATATTGCTGAAGTGGTTGTTTATAATAAGTTAATTGCTACTTGCAAATTCCCTGCTTCTTCCTGTTGTTGAACCAAGAGGAAAAATAGGAAGTGATTATTATGTCTTCCTCAACTTGGTCCATTTCAAAGCTGCTGGACTTCATCTTTATAACTCCTGATGGTTGGCCGTGCTGACTGTCAATTATGGAAAGTTCAACACATCTGAAGGGCGCCAGGTTGGATACATTGAATTGGTTATATCTGCCGTATTTTGTCTCAAGCAGAAGTGGGAAAATCTGTGGGCCTTTGAATGCTGCTGAACTACAATTCCCAACATCCCTTACTGTTGGTCATGTTGGCTGAGGCTATTGGAAGTGGTACTTCAGCACTAGCTGTAGACCCAGAGGATGAAAATGAGGAAGAAAAGATGACATGGGGGGAACAGTAGAATATTGCTGACCAAGGCAGGATTCTTGGTGTGCTATAATTCTGATTCAGAAACAAGAATGACTTCTATGTGAACTCCCCTCCATGACAGCATTTGTACTGTGGCTTTGTAGCTGCCTGTCATTGTGATCACTCAGACTCTATGCAAAAACCCTTTTTTCCAAGGACAAAACACCAGACAGAAGAATGTGGATCTGGCAACAGGGGCAGGGAACTGATGAAGGGTTATTGTTCATGCTCTCTTATTGATAAGCTGAATGTTGGACTGATTGGCCGTGTGAAATTCTGAGCATTTCAAAGGCCTTTTCCCCTTGTCTCATTTACAATACTCTCATCCTGTTGGTGAGCCAGCAGAAACTAAATCAGCATAGATGTTGCTATTGTCATAGATGTTGCTCCCAGATACATCTGTTCCTACATGTAGCTGGGGGTCAGTGTCCTCATTTCCTATGCCAGGAAGACTGCTTCCTCCCCATCACCTCTTCTCAGTATCTCCAGCCAATGAGAAAAAAATCCACTGAAGAAAAGTACTAGCAATGGTTTGGGCAGATAGCTAGATGTCCAGATTTAGCCATCTGTTAGAATTCTCTCTTTCAGCTGCCAGTTTTCACCCCCAGGCTGGGAGAGACAGTAGGCAAAGAGGAAGAGGAAGTTCTTCACCCATTAGGTCTGCAAACCTATCTCCAGTCTGGAGGCCTACATTAGCAGGAATGCTGGACTACCTGATGCCCTGAACAATAGCTGATAGGGATAATTTTAAGCTATCTCAGGTATGGGTTGGGGATAAGATGAAGGCAACATCATGGGAACATGGCAGAAAAAGAGATGTCAAACCACGTCCATGCCATGGTTAGATACTAGTAGGGGAAAGCCACAAATTGCTGGCAGTGAAAATGATAATGAGTTGGCTGAAAAAGTGTCTGAAGCTTTGGAGAATGAACATGGTAGTATAAATGCGTTTTCAAGGAAATGTTCTCAACACTTAACAGATACAAAATAATTAGAGGTTTGACTTTTTTCACTAAATAATATGTAGTTTCAGATAAATGGTTCTGGACACCTGCACAAGTAAGATTACAGGGTATGATGATGTGATTGAAGGTACTCCTTTTGTTTTGTATAGGTGTAAAACATCACCTCCAAATTTTGAAATTCAGAGTTGATGCAGTAAGATGGTTATGGGGGTGAAGCCAACGTATCAACCTGTGGGTGTTTTTTTTTTTTTTAAAAATAAAACAGGCGTGCTAAGCTGACTAGAGGCTTGATACACCCATTTAAACACTTACTTCTCCTATTCAGCAGTGTAATTTTAGGTAGCACTCCATGGGTTATTTGCACTTCATTTAAGGGAACATAGCTCTTTCCCCTCTCCAGCTTTTCCCACATAACATTGCTAATATGTGCGCTTCTCAGTGACACACAGCAGGTTCATATAACACATAGAGCAAGGTAATATTGTGAAATGAATATAATACAATAATCTTCACTTTAATTACCCCCCCCCCACCCTGATCATCTCGGCTTGTCATCAAAAACATTAAAAAAAATAATTTTTTTTCCTTTCCCTGCAGACTGGATCATGTAATAATTCATGTTGGAGCACTGAGCTTACCTGAATCAAAGGACCTGGTGAGTATGTCTGTTTGTGCACTTTTCCCTTTGGCCGTGCTTTGATTTTTGCCCAGCAGAACACTGGAGGGCAAGGAGAGAATTTTTCTAACTAGGAGACATTATTCCTAGATATGGCCTGAGAGTTCAGAAAGGGAGCTAACTTCATTATCACTGTAGGTTTGTATTCAGGTTGACTGAGATGATTCACATCAGAACTATCTCAATGCTTGAGTGTCTTGTAGATAGTTGTGTAATAGAGGCTACAGTTTGCCAGGTGCTGAATATATTAAACTCTTTTTCCCACTTTGAAAAAGTTCCAAATCTCTGCATACTTATTCAGAAGACAGTCTCACCAAACTCAGGTCCGGGCTAGATGGTGTCTGTTTTAAATGTTAAGGAAGTCTTTGTGTTATATTGAAGGAAATTATGCTGGTTGAGGAATGCTTTAACATTTCCCCTTCCCTGTTTTATCCTCAATCTGAAGCCACAGTCAGCTCAGAAGGAGAGGAGACATTAGTAGGGAATAATGTGGATTTTCTTGTGGCATAACTAGCTGGGCCTTTGGGGTATTTCATTTCCAAGTAGTTCTGCGTAAGGCAGGTTCCGTTTATAGGAAGAACTGTCAGGGCTTTTTCTATACTTGCTAATGTACTCAGTGAAACTAATTCCTGACAAGTTTAATTGAATTACTCTGCGACGCAGGCACCTTTAACTGCAGGCTGGACATTTCTCTGAAAAGCGTGCCTGTAAAATTCCATGAAACTTCATTTGTATTGGCCAGTGTTATAGAAAACCATCTTACGAGGGGAGGTATTGTAGAGGATGACTAACAGATGCAGATATGAGTAGAAAGCCAGGGTAGACATTGAAGTAATGATATTAATAGTGTGTTTTGCAAAGGTGGCATCACTGTTTTTCTAGTTTCTCTCACCAAACATGTAAGCAGAGGCTCCAGTATTAAAAATGACATTAAGGAGGAAGTCTTCATTTTAGAAATGGAATGTATTGGACCAAAAGACTTAGAGCAGGCATCTCCAGTCATTATTGGGGCTAGAAGTACACTTGGAATTTTAAGAGTATGTTGTGGATGGTCACACAAACTAGCTATAGTGGGAAGACTTGACCATTCACAAAATGGCTGCCATAATTACCATGACCAAGCACAAAATACTTATGTAGCAGAAGGGAAACTGGAAAGTTACACTTTTCTATCCCAGCTAGTTCCCTGGATGTTGCCTATTGCTGGCAACACTTATTTATTTCATTTCCTTACCGTGGGCAAGTGGCCTTGCTTCAAAATAAAGCACTGGCCTACACTTATCTTCCATTTTTATTTTTTGAGAATACTCATGGGGCCAGGTGGGGCCACAGGCATTTTTGGAAATAAAAATTGTGAGGGAGGTTGGTGCTTGCTTTGCAGCACGCTGGTGGTCTTTTCATAAATATCGCACCCTCAAGGTATCAAAGGTGATCTCTGTGAGGACCATGTTGGGGACCCAGATCTTAGAGTGATCATCAGCTGTGAGACAGAATGGTTTGTCTAGCAGCTGTCCCTTGGATTAGTCTCCATGATTCAGATCACAGGAAACAAACCAAGAATTAAAATGTGCAGACCCTCAGTTCTATCCTTGCAAGTTCTTGACACATGCATCTCCAGGCAAAATGTGGTGCTATGACTTTCATCCACAAATTTAAGAAGTTCATTGTCTTTTCATTGCATCTTCATTGAATTGTATATAAATATAAAACATGGATAAATACTGTATGCATCCCCTAAAATATGATGACTGCTTTGAAGATAATGAAACGTTTTGTGTGATTCAAAAGCTTATACTGTCTGACATCAGCAGAAGCGGGTCCTGTTGTCATATTAAGTTATTTTGCATTTCTCATTTTTTTAGCATTATTAATTTAACAATAGTCTCATAAATGTCTCTTTTCAGTTCCTTTCCTTTCTTCCTTTCCAGGCCAAGCATGCAGCCCAGATAGGAGCAGATGGCATATCTGTCATTTCCCCTCTTTTCTTCAGAGAGGTGAATAAAGGTGAATTTTTTTTTTTTTTTGTCTGCGCTCAGTCATTGCTGACCCTGCAGTGACTGCTTGGACGAGTCCTTGCAGTTTTCAAGGCAACTGTTTTTCGGAAGTGGTTTGCCAGAGCCTCCTTCCTAGGGCAGAGCCCAGCTGGCGAGCGCAGGAGGCGGGGTTTCCGTTGCTTCGCGCCCTTTTCGGGCGCGCGCGGTTTTTCGCGCTTACCAGCAACTGCTCCCAACTCCTTTTTTGCAAGGTGCCGCCAGCATTTTTCCTCCCACCAGAGTGAGAGTCCCCATTTATCTACTCACATAAGTTTTTGAACTGTTGGGTTGACAGGAACTGGGGAGGAAACAGGAGCTCACCCTGTTTAATGCGAAGGCTGGACTCGAACCGCTGAAGCGTCGACCATTTCTGGCCGGCAACTTTCAGCGTCATTAAGCCGCTGCGCCACCATTGAATTGTTTCCCCAGTTGTCAGCTGCTTCTTAAACAAGTTTCACCAATGCATAAATGTGTAATTGTAAAGCAAAGATGGGAAATCTTTTGGTTACATGTTCAGGGTGATATAGAGATTATGCTAATGTTTTAAATTGAAAACTACACCATCATTCATAGGAAGCTCCAAGCACTGCAAAGAAAGCTGTTTGGGGAATCATAAGCTGCCCACAGCTGTGATAAAATTTCAAAAACTCTGGCAGTTTTTGCAAAACCAACACTTCAGCTGGTTGCTGCTTCCCACTTATAATTTTCCCTCCAGGTTCCTCAAAATGCACATAGGCAGAGCTGTGCATTTTCTATGAGAGTATAGAAAAATGCTGAATGTAGCACTGAATGTGGATTGAGTGTGAACAGCCTATATCTTGTGAAACCTCAGCAGCCAGATGAGATTTCCAGAGAATAGAAGATAGGGAAGTCTGGGAGTTGAAGTCCACACATCTTAGAATTGCCAAGGTTGAGAAACACTGGGTTAAACTGTAGTTCCATTCATTTTTCTGCCTGGATGATGATAAAATATCCAAAGGGTTGAAGAATGCTGTCCTAGATGAAAGCCTAGAGTAATGCTCTTCCTTTTGCTTTCCCCATTTTCAGTTGTATTTTTACAGTTGGTCCATGCTCCATATTGCTTCCCTTGTCTTGTTTTAGGTGAATTAGTTGCCTTCTTCCGGGAAGTTGCATCTGAAGCTCCTGACATCCCATTCTATTATTATCACATCCCTCCTATAACTGGCATTAAAAGTAAGTGCTACAAATCTAGAAACCCAGTTTATCTCAAGATAACTTTACTTCTAAGCAGTTCTATTTTGTGTATTATATTTACATCCATCTTTCTTCCATGGACTTCTCTAGGAGGTTTCTTCAGTAGACACTGACAAAACTCTGAGTAGCTTATTTTCACTATCTTGAATTTTTAAACCATGTCTAGGTAATATTTCTTTAAGACTGCTATTCTATGCTTATTTTCTTCCAGGGAAACTCTGTTGAACTCAGTGGGATTGATTTATGGATAGAGATAGAGCATAAGGCACTTCACAATAATGTAGTAGTCAAATCAGGCCCAAATGACTTAAGTGGGAGTGGCTTTAAAAAAGTATCTGGAAGATGCCACATTGCAAAAAGTTGCTCTGGAAAATGCTTCCCACTTGTAGTAGCCACTCTTTGCTTTGTTGAGTAGAATTGCAACACAGTATACATATGTGATAAATAAGTTTACCTTTAGTTTATAACTGTAATGATGCCAACGGTAATGATGGCTCTTGCTTGATCAGACTTGAAAACTTAGTTTGCTATGAATGTCTTTTTGTACAGTTCATGCTGAAGAGTTACTAGATAGTATGAAAGAGCAGATTCCCACCTTTCAGGGAGTGAAGTTCAGTGACAGAGACCTCCTGGATTTGAGGCGATGTGTGCAAAAAAGCAAAGATGACCAGTTTGTGTTTATGTATGGTGTGGATGAGGTAAGGATTTTATATAGAAAGTTCTTAACTATAGCAGACACAAGATGCTTCCTATGAGAACATAAACAAATAGAGTTTTGGATGTCCTCATAGAGGACATCCTCGACCAGCTGAATATTCCTAGTGCTTTTCCTGAACAAAAAGTGATGTGTTCTAACTGAGAAGCATGCTCTACATGGGGGACAGGCCAACTCGTTGGCTGGTTGGAAGAAGGATGTAAAATCTGTTGAGCAGAACAATCCCAAGAGAGAATGGAAGAGGAAAATTCTTTTGCCCTAGGGAGCTTTTGGAGAGAATGAATAACTGGATGTGCTGGCCATGGGAATAGGAGGCTGGGGCGGGAAATGGTTGCCATCTTGCCAGAGAACCTCTGTATGTCAAAAACAGCATGGCTCCATTATTGTTGAATGGTATAGAATTGTGTCAGTAACAAGTGGCTTTATTGGAACACTTTCATTTGGCTCAAGTGATGTATAAATAAAACCCACCTTTTTTCTTTTCCACTAAGTAGCAACTCCTGAGTGCCCTGGTGATAGGAGTGAATGGAGCTGTTGGAAGGTCAGTTGTCTTTTGTACATGGCTGAGGGGCCTTTGGGAATTTGGGTGCTGTATCTTGTGTAGAATAGTCTTCCCCAAATGAATGCTTTTCAGGGTGTTGAACTGTAACTACTTAGAATTCAAAGCTAACTTTATTCTAGTTATCAGCCAGCTTTTTTTTTTCCAGATCTTATGACACATTAATTAAAAGCACCCATCCTGAGAACTGTACTCTCAGAATTATTTAGCTCTTAAGAATTAAATGTTAAGAAGAAGTCCTTCTGGGTTTATTAGACAAACCCCAAATCTCATTACAATTCTGGTTCAGTTAAGAGCCACTTATTACATCTGATGGTGGATAATATTGCATTGGTGTAATAAATAATACAAGATGTTATGTGAATTATTAATTATCACTGAGACATATGTATATATGTGAGAACTTGCTTAAAGTTAGTTATACCTTAAAAGTGTCTAAATACTAGCTTTTGAAGTCTAAGCTGTCCAGGAAGGGTCTGAAGCAGTCAAGAGCAAATCTTTTGTTTCCTGAATATTTCCATTTATACACCTTCAGTTTCCACATGCAGATGCTTATAAATAGAATTCCTATCTTCCCTACCAGTGAGTGCTGGTGGTTTGGGATATATCTACCTTTCGGGTTATGTCAGCAATGACGGAGACACAAATGTGATTCAGGTGGAATAGCATAACTGCATAGCACTTACCATGCTGAGTATTTTTACAATCAAAATTACTCCCATCCATGTAGGAAAAGGCAGCACTTTTAATCTGAGCCATTCTACAATTAGATTTTGAGTTAAAACACACATGGGAGTCTCACTGCTCATCTCCTCTGTAGTTTGGGTTGGGTTATTTAATTTGTAATCGAAATGTGAATATCTCTGTTCCTTTTGTATAATTGCACAACTGTCACAGGACTCCACTGGACAATTTCTATGCTTAGGGATGTTACCGACTGTTACCACTGTTAACTGAGGATCACCTGTATTGTGCTGACAAGTCTTGAATGTTTGAATTTACTTTTTCATTGTTTGTATTCCTATTTCTTTTCTTTTTCTTTTTAACAGTACATATAACTACCTGGGCAAGAAACATAACTTAATACTGGAAGCTTTTGCCCTTGGAGATATCTGCACAGCACAAAAATATGAGGTATACCTAATAAATAAGTAAAGTCTTCCTCAGGTCAAGCTCAGCTCCAGATGAATTACATGGACACATTCATGCTACTTTTGTTTAGCAATATGGAAGTGATTTGCCATTGCCTTCTTCTGGATTTTTTTTTTTTTTGGTTACCTTCCACTCTAGTTTATAACCTGGGATTTCCCGGTGATCTCCTACCCAAATAGTAACCATAACAGAACATGTGTACCTTTCTTCAAGGTTGGGTAGATCCCACCATATAAATGTCTGACTAAAGCCAATTGCAAGTTACTTTGTTCTTTGCTATAATTACTGCTGGGAGTTGGGCGGCATATAAATTTAATAAATTAAATTAAAAATTAAACCATAGCATGTATTACAGGCCTATGAAGGTATTATAAAATTGAAAGTGTGGAATCGATTTAGAAATATGAATACAGTTTAGGAGAGAATGGAACAGTGTTTGGATGAATTAATAGAAACAGATGGAAAGTGACGAGAGTACCAATGGATTTCAAGCATTATCAAACAAATTAGATTACCGCTGGCAAGAACATATCACCATAATACAGGTTGTGATCCTCAAGAGGTCCTGATTTGAAAAGAAATGCTCTAAAGCATCCCCCCTTTCTCATTTATGGAAATCAGTGAGATATGATACAACAGAATGCAATTCCTCCATGAGTCTTTTGAGATCCCAGATATCTTGCCTGAACTGGACATTAAAAAATTGGAATGTCACCTGTGTAATGATGTCAGGCCCAGCCCAAGAACGACGACGAGGCAGTCCAGTCCAGTATAGTTCCTTTATTAGCTTGCACCTAGTAGACAGAATCTCGCCAGACTAAACCTATGCTAAAGCATCTAGTGGCTATAGGGAGACTCTCTCTCTCTCTCTCTCTCTCTCCCCCCCCTCTCTCTCTCTATATATGTGTGTGTGTATGTGTGTATAAATAGAGTCATATATGTATATATATATATATATATATGTGTGTGTGTGTGAGAGAGAGAGAGAGAGAGAGACTCTAGGGAGGGGCCAGTCTCAACTTCTTCACCTTCTCATGGTCCTGCTGTGGGCTGAGGAAGCGCTTGGTCAGGAATGCTTCCCCTCCTTCCTGATAACCTTGATCCTCCATTCCAGTATTCTCCTCGCACATGCCTTCCATTACAAATGATGCCATCTTGCTTAACATGCTCATGTAGATGTTTAACCCTCTGCTATTACTTTCTGAAATAAGCTTTCCAAACAGGAACTAAAGTGCAGTGTAATGATTATATCCTCATTAGCCTCCCCAGAAGGATCTTACGACTAATAGCATCAAAAGCTACTGAAAACTCCAGAATTAATAGTCACATTTTCTCCCAATAAGGTCATCCAGAAGGTGATCAAGTCAGTGTCCATTTCAAAACTGCACCTAAAACCAGATTAAAATAGAATTAGATGATTAGCCTCATCTAAGTGGGTCTGGAGATAAGAACATAACAGTTCTGTAATGAATCAGACAAATGCTAGCCTATGTAGGCCTTTTGTCAGATTCATTTCAGAACTCTTCTTACATTCTTATCTTTCATTGTGGTCAACAAGGACAAGAGAGATGGAGTACTTCCCCTCTTATACTCCCTGTTAACAACCTTATTCTCCATGAATTTTCTTGGAGAAAATTTTCGCAGCTTCGAAGTTGACAGCCATTACTATGATAAGAAATATCATAGTTTGACTTCAGTATGCATTGTGTGAAGAAATTATGTGGAAACCACTCAATCCGACTGCCTTGTCAGAAAGGAATATGTGCAAGTAACCTTTGGCTGTTACGATAGTTGCTTCAGAAACATTTTCCTGGTTGAATCCATCAAGACAATTGGTACTGTCTCTGCTCATAATTTGGCAGCAGTAATTGAAATTGTTGCATAAAACCCACTCTTTCACCTCCCACAGCTGTCCATTGGATCTGACTATAATACTGCAGGCATTAGGTTAATAATTTTACTTTGTCTCTCTTAGTTCTGTATTCAAGACTTCCTCGGCTATCTCATTTCACTAGGTAAGTACTTCAGTAATTTAACCCTTTTGCCTCTGCTAAATAGCTCACCCTAACATGGACTGAATGCTTTTCAATTCCCCCAAATCTCAGTTTCCATCTCCCAGAAGTTCAAATCTATAGAATTCCATTCAACCGTGTCTCATTAATTTTATAAATTGCCCTTCATGCTTTCTTCTACAGGTAGTCCTAATGATGGTAATTGGGATGGGCAACTCCATTGCTAACCAATGCAGTTGTGCCGCTTAGTGACGGCTGTTCTGGCAGTCCCCGGTTACTACTGTTAAGCAAATCACCACAGGTCATTAAGCGAGGACCTCACATGACCAGGGCTTCCAACTTCCTGCTAGCTCCCCCATTGACTTTGCTTGTGGGATGCCAACAGGGAAAGTCACAAATTGTGATCATGTGACTACGGGATGCTGCAAAGGTCAGAAATCCAGGCTGGTCGCTGAGTGCTGGATCATGATCACATGACCACTGGGGGGCTGCGATGGCTGGAACTTCAAGGAGTGGTCATAACTCGGATCGTCCTCGCTTAAGTATCATTTGTTTAATGATGGTCCAGAGTTATGATGGCCTTGGGAAAAGTGCTTTATGACCCTGCAATCATGTGATAACGATTTGCAACCTTTTTTACGATGGTCATTAAGCGAATCACTGTGGTCGTTAAGCGAATCACATGGCCATTAAGCAAATTCTGGCAAAAAAGTCCATTGGGGAAGCTGGATTTGCTTAACAACCATGGTGATTCACTTAACGACCACGGTGATTCGCTTAAAGACCATCATAAAAAGATCATAAAATCAGCTCTGATTTGCTTAATGACCAAATCGTTTAATGACCTAAATTCTGGTCTCTATTGTAGTCGGATAGTGAAGGCTACCTGTACCACTCATTCAGCACTGTTGTAAATTTGAACAGTCACTGAACGAGTAGTTGTTAACCAAGGACTACCTGTAGTTCTTGATTTACTGTTTTCTATTTATTCAGATTCTCCTTTTCCAGCTACATTTTTTTCATTTTTTAGGGTTGTGCAGCTATTGCAATCTGAAGCAGGTACAACTGTCAACTGCTCTTCAAAGAAGCCATATATTTTGCTGTGTTCACATGGTAGCCATTCATTTCCAGGAATTAAGGAGGCAGTAACACATAGTCTTATGCTGTTCCCACTTCCTTAACTCTAGCTCAGCAAAAAGTATGCCTTCTTTAGGAGCTACTGACAGGTGCAGTGAGTGCATCCATACCAGATTGAAGCATATATCACACTTAGGATCTGAATCCCTCTTTCTAATTTTAGTACAGGTAGTCCTTGACCTACAACCGTTCGTTTGGCAACCGTTTGAAGTTACGTCAGTACTGAATGAATGGTGATTATGACTGGTCCTTGGAGTTCCAGCCATCCCAGCAGCCTCCCAGTTCATGTGATTGCAATCTGGGCACTTGGCAACCAGTTTGCACTTAGAGCCGGTTGCAGTGCCCCACAATTACATGATCGCCATTTGCAACCTTCCCTGCCGGCTTCCCCAGAAAGTCAGTGGGGAAGCTGGCAGGAAAGGTCACAAGTTGCTGGGGCACATTTCCCCCATCTGTTCACACCATGCACCCTTCCTCCCTGACCCTCGCCATGCCTCTCATGCACATCCCCTTGCATCCTCGCACACCCTCCCTGATCCACATTACACCTCTTGCACACTCCAGTGCACCTCATGCACCCTCGCCAACCCTCTCTCACACACCCTCCCTGACCCTCCCCTGCACTTCCCCACTCCCTCCCCCACCCAGCAGCAGCCATTTACCTGCCTGCCGGCTTCCCCGTTGACTTTGGTTGTGGGAAACTGGCAGGAAGTCACCTCATCTAATGACTCTGCAATTTGGTTAATGACAGCAACCAGGACTGCAGGGATTGCCGTGGCTAAGCGATGCAGTCATGCCTTACAACTGCATCGCTTAGCGATGGAAATTCTGGCCCAATTGCCATCATAAGTTGAGGACTACCTGTATTACATTAACACATCACTAAAAAGCTATCTACCAATTGTTTGATATGCTGTAGTATGTTAACTGAATGATTTTTGCACTTTGGGCAGGCTTTGGTGTTCCTCAAATCAAAGCAGTCATGACATTATTCTCCGGGATCCCAATGGGCCCACCACGACTTCCACTTTCATGTGCCTCTGAGGACTTCATTGCTAAAGTAAAAGCCAAAATGGAGCACTGGAAGAACTGCAACTGTGATTCATTTTAAACCTCACTGTGGTCTTAAAAGAATAGTCCGTATAATTTGGTAAAACAGTGTAGCTTGAATGGTAGTATTTGAAATACTTGCTGATTGTTGATTTTCATGAGGGATTATGCTAATGTATCTGGACTTGACTGCTTTCTGTCCAAAACAATCTATGTCTTCTGGCCTTGTCTGTGTAGAAGATGATACCTGCTTTCTAGTCTGCCAATGCTGTGAAGTTTTCCAGGGGGAAGAAACTTTGAGATAGGAGGATCCTGTTTGCAACAAACCAAGAAGTCTTGTCTTCTGGAACATTAGAGAGCAGGGCACAATTTAAACCAACCAACTGATGTATTTCTTATTACTTTCATATCTCAAAGCAGTATGAAGAATAATTTGGCGCTTAAAGCTCTGCATTTATAGAACCCAAACTCTGGAAATCTTTTAGATTTGCTAAGTTCTTGAAATTTGCATACTGTTGAAAAGTTTCAAAATAGGAACACATCCAATTGGAATAACATCAATTGTAATTAACGAGTGTTTTCTGGCTTTTTTTAAAAAAAAACAAGTGCCAACTTTAAAATAATGAAGGAGCAAAAGAAAGAAAAGGAATAAAGCTTTGTGTACACTCCTGAACTGGATGGCTGAAAAACAAACTATTATTTGAAAAAGAAATAACTTGGGATTTCAGCTCAACTTTTCTATGATACATGCAATATAACTACATACATTCATCTTTACTGAGAAGTAAATCATGAAATGGAACTTATTCTCAACTTGATATTTTGAGCCTTTGGAAACCACGTGTCTTTGTTTACTATCAAGTTTTCAACCATAGGCAGGCTATGAAATGTTCAGTGTTATCCTCAAAGTATATTATAAATTTATTTCTGCAGGAAGAGAAGGGAAGGATTTTTATACTAGCCTTGGATGACACTGTTTAGATGTGAAAATAACTATTTGTAAAGCAGGCACCTCCCTGATCAAACTGAATTCTAACTTACTAGAAGGCTACAAGGATCAGGAATGATAAAGGAGAGTACACATCATGGGAAACTTTTTCCCACCTGGTAATATGCTGGATGTGTTGGACCAACTCCCATCACTAAGCTACCATTACTAAGCTCCCACCACTAAGCTATCCTGGTTGATCATGGGAAACTTGGAGGCTGTAGCAGATACTGTCGTTTTGTGACCAAACAGCTATCTAGAAGCAATGTTGAGTTCTTTAAAGGGGCTGCAAGAGGCAGTAAGATCCTGAATTTAAAACAATACTCAACTTACTTGTTAAATGTTTTTGTAACCCATGTTATTATTGGCAGATTTTCCCTTTTGTTGGTCAAATAGGAAAAATGGAAGTTCTTTACTAATAATGAGTATGTGTCAAGTACATCCTGACCATTACATATTTACAGGTAGTCCTTGGGTTATGACAGCAATTGAGACCAGGATTGCCATTGCTAAGTGATGTAGTTGTAAAGCGCAACTTCATGTGACCACATCGCTTAGCAACAGCAATCCCAGCTGTCCCAGTTGCTGTCATAACCCCAGGATGCACAGATCATTAAGCAGGAAGAGGCAGGAGTCCCAGATAAGGAGCACAGGGAGGGGTGTGCAGGTACCCTGGGGTGGGTGGGGAGATGTCATGGGTGGGTGCTAGGGAACTCATGTGGGTTGGGGGCTGCAGGAGGGCAGGCTCATGCTATAGAGTGCAGGCAGGGGTACCACAGAGTATGAGATCTCAGGGATCTCGTACTCTGTAGCAGGTTACTCAGGAGAAAAAACAGAGAGAGCAATTACTGGGGTGACTTGTGACATTCCCTGCTGGCATCCCCATTGACTTTGCTTGTGGGAAGCTGGGAGGAAAGGCTGCAAATGGTGATCACGTGATAAGGCTTGCTGTGATGTAATCACGAGCTGAGCACCCCGATTGTGATCACATGACCCCAAGGACACTGACGGCCAGAACTTAGAGGACTGGTCATAAGTCCATTTCTTCAGTGCCGCCATAATGAACAGTTGCTGAACAAATGGACATAAGCTGAGGACTACCTGTAGATTCATACAAATATAGATGGCTTTGAAATAAAATAATCTTCTGGGATGCTTTTGGGTGGGGAGAACACTATCCAGAGTTTACCAGTGGTCCGCTATGCCTCAGGGTTTAATCTTGGAGTATATAGTGTAACTATAATATTTCTGGAAATTTTCAGTGTATTTTTTCCAATTACTGACTGACTACACCACATTGATAGCCACTTAGGATTAAAGTAGAGGGCACTGCTTAGTGGCAGATTTTAGTCTTAATAAATTCCTTGCAAAAAATATGCCAGGAGTCTGTTATAGTCAGTCATAGCATGGATTTAATCCTGACCTTTGGGGACTTTTTCCTAGTTCAGAAATGAGGAAACCTTTACCAACTTGTTCATTTGTAAAGCTGTCCTTAACAAGCATGGATCCATTCTGCATAGCAGTTATGCATGAATGTATACTTAGGAATTGTATAAATGTAAACATCAGATATTGACAAGAATTTTCATGTTATTGCAGAGATCAGATGGCTTTTAAAATTCATGAATGATAAGGCTATAGAAGGTAACTTGTTATGCTTTTGATCTAGGTCAGGATTAAAGATGGAGGTTATCTACCTGTCATGAGGAATGGGTGTGAGAAGTGGCAACTTCAGGCTTCCCAAAGTGCAGAAAAAAAGATATTGAATCATGTCTTTTACTTGACTCGGTATCACATATGCTAACTTATGTTGGGTTGGGCTCCCATGGCTTATATTTATTTTTTAAAAGTCATTCAGTAGTTGCTGATTTTATGAAGGGCATCTTATACCCCTGAAAATGCATCTTAAAATATGCTGAACATCTTGTCTGTTGCATGAAAAGGTAGGCAAGATGCTCTAAAAAAGAAATTGTTCAGCCCTGTATTTCTAGATGGAATAATGTATTTTTCTTATTCTGTCCATCATAATCCATATAGAGATAGTTGTTTGGAGTTATTATAGGAAACAAGGGACTTCAAAATCCAGTCATATTCTTGTCTTTTATTTAAGGCCATTATATCTGCATTGCAAAACTCTGGATGAACACTAGATGGCAATAGTGAATTAATATTCTGTATTCTTTTGCTTGGCTCTAGTGATTGCCTGTGTTTTTGCAGTCCAGATATAGTAGCCCACTTATGTTCCAATGGTAATCTAGAAAATCAGTCAAGAATATATCATCTTAATTATAGTGTGCTTCCAGGTAAGGCTTTTAATGAATAATTGCCCACCCATCATTTATAATTATTGTCTTTTTTCCTACCACTGCCATTAATTTTCTTGTTAGCAGAATTCCATTAATGAGGAAAATACACAAGGGATGCATGATAGTTTGATAGCTACAGGTAGGAGTCCTTTGCCTAGAAATACCATTACTGTCTGAGCCGTATCCTTGAGCTGGTAGAGGTAGGACTTCAGTTTGCACTTTCAAAGCTAACATCAAATGTCTTTCTGCTTTGTTATCTTAATAAATATGGAAATATGTTAAAGGTTGGTTATCATGAATTCTGTTTCTTTGGTGGGAACAAGGTAGGCACTGTTACAGACGCTGCTCCCAGGTTCGGCTTATGGTCACTCACTCACACACTCACAGCCTGTTGAGGCACGTGGATCTTGTCAGCCCCCCTTGCTTTCTACCTGGGTTTTCCAGATAGGTGCGGCTGGAGCAGACAGACACACAGCCCTGGTCAACAGCGGGGAAATAATTGGGGATATACACAAACCACTTCCAACCGAACACTGGGGCACGAGAGGTTCTTTGTAATACACGGAGACCCAGTGAATTTAAAGTAACAGCAAAACTTTACTGATTGCAAGGTATATTTGCTCTTCCTCATACACACACACACACTTACCCACGCCCTTCCCAACTAGGCTGCCAGGCACTAGCTAGAGGGACGGAAGCCGCCAAGTCTGGATGACTCAGATGACCAAGAAGACTCAGATGACTCAGAGTGGGCGGGCTTTGGGACCCCTTTTATCCCCAAAAGTACAAGTTGATGGGATTGGGGCCTCCATGTGCTCAGGCCCAACCTCCTCTTTCTGGTTCAGGTCCTTTGTTTTTCCTTAACCACTTGCTTCCTTCTTATCTACCTCCCCGAGGGATCCCATAGATAAGTTTCCTGGCTTTTGTCCTCCCTGCTTACGGGCCTGCTTCATCTTTAGGTTATGGCAGCTTCAGCCTAGTCTCACAGCACTCACAACTTTTCTTCTGCATTTTTCTCTCAACTTATATCCAAAACCATCCAACACAGAGGTCCCCATTCTCTTAACACTTGGAATTCTCAGCAAGCAAACAGGAGTTTGGGAAGAAGTTCAAAGAGGTAGAACAGAGAGGAAAACCAAGGAAGGGGAGAAACCGCTGTTTGATACAGCTGGTTACCTGTTGATGACTGACTGCTAACTGTTGCTAATTATTTCCTGAGTGCTGTTGATTGACTAAAGATTGTTTCCCAAGTGATTGTGCAATGTGTCCAATAGGAGTATTGCTCTTGATTACCACTTTGAGGCAGCTGGGAAGTAATTGTTCCATTTTACTCTGTCCTGGTCAGATCCATTCAGAGAAATGTGAACGCTCAAACCTTAGAGCAAGTACAGAGGAGGGTACCAAGATAGTGAAGGGTCTGAAAACCAAACCCTATGAATAACAGTTAAACAATTAGGCTACAGGAAAGAGAACTGAAGAGAAAATATGGTAGCAGTCTTCAAATATCTGAAGAGAGTGGGTTGGCTTATTCTTTATTGTCCCAGAGAGCAGGAGAGATCCAGTGTCAGGCAGACATAAAGAGGAATTTCCTGACTGTATGAGCTGTAAGTCTGCGGAACAGGCTACTTAATGAAGTGGTGAGTTCTCCTACAATGGAATTCTTCAGACAAGCTGGATGCTCACCTGTCAGATACTCTAATGCAGTGTTTCTCAACCTTGGCAACTTTAAGCTCTGTGGACTTCAACTCCCAGAATTCCCCTGGCTGGGGAATTCTGGGAGTTGAAGTCCACAGAGCTTAAAGTTGCCAAGGTTGAGAAACAATGCTCTAATGGATCCTGCAGCAAGGTGGATGAGATGACCCTTGTGGTCCTTTCCAACTCAGTGATTCTATGAGCATTCTCAGAAAGTGGTTGCTGTGATTGAGTGTGCACAAAAAAAATGCACAGAACATGCATTTATGAGAAAACAAAATCAGGACTGATTTATTTTATTGAATTTAGAGGCTGTCTAACTCCCTGATGACTCTAGGTGGCTTACATTTTAAATGTAGGAACCAGAAAAAGAGACACACATCTGGAGAAAAACCCTGCATCAGAACAAGAAAACCAATAAATCTTGACAGCCACTCTAACCCCAGGCCTGGGAGTAAAGCCAGTTTTTCGAAGACTTTCAAAACACTTGTACGGTGGGAGCCATAGGAATCTGGGGGATGCTGCTCTAGGGGGCAGGCGCTACGACAGAGAAGGCATGTTTCCTAGGTCCCACTATGTTACATTGTTTAATTGAAGGGACCTAGAGCATGTCCGCTCTGCCCAATCTTATTGGGTGGGCAGAAACTGTTGGAAATTGCAGTCCCTCATATAACCAGGCCCTGCGTCGTAAAAGGCTTGAATTGCACCTGGAACCCAACTGGCAACCAGTATAGCTTGTGAAGTAGCAGTGACACAGGCATATTGTGGCACACCCAACACTGCCCACACCACTGCATTCTTCCAAGTAGTCTTCAACGGCAGCCCGATGTAGAATACATTGCAGTAATCTATTAATGAGTTGACTAGGGCATGAATGATTCTCTGAAGGCCCTCCCATTCTAGGAACGGGCACAGCTGGCTCATAAGATGGACCTGTGCAAAGGTGCTCCTGGCCACAGCTGCCACCTGCTACTCACGCAGGAGCTGTAAGTCCAGGATGTTTTCCTCATACCTCTCTCTAACCTTCCAGGATGTTTCTACTACCTTTCTTTTTTTCCCCAGGCAATGAGTATACACTAGTTCAATTTTATACACAAGGCTACAACCGTCCTTCATTTTACTGCCTAAGGATGCGTCCGGGGTATAGGTAAGCCCAAAGACATCCCTAGAGAGGTAGATTATGCTGGAGGCAGGCATTTTGTTTTGCAATATGTTAACTTTCCAGTTTTTAAAAACTAAGTGTCTTTTTAACAAATCAGGACAACAAACTTGTTGGGTGACTGTATGGCACCTTTTATTTCCCAAGTTTCAGTAAAGCCAAATAAGAAGACTTGAGATGAGGCTTTTAACAGAGGTTTTATTGGCCAAGGAAACCACCTGGATGGCTCAAGGAGTCTTGCCCAGAACCACACCTTGCAAAGCAAGCAACAAAGATTTTATAGGCATATTCAGATATTTCAGATAGTACATCCCCTCATATCCATACAAGGGAATTTTGGGATGACCCAGGGAAAAGTAAAGGTGGGCCTAAAGAGGTGAATCTAAGTTTAAATACCTAACTTCTTTGGAATTTAGGGCCTCTCTCGTTGCAACTTCTCTCCCTGGTACCGATCTAATTTATGGCTTCAGGCATCTGGCTTTTAAGGAAAATGGGGTGGGGGAATTCTGTGTTCTCTTAGAAGGCAATCAGGTATTCAACAAAGGGATAAGGTGGGGGAAAGAAACGCTGTGCTCCTTACAAAGCAAGTTAATCCTTTGTAAATAAGATAGAGTGCACTATCACATGCATGCCCACACATTATGAGAGAGAGTAAAATTGTGTACTAAAATAATGCCCTTCATGACCAAGGAGGGTTTACTGGGTATATTAGTGTGTCTGGACACCACGGTTTGGGATTCCAAATCCAACGTTTTGGAGTAAAAAACATTGCCATGAATAATATGTGATTCTGATGAAAGGGGACTTTGGTTTTCACACGTTACATGGACTTGTAAATATATGTAATCGTATATTTTGCATTTGTTCTAGTTTGTTGAATAGGATATTTATCTTGATCTTTTCCACCCAGAAAAATTAAATGAGAAGAAACAGACTAACACCTGGTAAATTTTACAGAGCATCATAGCGTACACTTATCCACAGCTCTTAGCTCAAACTGCTGCAGTGTATCATCACTGAATTACAGCCAACCCTGGACAGTGCTAATTTAGTTTCATGGGTCTTCACTTGTACGTTCTTACTTTTACATCTTGCAACATCTTAAATGTTACTCATCAATCACAATGCACAAGACTTAGATAATCAGCTTTGTCACGTCCCCTCAACTAATAATTTTGTGACATATCTTTGGAGAAGGTACATCCATGTGGTCACTAAAAGTCAACACTGACTTGATGGCACTTAATTGATTGATACATAAAAGCAGGGCTTGTTCATTGATGTATGCTTTTATATTTGCCAAGTTTTTCTGCTTTCAAAATGTTTAAGAGAGCACTTTGTTATGAAAATATAAATAGAATAAATGAACATAAAGAAAAAGCTGGTTGAATGTTTAAATGTCTTTGAAATAGTCTGCTGCAAATATGAAAGATGACATTCTCTTACAGGAGAAATTCCTACAAAGGCTCCAATATGAAACAGAATAATTTTAATTCTATCTGGGCTTAAGCAAAGTCAGTAGTATTCTACAAACTTGCAGAAGTTAATTTGGCAATAATTTAGCAATTTTATGTTGCCACCTAAAACAAATCAAGCTTCTTTTATATACATATAAGCTTATGTTGAACCTGCACCCTCAGATTTTCATTATGATTTGAGCTATCTGTATCATTCCCTATTCCCCAACCCTGCAATCATGAATCTATGAAATGGTCCTTGAACACGTAAGCCATTATTTGTTATTCATTTAAGATGCCGCAAGAGTTGTGTTTGCTAAGACTAAGAGTTCCCTTTCTGTAGATTCTCATTTGAAGAGTACAGTATCGCCAGTAGGGCTTCTGCGATGACCCCTTAGCATTTCATCATTTAGTCATTACCCTAGGGACAAGTTCTGTAAGCTTTTTCTCAGTCATAGTTTTTATTTTTATGTGATTTCCATGAATGAATGAATGAATGAATATATTACACAATTCCCATTTGGAAAGCCTATTCACGCCGTTTCTATCACACGCTGCAATTCTATGTCTTCCCACGGGAGGCGCTTTACTCCTTGCTCCACCGCAGGGACATTCTTCAAAGCAAGGCTATCGATCGTGCAGCCTTGCTCTGTTCAACCTCGAAGCCGCCGCCGCCGCCGCCATCTTGCGGCGCGCGGTGAACGGGAGTCTACGAGAAACGACTTGAGCAGGGCAGGGGGCCTCCCGCGCTGTCTCACCCTGCTTGAGACAAAGTTCTCCGGACCGGATCAAGTTGTGTCTAATTTTTTTTTTAATAACCTATACGTATGTGTTTTTGCACAACGGGGCCGTTGGTTTGGGGATGTAAACAGTCCAGAAAATCTGGGAGGGAGTGCGCAGACGCGACCGGCACGAGCAGAACGCGCACGTGCAGACGGAAGAGCGAAAAAAAGCAAGCGCCGAAGGGCATGCGCAGTAGAGCTGCTTGGTCAAGGGTGGGAGCACGGCCCTTTTTCTGCAGAGGTGGGAATAGCAGAGGAGCCGTCCCTCTTCATATGCATTAGGCTACAACTTTCACTGTACGTGGTAGTATCATACTGCTTGCGATTGTTCAGCATTTCTGGAGTCAGGTGGGAAGAAGTTAACCAATCCATCTGAGATTTATCAAATCTTATTTGCCGTGTTAAAAGAAGAACAAGCCTACCTAGAAGTGATTTCAGTACAAAGCGCGCGCGTCCGTTCAGTTGGGCACTAGATTTGGGTTGAATAAATGGGGGGATAGAGGGGACAGTTTAACTAGAATAGGCTGGAAATACGTTTTCCTGAGATTGCAGGGACCCTTTCCTAGTATCAGAAAGAGCAGCTAACAAACCAGTGGGAAAGCTCTTAATGGACTTTATACCAAAATTGTTTCTGATATAAAAGTGAATTGCAAGGTGTTAGAGATACTTGTCAGTGTCACTTTAGTTCTGTTGGTAAAATAGGAAATTGATGCAGTGTAAAATTAGCATATAGAAACATTTAACAACTGGATATGATTTTGAAATTTCTAAAACATTTAAATGTCAAAAGACAGTTTTATTACGTATGAGAACCATAAGGCTATGATTTCCTATCTTTGTTTTTATTTGGAATTGAATGTGTATGCATTTGAGAGAATACACAACTAATTATTTTCAACTACAACTCCTACATTTTTCCTGTGACCAGTTGTTGTTTTTCCATTCGTGAGAAGGCCTGTCTCTGTACAAATAAATTGACAATCTAATGCTTTATATTTCCACCCCATAGGTTTTGTCTACCTCAGGCTGCTTCTGCCATGGGGGATGTGAAGCATTTCCTATATGCTTGGTGTGGCAAGCGGAAAATCACCCCTGCTTATGAGATCCGTGCTGTGGGCAACAAGAACAGGCAGAAATTCATGTGTGAGGTCAGCATTTAATGACAACAACTCAGAGTGATTATCCATCAGCTCCCTTCACAAAGATTTATCTAAACTTACCTGATATTACATAGAGGAAGAGCTACAATACTTGGCTCAGCCAGAAATAGAGGGAACAAGATCATATAAATGGAGTGTATTTATTTAGGATACAAACCAGTTCAGATTAAGCACTTCTTTGATTCTTGTATTTCAGGGAGAGTTAAGCATGCGTTTAGCCTTCTTAATTAAATTAATGATACTAAAAAATGATACACTTATGTAAATTATGCCCTTATTACTTAATTCAGATCCCATCCCATCTTAACCTTTGAACCTTGAAAAATTAAACAAAAATATCTAAAGTATAATAAAATGACTACTAAAACATTTAAATGATCTAACATCTGATACTTAGAACATTCTAATTTAGAAGGGAAGGTTTATTTTTTATATTTGCATCATGACTGGAGCTTGCTGGGAAGAAAGCAGAGGTAGAGACTTGGATCATAGTGGAAAATGATCAGAACCTGTATTGATCATTTGACTAATTCGAAAAGATTGGTCATAGAGTGAATTGGGCAAGTGTGCAATCACTGCTGGGTAAGAGCAGCAATACATATTGCTACTACTCTCATCTGAATTGCACTTTTCATGTGAAACAGACCATGGGAGTTGCAAATATAAACTGCTGTAGGATTTGCTATATGACCATATTTGCTTTAAGAAGAGTTGCAATGCTATGCTAAATTGCACTTTGTTCTGAACTTTACACAACAAGCGGGTATGTTGCTGAAGTTATTTATTTAGCAATATATTTATATTTAATAGGTTCGTGTGACAGGCTTCAACTATATTGGTATGGGCAATTCCACCAACAAGAAAGATGCTCAGACCAATGCTGCAAGAGATTTCCTTAATTATCTTGTTCGAGTCAATGAAATCAAAAGTGAAGAAATTCCAGCTTTTGGAGTAAGCGATACTATCAGCTGCAGAATATATGTTATGTTTTATCATATGTGTTGCTTAGTTTTTTTAGTTTGCACACCATTTTGCTGTCTGGGGAGCAAAGGCAGTATAAAATAGTATTTTTATTAACAACAATACTTGAAACTTTTTTTTCAAAATCTGTTTTAAAAGAGACCATATTGGAAGTCACAAAGTATTTTTTTGCATCTGTCTGTGGAACTTGTTTAATATCTTTCAGATACTTGATATTTTAATTTATATAAAATTTATTTTGAAAAGAAAAACAAAGATAAGACACCATTGGGAGGGAAAGAAGCATTCATTTATTCAAAAGTACTTTGTCTAGAATTCAGTGGAATTTACTCATGTGCATTCAGGATTACAGGCTGAGATTTCATGAAGCACATTTTGTATCTTTAAAAATGTTAAGCTTTTTTAACCACACAGGTTAAAGGCTACATTCTTTCTTGGGGAGTTGGGGAGAACAACAGATTCACAACACCGAACAACATCAGTGCAGAGAAATGCAGTTGTATTTGCACCTTTGTTTTGTAGCAGTAAATGTGACTGGAAGCATTACAGTAATTCTATTTGAGAGTGCTTCTGGGTTGGAAAAGTGCACTCTTACCAGGAATGCAGGCTTGCAATTTACAGAGTTTTTGATCTTGCTTAGGCAGGAGCAGTGGGTACTCCTGCTGGAGGTGTCACTGGAGCAGAAGGTGGAGAAGGACTCGATGCTCCTTTGGGTGGGCCAGTTCCCCCTCATTTGGCTCTCAAATCGGAAACGGGTAAGTCGTTCAACCTTTGCACACTCAATACATTGCATGTGTTGCCAGACAAATTACAGCTGTGCTTATTAGGCAATGGAAGTTCAGTCCCATCCATCATGATAGTTATATGAATTAATTATTTATTTGCTTTTTTACATTTAATCTAGATTCACATCAGAGTTCTTGACAAAGTATTTGTAAAATTTGTTTTCCTCTAATAAAAAGTTGTTTCACATAGATTACAATGTCAAACATTCTACATTGTTTTTTCTTGTTGATGGTTTTAGATTGATTTTATGTGATATATCTATTATTTATTTATTGTATTTTTAATTCATTTGTACCCTGCTCAGAGATCTCCAAATATCAGGCAATGTGTTAAACAAAATTTGTAAAAAATGGGTCCAAATCATTTTTTTCTTAATTTTTGTTTCTCTTTTTTCCCCAATCTAAATTACTGAAATACTTGTCCTTGGGATTGGGGAAAAACTGGAATTTCTGATCAGAAAAAATCAAAGTACATTTCCATTTATTCTTTGGCATTTATTCTCTCACACTTAGAGCAAGTAATTTAAAAAGTTAGAGTTGACCAACTTTAAATAAGTTGTAAACAGAGGGGGTCAAACATTCTCCTTTCCCCAGACCTAAGCTACTATTCCTGGTTGTTCTAGTTTATTAGAAGTTATTAAGATAAATGAACAAGCATCTTCTAGTTGTCACTGGACTGTCTTTTTCTGTCTTCACATGTTTTTAATTTAATGTAATCACAAATTATAGTAAATCTTGAAGGCTGCTCAGAAAGGGAATATCTATTACTGTGTTTACTAATAAGGGTGCTGCATTGTTCACACTTTCAAATGAAGATTATTAGGGCAGGACAAGGACAGGATTTGTGAGATTTGGACATTTATATTGAAATTATTCACATCACAGATTTTATGCTATTAGTAATCATCAGTATTTATTTCCCCATCACTAGATTTTGCTCCTCCTCCTGGAGCTCAGTGGGATCGTGGAGCTAACCTGAAGGATTATTATTCCAGAAAGGAAGAACAGGAGGCACAGGCTGTAAGTTTTTTTTTTTCTCCCTAAGATTTATTAGCCAAGCTGAATTTTCATTATAAAGATTTTGTCTGTCATCAGAGCTATGATTTTCTTGATTAAGTAAAATAAGATAATGATAGAAAGAATAACATAGTCTAATACAGATATCCTTTAGAATATATAACACTGTATATAATCATGCCAAAATATTGACAATTTTTACTCCTTGATTAACAGATGGTACAAATACTGTCTAGTTATTTTTACTCTTTTGCTATCCAAATAATCTGTGGTAATATATCTGATTTATAATACGATATTGCTGTACGTTTTAGGAAAAAAGATTTCAAGGGTTCCTGTTGCTATCTGTTCAGAGTTCTCTAAATAAGAATATAACTATTTCTAGCATTAAATCTTAAATTTACTGAGAATAATCCACTTGGTTATCAGAGAATATAATTGAATGTTAAAAGATTTTTTTTTCAGTAACATGTAAGCAAGTTAAGAGTAGTACTTGTAACAGTTTAAAGTCAATTGTTTCTTGCTGCTAGACCTTGGAGTCAGAAGAAATTGATTTAAATGCTGGCCTTCATGGAAATTGGACATTGGAGAATGCTAAAGCCCGTCTGAATCAGTTTTTCCAAAAGGAGAAAATCCAAGGCGAATATAAATACACTCAAGTGGGGCCTGATCACAACAGGTTTGGTGGTTTTTCTTCATAGAGCTGATGATCATGTTGAAATACATTTATTTGTTAATCGCTGGCTTGTGCTCTTCATCTCTAAATGGAGAGGTACCTGACTGGTTTACCAGGGTAAGTAAAGACAGCATGGACTGTTCCATTTAAGTGACCTAAATAATCTAATCTACAGGTATTATTTCTTACCTCTTTGCTTGAATTTGAAAATTGTTTTTGATTGCTTTGTAGTAAGATTTGTAAAATGTACTTAGTTCTGTCTCATGATCTTTATATAATAGTCATAATTTGTTAAATTTGAAAAGCAGAAGATCCTATGAGAAGTGTTTGCTTTTAATGTGATATGTGAAGAAATTCAATAGCATGCCAGTTCTTGAAATCTGAGCTACATATTGAACAAAGTCTCATGGAAGAATGTTACTGGGCCCTTATTATAGGAGTGGAGAAGATACTACAGTCTGAGAATCATAAAGCACTTGTCTACATGTAAAAGATAAAATTGTTACATGCAGAAACAATATGCAGACCAAAGCAAAGTTAGAACTTTGGATTTGTTCTACATGCCTGATGTTTATGTTAATCCCATTTGTTCGGATATGCCGTTGCCTTCATGTAATTCCAAAAGAAATTTACAGTGTAAAGTGGATTTGTCAATCAAGCTTTGATTTTTGCAGTGTGTTTGACATCTAATTGCTACTGCAAAGCTCCTTATAAAATAGAGCTGAAATAGTTTTTTATCTTTCGAAACTTATCAGTAAGTAAATACATATTAGGCTTAGAAAGAAATCATTGTCTCTGCCTTCAGTTATCTGCTTGTTTCTCCCTGTTCTTCAAATATCTACAACAATTAACCAAGGTGAAGCTATTCACCTTCTAATAACTTCATAAATTAGTATCTGTTTTCTGGGTATCTCAGTCATATTTTTTTCATGAATACGACTCTGAAAAAATTCTAGCTAAGCATTTGCTTTTATATGATATATACCTTCTAAAAATGAAATATGCATCTCTGAACACTGAACATTTTAACAAGAAAATAGAAATTAGAGTTGTACATAGCTTTGGATTCAGTATTCAAAAGGTGCTGTGGAGCTTGTGGAATGTGAACATAACATTTGTCTGCTATACCTTAAAACAGCTGTGTCTTTTTCCAGGATCATGCTGCACAGCATTAATGAAAATGATGATTGTAGACTCTCTGATTTAAACCTAAATCAGCTTCAAAATGCTTACATTAACCTTTCCCAATCTGCTATCCTCCAGATGTATTGGGGCTGCAATTCC
Organism: Python bivittatus; assembly: GCF_059951505.1. Lineage (NCBI taxonomy): Eukaryota > Metazoa > Chordata > Lepidosauria > Squamata > Pythonidae > Python > Python bivittatus. Next base: position 8,526,858 of record NW_028277098.1, read on the forward strand.
AGGCTAGCAAGGACATGCTGGCTGAGAATCCTGGGTGCTGTAATCCTAACATATTTAAAGGAAACCAGGCTGCTAACATATAATTAGCTACTCCATACGTGTGTTTGGTTGAACATTCCTTTCTTCCCTTCCCTCTTCTGATTTGCAGTTCTTGTTCCTGCAAATCACAGTTTTGCATTTTGATATCAAAATGAAATTGTTCTGCAGAAGGGGAAAAGAAAGAAGGGGAAAAGTTACACAAGGCTTCTAGTTCCTTCCTAGTTTGGCTCCAGCAAATGATAGGAAGATCTTGCCTGATCTAGGTTGATGAGTTAGATTCAATTTCTGATTTGAAATACTTCACATCATTTCTCTTTCAGCTTCCATTAAAGATATTTCTTTGTGCCTTTGTTGTATACTGTCAGGGTTACCAGATTTATTAATAGCAGTGTTCCTTTATGTTTATCAGCAGTCTGACATTCAGGAATGAAGTAGCTGAGACTTCTCACATTCTGACACTATGCCCAGAAAAACTTACTTGCCTAATTTCTGCATGATTCTTCAATAAAATTACCATTTTAGATTTTCTCCTCTATAGCTCTAGAAGTTCTACTTGTTTATAATGTTTTTCTTCAAGTACAAGCTTTATTTAACAATTATTTACTTGGTGAAGATGGAGGCATGGATGACAGTATGTTTCTCGGTCTGCTTGCTGTTTTCCAGAGAGCATTCCAGGGTGTAGGATTTGTTACTCCCAGGAAGGCTTAGATGGATCTCTTGCATTTTTAAAGAAGAAAATGGTGTTGAAAACATGCTATGGGGTATCCAGTTTTTTTGCCATAAATCAGCATAGCTTTAAAAAGAGGAATAATGAATGTAGTGTCATTTATAGCAAATCTCTTGAACGCTGCCTGAAATAAAAAGCTCTTAGAAAGCAAATTCCAGTGGAACTGGAATGTTTAAGTGCTATGTCCCTTTTTTCCATTCTCTTTTTAAAGTAATGATGTGAGGTTTTTAAAATATCATACTGAGAAATTTCCCAAAACACTCTCTTTCAGTGTTTTTCCCAGTAACTGACAGTAGTTGAAATGGGTTCATCTAGATATGGGGGGAAAGTGAAGGGAGTGGTATGTTGAAACAAATCCATGTTTTTATTTGGAAATTAATAATATTGGAATATTACTATTTTGATATATTTAAACATACATTCAGATATAAAAATTCAATAGCATATTTTTCCTTAATTGAACCTGTTTCAGCTTTAGAACTTACACTGAAGCTACAAAATTGGCATAAATGCCTAGGATTAAATCCTATTGAACACACCGGAACTTCCTTTTGTTGCATTGTGATCTAGATTTAATACTACCTTCTCAAACCTGGGGCTCTTATGCTTCCTTTCACTTTTCTGTTCTTTCAGGTGCCATGCCAGAAACTGCAACCTTCTTTTTCCCAATTAACTAGAATTCTCCGTTATACCCAGAATCAAAGTCTGTTTAGCTTAAATTGGATAGCTTTAATTGTAATTCTAACAAACCAGAATGAATCAGTGTTGTGCAGTCCTGGCTTTTCCCACCAATCACAGTTTAAACTAGTAGAAATTCGCATTAATGGATAACCCTGCTTAATTGAAAACTGGTAGTTAGTACTTCTAATTTCTTCTTACATGCCTCAGGGGCAGTAGGGAGAGCATATAAGCTCAAGGCTCCAGTAGGTTGTTTGTGCAATAAATATTTAAAGGTTTGATTAGTATTGTATCAGTTACTAAGTTATTAATTAGTTTATTTCATAAAATAGGGCATTTTTAAAAATAGACTGTTTTGTAGAAATACAACAGCAGGAATTTTCGCATTCCACAATAGAAGCAGAATAGATACCTTATGTTGGTGAATGTGTACACTTATTATTGGAAACTACTGTAAATGTATTTTTTGAAACATAAGCACATTTCCCTCTTGCACAAAGTTGGTGTTCCATCAGATGATGTGATGGAAGGCATGAGCGAGGAGGATCTTGGAATGGAGCTTCAAGGTTACAGGGAGGGGGAGAGGCATCCCAAGCATCTCCTCAGCCCCCACCCTAAAGGGTTCAGGGTTATAGTTGCTGTTGTTGGGGGTTAGAGTGAGTCTGGCGAGATTGATGTCAGGTTCAGCCCAAGAACCACAGCGAGATAAATCCAGGAACAGTTCAGTTACTTTATTAGCTTACACCTATTAGACAGAATCTCACCAGACTAACTCTGACCCCCAACAACAGCAACTATAACCCTGAACCCCTTAGGGAGGGGCCAGTCTCCTCTTAACTTTCACACGCTCTGGCTGGGGGCTGAGGAGATGCTTGGGATGCCTCTCCCCCTCCCTGTAACCTTGAAGCTCCATTCTAAGATCCTCCTTGCTCATGCCTTCCATCACAGATGAGGATTGGAAAAATGACTTCAATGGTGATTCAGTATAAGTTCTGTGCTGAATGGGGTGGCAACTGCGACACCAGAGATTTTTGCTCATTCACACATGTGCTGCTGCTTAGGCTGTACTAAGCAATCACATGGGACTCTATTGTAAACTGATTTCTGGTGTCGCTGTTCCCCCCCCCAGGTGGAGGATACGAATTGAGTGCTGAATTTAAGCCTGGCTGAGAAACATACTGGCATCGGTGTCATTAATGAAAGGGTGGCTGTTGTGTCCCTGAGAGCCAGTGGCCTTTTGACTCAGGAAGCCGCTGTGCCTGAAGGTCAGTTTGTTGGTGGTTTAGGAAGGAGCTAAGAATCAACTCTTAGCATAATCTAGCTTGGGTTTTTTTTTTGTCTGCAGTGAAATAACTAATATCTTGACCTAGCTTTACATATAAATTATTCTTCCTACAGTGTAATAAGAATATATAATGCATTACAATTACTATTTTACCTTTTAAAAAAATCTGTGGAGATTGTCTCTGCAAGATTTTAAATCTAGTGATCTTTGCAAAACCTGACTAATTCATAATGCTATCCAGAAGGAATGCTCAGAATGATCTGTCTAGCTCCTGTGATGTTGAATATCTGATCTCACACTGCTTTAACAGTCCTAGAATGTTTAAATTGTATTTCCTTAGAATAACTAACAGCCTGTTTGTATGCATGTTTGAGGAGCTAGAGATATCTCCTGAGCAAATGACTTTGAACAAGCATATACCATATATACTTGTGGATAAGCTGAGAGTTTTAGGTGCCAAAATACATCCAAAAAATTTGGTTTGGCTTATCAGTGGATGGGCTTATCCATGAGTATATACAGTAATACTTTTTTAAGGTACCCGTATTTCCCGTATATACTCATGGATAAACCCATCTGTGGATTAGCAGACCTTTGAATTTTTAACCAAAATACTGTGAAATATGTGCCACCTCTGGATAAGCGATTTGTGAAAATTAAAACATATGAAAATTTCAAGGGTTGACTTATACTCAGGTGGCTCATTTTTATGGTATTTTGGTCAAATATTTGGGGGTCGGCTTATCTGCAGATAGGCTTATACAGGATTTGAAAATGGAATGCATTGTCAAAATAAGTGTGTTACAACCTTGTTCACTAGAACATTTAGGTAAATTGTCACAGTATAAATGTCTTTTGCCAAATAAGAGTATTCCTAACTCTGATCAGATCCCAAAACAGACTGAAATAAGAATCACACATGGAGCTGTCTGTATATATTGCTTAATTGGAGGCAAGTCCCAACTCGAGCTTATATTTCTTGGATATTTCACAGATGTGATGTCTTTATTGAAAGAAAGGTATGTATCTAGCCAGTCTAATCATATATTGGCTCCTCTTAGGTTAAAAGGCAGAGGTAGGCAAAATCCTAGTTGAGCATTTATTATGTGATCTGGGACTTTGATTGCTTATTGTGTGTTTTTAGTTTGCAGAAAGGATCCAGTAAATACAGTGGGGCAAAAAAGTATTTAGTCAGCCACCAATTGTGCAAGTTCTCCCACTTAAAAAGATGAGAGAGGCCTGTAATTTTCATGATAGGTATACCTCAACTATGAGAGACAAAATGGGGGAAAAAATCCAGAAAATCACATTGTCTGATTTTTAAAGAATTTATTTGCAAATCATGGTGGAAAATAAGTATTTGGTCAATATCAAAAGTTCATCTCAATACTTTGTTATATATCCTTTGTTGGCAATGACAGAGGTCAAACGTTTTCTGTAAGTCTTCACAAGGTTTTCACACACTATTGCTGGTATTTTGGCCCATTCCTCCATGCATATCTCCTCTAGAGCAGTGATGTTTTGGGGCTGTCACTGGGCAACACGGACTTTCAACTCCCTCCAAAGATTTTCCATGGGGTTGAGATCTGGAGACTGGCTAGGCCACTCCAGGACCTTGAAATGCTTCTTACGAAGCCACTCCTTCGTTGCCTGGGAGGTGTGTTTGGGATCATTGTCATGCTGAAAGACCCAGCCACGTTTCATCTTCAATGCCCTTGCTGATGGAAGGAGGTGTTCACTCAAAATCTCACGATACATGGCCCCATTCATTCTTTCCTTTACACGGATCAGTCGTCCTGGTCCCTTTGCAGAAAAACAGCCCCAAAGCATGATGTTTCCACCCCCATGCTTCACAGTAGGTATGGTGTTCTTTGGATGCAACTCAGCATTCTCTCTCCTCCAAACACAACGAGTTGAGTTTAGACCAAAACGTTGTACTTTGGTTTCATCTGACCATATGACATTCTCCCAATCCTCTTCTGGATCATCCAAATGCTCTCTATCAAACTTCAGACGGGCCCGGACATGTACTGGCTTAAGCAGGGGGACTCGTCTGGCACTGTAGGATTTGAGTCCCTGGCAGCGTAGTGTGTTACTGATTGTAGCCTTTGTTACTTTGGTCCCAGCTCTCTGCAGGTCATTCACTAGGTCCCCCCGTGTGGTTCTGGGATTTTTGCTCACCATTCTTGTGATCATTTTGACCCCACAGGGTGAGATCTTGTGTGGAGCCCCAGATCGAGGGAGATTATCAGTGGTCTTGTATGTCTTCCATTTTCTAATTATTGCTCCCACAGTTGATTTCTTCACACCAAGCTGCTTGCCTATTGAAGATTCAGTCTTCCCAGCCTGGTGCAGGTCTACAATTTTGTTTCTGGTGTCCTTCAACAGCTCTTTGGTCTTGGCCATAGTGGAGTTTGGAGTGTGACTGTTTGAGGTTGTGGAGAGGTGTCTTTTATACTGATAACAAGGTCAAACAGGTGCCATTACTACAGGTAACGAGTGGAGGACAAAGGAGCCTCTTAAAGAAGTAGTTACAGGTCTGTGAGAGCCAGACATCTTGCTTGTTTGTAGGTGACCAAATACTTATTTTCCACCATGATTTGCAAATAAATTCTTTAAAAATCAGACAATGTGATTTTCTGGATTTTTTTCCCCATTTTGTCTCTCATAGTTGAGGTATACCTGTGATGAAAATTACAGGCCTCTCTCATATTTTTAAGTGGGAGAACTTGCACAATTGGTGGCTGACTAAATACTTTTTTGCCCCACTGTATTTCAATCCAAACTAAAATTTTATTTTGCATGGATCCTTTAATCCTAATTACTTATTAATTTGAGAGCTTCATGGTTCATCTTCTAAGCTTTATCATTGCTCAGAAGAAATACAGACTACAAAACCCAAATTCTTTCAGCAGTATATTAACCCCTAAGGCATGGTGAGATTGTACATGTTTGGAAAAACTACTCTTTAGCGTTGCTTGAGGGTAGAATTATTTTAACATGAGTTCTAATTCAGTGTATGAATATTTGTATTTTAATGGGCTTTATCACAGCACTTATTAAATGTGTTGGAAATCCCTTGTTTGATCCCCCAGAACTAAAGTACTAATGTTGTCTTCTTTGTATGTGTTGCAGGAGCTTCATTGCAGAAATGACTATTTATGTGAAACAGCTGGCCAGAAGTAAGTCCTTGTCTTTCTGGGAGTGAACATCATGAGATAATATATCAGTCCAACTTAAAAGAATTGTCTTCTTTTTAGAGAAATTAGTGAGCCTGAATTGCTCCAGTACACTAGAATGCTTCATGTTGACTAGGAGTTTGCAGCCAAAGAACTTTTAGGCCAATTAAAACACTGTGAAATACCCTTTCCCACACCTCCATTGCCTCCTTGAGTTGTCACTATACTTACAGTAATGGTAAAAGTCACATCTGACAAAATCCCTGTCTACTTATTGTTACTAAAAATACAGTAGATATATCCCAATCTAAAGACAGTATTCCTAAATACTCTATATTTCTCTGGTTCCTTGCACATAATTGCCTGTCCTTCAAAATGGACTTAATACATTTCATTTCTGCTACAGTACATGTAGTTTACAAACTGAATAATTACTGAACTAAACAAAAAGGGCCTCTAATCTTATCCGAGATTGTTGTGAATTTCCTTTTCCTTTTAATCTCTGCTTTGGGTAAATAAGAATGAAGGGATATCCACTCCTGAATAAGTTAATAGACTGTGCTATCATTTTTATGGTCTGTTTGTACAATTGTGGCTGAAATCCTTTTGATAACAGCTTTCTTTATGTGTTGTTATAGCGCTAAAATTTCAAAGCTCACACATGGATAATTTTCAGCATTTGTGACTGTGCTTGTGTTTTAACCTTTTCGTTCTAAAGCACTGTTCCTCAAGCTTGGCATTTTCTAGATATGTGGACTTCAAATTCCAAAATTTCATAGCCAGCATAGCCATTAATGACAATTCTGGGAGTTGAAGTCCACACACCTGGAAATTGCCACAGTTGGGAAACAGTGTTCTAAAGCAAAGGAATCAAAAGACTGCCTTTGGTTAATCACTCTCACATGTAGAGTTCCTCTATTTCAGGAATCTTTGCTCGTGAGCATGGCTCAAATAAAAAGCTGGCAGCACAATCCTGTGCTCTTTCTCTGGTCAGACAGCTCTATCATTTGGGCATCATTGAGGCTTATTCTGGACAAACCAAGAAGAAGGAAGGTGAATCGGTGAGTTTTGCAGATGATACTCTGTAACTGGTTCTTTGGTATATATTGTTTATCTTACTTGTAATTCTCTTTGGGAATATTGTACTCCTGAAAAGCAGGATACAAGTAAATGTGCATACAGGTAGTCTTTGGGTTACAATGGCAATTGAGACCAGGATTGCTGTCACTAAGCAATGTGGTCATAAAGCACAACATCACATGACCACATCGCTTAGTGATGGCAGTCCTGGTTGCTGTTGTAACTCCAAGACTGTGCGGGTCGTTAAGTGGGAAGAGGTGGGAGTTCCAGGCAAGGAGCATGGGGGTGCTATGGGCAGGTGCTACGGAACACGGGCACGCTGATGGAGGCCCTGGGAGGGCTGAGGGAGGACGTGGGCAGGCATGTGCTACAGAGTGCAGGGGGGCTACGGAGTATAAGATCTGCTACTCTCTAGCAGGCTCCTTGGGAGAAAAAGCAGCAGGAGCAACTTGCAACCTTCCCTGCCAGCTTCCTCATAGACTTTGCTTATGGGAAACCAGCAGGGAAGCTCGCAAATAGTGATCATGTGACCATGGCTTGCTGTGACGTAATCATGAGCTGGGCACCTGAGCACCCGATTGCAATCATGTGACCGCAGGGCTGCTGCAACAGCCGGAACTTCAAAGACTGGTCATAAGTCCATTTTTTCAGTACCACTGTAACTTTGAACAGTCACTGAACAAATGGATGTAAGCCAAGAACTATCTGTATATGATTTAGCAATCTGTGGAACCAGGTGTAAAGTTTCTCTTACGTAAACAGTCATGATGTTGTGTTGCCCTTCTGTTTTCCTGGGGAAATAAAAAGTATTTCAGTAGTGGGCTAAAGAAACAAAAATTTAAATTAATAACTATAGTGGGTAATAAGATGTTTCCAATATGACATCAGCCAAGAAGACATTTGGAAAGTCAAGTATGTAAAATAAAATATATTAGAAGTGTTTCCTGCTATGATGTTCCTTTTCAGTACCTAGAAGCATGTGTATGCTTTCTGCTTCCATTTTTATTGCTCTTGTTTAAGTTCTCTAAATGTATTAGGTTTTAACATGGTCCATTAATATTTGTTTTTTAAGGTATATATGTGAATGGTTTTAGGTAATTGTTGTGTTGTGGGCCAAGAATACTCCATAACTTTTTTCTATGCATCTTTTAGAGTGCTAGTAAATATTTCAAGTATTTGATTTCTTATATTGTCTGAGCTTAATTTTATATGACTATTTTGGATACTCCAATAGGTAGAGCCTTATGAAGTCAGTCTCACTTCTGATTTGGAAAACCAGCTGCAAAGAATTATAGAAGATATGGGTCTTGAAGTAATTTCACCGGTGAGTATGTGTTCAGTAATACATTCTGTTTTCTTTCCTACTTGGGTAGAATTGTTTTAGATTTTTTTTTTTAACTTGGCAGCCTGAGGATCCCCAATCACCTGTTCTGCTCAGCATTGGAAAGTTAGCTCACTTTGAACCATCCCAAAAACAGAATCAAATGGGAGTTGTGCCATGGTCCCCGCCACAGTCAAACTGGAATCCATGGACTAGCTGCAATATTGATGAGGGTCCTCTGGCATATGTAAGTCTACAATTTGTAGCTTCTCATAAGTCTCTTGCTTATCATCACAAGTTCTGTTTTTCCTGTTTATTTCTATTTATATAAAAATGTGTATCTCATCCTGTACTGCACATGCACCATTCTGAAGTATACATAATGCTTCTTTGGAAATAGGTGAACTATACACTTAATTATCTTCTGTTTACAGGCTACACCAGAACAGATAAGCATAGACATAAAAAGCAACCTCTTGTATCAGCTGGAAAATGATCAGGAACTACAGAAAGTAAGTGTGCAGTTATTTGAATGTGTAGACTCCTGAAGGGTAGGTTGTACCTTAAAATAGAGAGCCAAACTCAAAATATGTATTTACATATCTTTACCCAGTCTTCTGCATTTCTGGAAGAAAGGTATATATTTCATTCTATGTCTCATCAAAAGTTTGCTTAACAATATGTTTAGAGGCGATATATCACAATATATCACAAGCAGACTGCAAAAATTATGATAAATGGAGATTTAACAGAACAGATAGTCATAACAAAAGGGACGAGACAAGGTTGTCCACTATCGCCCTTGTTGTTTGTCTTAACATTAGAAGTGTTGAACAGGAATATAAGAGAAGAGAAAGAAATAAAAGGAATGAAGATCAAAAAGGAAGAGTACAAATTGCAATCCTTCGCAGATGACCTAGTATTTATACTAGAGGACCCACTGGAAACAGCACCTAAATTAATTGAAAAGATAGAAGAATATGGAAAAGTAGCAGGATTAAAAATAAACAAAGATAAAACAAAGATATTAACAAAGAATATGTTAGCAAGGCAAAAGAAAGAATTGGAAGAAGTCTTGGAAATACAGGTCACAAACAGGGTTAAATACCTAGGGATATATATTACACCAAGATGTAGTACATTGAAGGAGGATAATTATGTTAAACTTAAACGACAGATTGCAATAGATCTGACAAAATGGGAGAATTTACAATTATCAATGATTGGGAGAATATCCACTATTAAGATGAATATATTGCCTAGGATCTTATATCTATTCCAGACAATTCCAATTCGTTTAGGGAAAGAGTTTTTTGATGATTTAAATAAAATTGTATTGAAATACATCTGGCAGGGTAAAAAGGCAAGAATAAAGCTTAAATTACTACAAGATGCAAGAGTAAGAGGTGGGTTTGCCTTGCCTAACTGGGAATTATACTATCAGGCGACAAATCTGATGTGGGTAAAGGACTGGATAACTTTAAGAAATAATAGACTATTGACCTTAGAGGGACATGACCTGTTGTTGGGCTGGCATGCTTTCTTATGGTATAAGGGAACGAAAACACAGGGCTACTTTAGAAGGCATTATATTCGAGAGGCATTGTTTTTAAACTGGGAGAAGACAAGAAGACAATATTATTTAAAAGTTCCACGATGGATATCCACTATTGAAGCCTTTTCTTATTCAATAACATATAAAAAGGAACAAACAGTTAGATATACTGAGATATTGAATGAAAAGGGTGAACTTAAAACTATGCAAGCGTTGGAAGAACAAGGTATAAAAATGAACTGGTTCTCATATTTGCAAATACAATCTAGATTCGATAAAGATTTTAAAGCAGAAGGTATTTATGATGAGCTGACTGTTTTAGACAAAATTTTGATGGGTACTGATGAAAAGGTGATTAAAAAACTTTATGGACATTTACTAGAATTTAAGATGGAGGAAGAACAGGTTAAAGATACAATGATCGCATGGGGGAAAAATTTTGGATACGGAATTGATTTAGAGAAGTGGCAAAAATTATGGTCTCAAAACTATAAAATGACAATGTCAACTGCATATAAAGAAAATCTGTATAAGATGTTTTATAGGTGGCATTTACCTCCAGCAAGGATTGCGAGAATGTACAAGAACAAGTCTGATAAATGTTGGAAGTGTCATCAGAAGCCCGGTACATATTACCATATGTGGTGGACATGCCCAGAAGCTAAAAGATATTGGATTAAAATCCACACATGGTTGGAAAAAATGATAAAACAACATATAGACTTTAAACCAGAGATATTCCTATTAGGAATTATACCTGAAACATATAGTAAAGAACTGAAATATTTGATTGTAAATGTTCTGACAGCGGCTAGAATTGTATTTGCTAAAAATTGGAAAAATGAAAAAGTACCTATGCAGGAGGAAGTCATTAAGAAAATTATGGAATGTGCAGAGATGAGTAAATTAACATTTGAAATTAGAGAGCAAGAAGATAAACAATTCTATATGATATGGGATTTGTTTTATCAATGGTTGGATGAAAAGATATAGTAATGTAATAGATCAGCAAATTATATAACAGAAACTTGACAAACTGATATAAATTACTATTGTCAGGATCTACGCAAACCAGATTCTTCGATTGTTTTATATGTTTTAATTACTAATTATACTTTTGCTTTAATTGCTAAACATAGATTAATAGAGTAATGCTGGGAATGTTATTCTAACCGTTTGCTTGACCTGCCATAAGGGGGGGAAGGAGGAGGCCAGGTGTTGTTATCTCTATCTTCAGCCAGACATCCAAGGCCAGGACGTGTGAGAACTGGTGGAAAGCGCGAAGAGCTGCAAGTGGGAATAGAAACCTAGAAGGGGGGGAAGTTGGGCTTAAAAAGACAAGGCTTTGCTATGTTGAGGCAGACTCAACAAACTATGATGCTGTGCGCTTCTCCTAAAATAAAGAAATCTGTAATGGAACTTTTTGGTCTCCAGAGGATTTACTGAACTTTGGGATTGAGTGTGCAGACTCTGACAACTATATATATATATATATATAATCAATGGATAAAAATGATATAAATCCTATTATGAAAGCTGGTGTTATAGACTAGTAACAAATGAATAATAATTGATAATTGATAAATATATAAATATGTGTTAGATAGATGACATGAGATTTTATATAAATGATGAGTGAAGATTATGAAAGGATGGCACAAATGATTGGTAACTGGCTGACACACGGTTTAAAATGGAAGATGGTTTTTTTTATGCTTTTTATGTTATTGTTTGTTTGTGTTTGTTGTAAAAAATAAAAAATTTATATAAAAAAAAAAAAAATTGCATAGTACTGATAGTGAATTGTTTCCTGTCTTAGATTCTTCAAGAGAGGGACACCTTGCCTGTGAAGAACTTTGAGCGAAAAATTCTAGATGCCATACATCAAAATTCTGTTGTGATCATCCGTGGGGCTACAGGTTGTGGCAAAACCACACAGGTTCCACAGTACATCTTGGATGAATGTATCCACAGTGGAAGAGCTGCAGAATGTAATATTGTTGTCACTCAGGTAAAAAACCTATCCAAGGCAATATTTCTAATTAATCTACTATTTGTCATTAATGCCATTGGAACTAGTTTCAGATAGGGATGTGTAGTGCTTTCATATCCAAAGCTGAAAAGGTGCTTTGTAGCAGACATGAGTTACACATCATGCCTGTTGGCCCCTCCTGAAAGATACTGCATTTTTTCTTGGATTCATACGGTAATCAGTCTGCAGCATTTTTTGTTTTTGATCTAAAGTGCTGCACATCTCTAGATCCAAATATATCTCCCAAATAAAGTTGGGACAAACTTACTTATTTGTAAAGACTGTACCTGGAGCAATATTTCATGTTGTGAATTACCAGTATGAATGTTTCAGCATCCTTTATTCGTACAGATAAAACTTGACTGCAAATAATTAGATTCCCAGCATGCTGTATTTGAATTTCAAACTCTCAAAACTTCTATAAAAATCTCACTTGAGAAAAATTGTTTGTGTGCCTTGATTCAGTGCTGTGATTTTTCTTGATGGGCTTGTTCCTTTTGGTGAGGTGATGTGGGCTTCCTACTTAAACTGTGATATCTTTTCTACACAGCCTAGGAGGATCAGTGCTGTCTCTGTAGCAGAAAGAGTTTCTTATGAAAGAGGAGAAGAACCTGGAAATAGTTGTGGCTATAGTGTTCGCTTTGAATCAGTGCTTCCCCGGCCCCATGCCAGTGTGATGTTCTGCACTGTAGGTGAGTGTTGCTTGTTATCTTAAAATGTATAGAATGGTTAACAGAATTTGACAAAAATAGAGAATCTCTTCCCATATTTCTCACGGGAAACATGAAATGGCTGAAGCTGTAAACCTTTGTTCTGCGTGCTTCCAATTGTCCGTTTAGAAATGGTTGAAAATAAAAGCATTTCTTGTGTGTTGGGCTGGGCTCCTCTAGACAGTAAATAACTGCCAGATCTATAATAGCATTTTGAAGTAGTTGTTGGATGTTTTGTTTCTACCATTTCTTGTTATTTCCCATAATGAATTGAAATCAAGGATGAGATTTAGAAAGGTTTTTATTTAGTTCCTGGGTTGTAAATTGGTTTTCTCTTACCAGTGTTCCATGGTGCAGGGTAAGAGCTGATAAAAAGAAAGAGGGAAGATAAATGAGCTGGTAGAACACAGCATGATTACTTTGCTTGCCTGTATGACTGAATCTGGCTGGTATCTGCCTAGTTTAACAAACCATGATTTTAAATGGATTTGCATGATGTGTTCACAGCTAGCGACTATACACGTTGCATTGCATTGCCTTCCCTAACCTGTTCAGTAAAGGAATCATTTGTCCTAATTAATTCATCCTCACTGATATAGACTTATTTTTTAAGGCGTCCTCCTGAGAAAGCTGGAAGCTGGCATTCGTGGAATCAGTCATGTCATAGTGGATGAAATTCATGAGAGAGACATTAATGTGAGTAAGTTTTGATTTTATCCAAGCAGAGCCTATTTGGTACCTGATTCTCTCTATACAGTATGTAGGTGTTCCTGCTGTTCTGCCATATGAAAGTGAGCACAGACTCTGTCATCATTTTGATGCATCCTGCTCAAGTAAACATATTTTTACATTAAAAATGGGCAATTTTTTAGTAGTTGCTTTGCTCACGTATTGCCTCTTATAGTTACAGTATCTAAAGTAAAAGTTATTCCCCTGGGTGGGAGGAAAAATATAAGTAAAATAACCTTGTACAGCTGTTAAGATCTAGCCAGTTTTATATAGTGGTGAAGGTGCTGGCCTAGAAACTGGGAGACTCTGAGTTCTAGGCCACCCTTAGGCATGAAGGCCATCTGGGTGACTTTGGGCCAGTCACTCTCTTTCAGCCCAACCCACCTCACAGGGTTGTTGTTGGGGAATAGGAGGCAGGAATATTAAGTTTCTTTGCCACCTTGAGTTATATATAAAAAAGGCAGGATAAAAATCTAATCATCATCTTGAACAAATCTGAAAAATACTGTCTATTGCATCCAATATCAGTGATTATTAGGAATGTACAGTGATCAGATTCAAAGGGGAAAAGATGATTCAGACGTATAGGGTCACTCAGATTATACCTGCTGAAACCTGCTTAAATTAAACCTTTTCCTGGGATCATGAGCAGGAGCTGCACAAGCCCAGCAAATGATACCACTTCTTTAAAAAGAGTTGCCGCCAGGTACAGCTTCAGTGTCCCTGTCTTGAAAACACCTTTTTTCCTTTGTATCAGGATCATTCCATAGTCCTAATATTGCAGTGCATTCTTAGTTGTAATATGGTTAAAAAAATAACCAGTGGCCCTTACAGGTTACATCTACAAACCCATCATTACTTAGCCTACATTATAGGAAGAATATTGTGGCATATGAGTTTTGGTGGTCTGGCATGGCTGCTGTTCTGGTGGTATGAGCCAGCCATTGGAGTGAGTAAAAGGAGCGGGGGGGGACTCAGCTCAGTTCTGGCCTTGAAGGGCAGCTGTGCTGTCACAAGAGCAGATGAGCTGACCTGGTGTGGGGAGATTTTGAGATAGTAGTCCCATTGGTCCAGCCTGGTCTATAAGTGATGGAGACTAGAGCCCTGGGGGGATACCGACCTCCTCAGTTGCTGGGGGACATGCTGCTTATCTAAGCTAAATATTGGAGAGAGAGAGGGACAAAGAGAGGAGAGAAAAGATATGTGCATGGAATGGACAGAGTGACTGGTGAGAAAGGTTGGAGAGAGAAGTTAAGTGTGTGGAGAAGTTGTTGGTTCCTGGTCAGGAAGGGAGAAGAAAGGTCCAAGGCTGGCTTCCTGGGAAGGGAAGGCCCAGAGGGATGAGAGCTCCACCCAAGACCTAAGAACGGGAAGGAGGGACCTGGCTGGCTGTAGGTAGGTGGCTTCACCCAAGACCTCAGAGTGGAAGGAAGAGACCGGCTATCAGTGAAGAAGCCCTGGTCTCTGGGGAAAGATTGGGCAGAAGACCCTGAGAGTGGTTCTTCCCCCAGTGGAGAAACAGTAGGTGTTCGGCTAAGCAGGAGGAGGTCAGGTCATTCTGAGCACATTGCAGTAAATTCCAGCCCTGCTGTTCTTTTCACTCTCTTGTCAAGCCCAGAAACAGAGGTGGAGACAGAAAGGGGGAGGAAACAGGGGAAATAGAGTGGGATAGTCTCTAGAAGGGAGGCTTAGGAAAATTATACAAACTGCTTTGAATTATTTGTGTATATACGCAGAATAATATTGTGCTATGAAAATACTTCAGTTAGTTGATACAGTAACTGAATGGTGCTATATAAAGTGAGCTGAATTGATGACCCTAAATATGATAATTACCTCCATTTTTTGAAATCTATTTTAAGGACAGCCCTTTTTTTCTTCTGCAGACTGATTTTCTTTTGGTAGTTCTGCGGGATGTTGTTCAAGCCTATCCTGAAATCCGGGTTATCCTCATGTCTGCCACCATTGATACCAGCATGTTCTGTGAATATTTCTTTAACTGCCCCATTATTGAAGTCTTTGGTAGAACCTACCCAGTTCAAGGTAAATCTCTGCCTAGTGGAACATTCAAAACATTTTCCTGTTTCTTTTTTGTGGAATAGAGAAAGTTGAGCCATTTATTGTGTGATTAAAATGTTAGTAGAGACCTGATGTGGTTACTTTTTTTAATGCCAAACGTAGGGCCGGGAAGATTGAAAAGAATGATTTAAAATATATATTATACAAAAAACCTATTAAAGAGATTTTTCTTCATTGGTGAAGGAAAAAAATAGGCTTCTGAAATATTACTTTTATAATGCTTGTGAGCGTTTTGTTATGAGCCTTCAACTTCAGGATTTTGAGGGTTACCTATGCACGATTTTGTTGCTGAGTGAAAAAGTTGGGTGAAAGAGTACTGAGTGCTCCAGGAGGAAATGCAAGATATAAATCTAACAAATATGCAGTCTTGTTGGAAATCCCAGCAGAAACTGGCACTTAGCTGATCAGATGATTTCTACAGTAACCTTACTCTTCTGGTTTTAGAATATTTTCTGGAAGACTGTATTCAAATGACTAAATTTGTTCCTCCACCGAAGGATAAGAAAAAGAAAGATAAGGATGAAGAAGGTGGTGAAGATGATGACGTATGTATGCTGTTAAGGATTTTTAGTCCAAATAAAATGTCAATATTGCTTATAAAAGCTAGAATTATAATGATAAAGCATGCATGGTTATATATCTTTTATAACAGTATATGTCTTTGTTTGTATAGTGCTTCGAACTTTATTATTCCTTACTATACTAAGCAAAATAAAATATATACTGTTTCCATTTGAGAAATAAGGCCTTTTATAATGAACTACACCAGGACTTATGATGATTACTTTGAGTCGATCATTGCAGTCCTTTTGGAGTGCTCATGTGTCTTTCTACTTTCCCAATCTCCCAGCAATGATCTGCATAACAGTACTGTTGTTAGTGAGGAGTCTGCCGTGTGCCATATATAAAATTTTCTTCTAGGCGAATTGCAACCTTATCTGTAGTGATGAATATGGCCCAGAAACAAAACACCGCATGTCCCAGCTGAATGAGAAGGAAACTCCTTTTGAACTCATTGAGGCTTTGTTGAAATATATTGAGACCCTGAATGTCGCAGGAGCAGTCCTTGTCTTCTTGCCTGGCTGGAATCTGATATACACCATGCAGAAATACCTGGAAATGAATCCACACTTCGGTACAAGCAATTTTCAGCTATATTTTTTCCTTTTCCATTTCCTTTTCCATTTCATTTTCCTTTTCCCCTTTGCTTTCCTTTTTTTTTTTCTCCTGAGGTGACCATAAAGCTGAAAGAGCTTTCTTTATGTATGGAGAAGTGAATTGCTGAAAAGAATATATAATATTTAAAATAGGAGCTGTCCAAATGAAATAAGCTTGCTTAAAATGTTTTCCTCCTTCTATTCTTACTGTAGGAAGCCAGAGATACAGAATTCTTCCTCTGCATTCCCAGATTCCCCGGGAAGAGCAGCGCAAAGTATTTGATCCAGTGGGCCCTGGAATGACCAAGGTGAACCTCTTGGAGTGGCTGTAGCTCAGCCATTTCCAACTTGCTGCCTTCCAGATGTGTTATAATTGCTATTCCGACTGGCATTGGGGAGTTGTAATCCCAGCACATTTGGAGAGTTCAGATGTGAGGGTACATTTGTGAATACAGCCTTGGAATTCAGCATACAATGTTGTTTGTCTCTTTAGGTGATCTTATCCACCAACATTGCAGAGACCAGCATAACCATCAATGATGTAGTCTATGTTATTGATTCTTGCAAGTGAGTTGTTGTTTCTCTACTTCTCTACTTTACTGAGCTGCAAATAATGTTACCATCTATTTTCTCCTCTGCTTGAAAAAAAGTCTTTAAAGTCCAAGACACTTTTTCATATGGGAAAACTGCAGTTTACATTTTTTGCTATAGGAGTTTAGGGATTAATAATTCCCAGTCATTTACAAGCAAGCTGTTGGCCTTCATCAGGGAGACTGTGCTTTCCTGAAGTCTGTAGGAGTGATTTAGACTTACAGGCATGGTATGTTTTGATCTGTTTGCTTTTGATAGATTAACAGAATTCCCAAAGTGTTGGGAATGATAGAGTGTGAGAATTAGAGGAAACACCATGCATCCTATTAAGACATTTCTTGGGGCAGGTGCATGTAGAATGGATAATACTTGCTAGTGGACAATTAGTAAAGATGAGACAGTAGGACAACCAAGAATAATAGTGAAATGAGGGAAAAGTGGGAAATTTTGAAATTCAGTTTTGAAATTCATGCTTGTCTTCTTCCAGTCCAGCTTCTTATATGCTCTGCATGTAACTGCCCAGAGTTGCTGAGAGTTTGGTAGCATATATATTTAATAGATGATGATGGTGATGGTGATGGTGATGGTGATGATGGTGATGCAAGCTGAATAAGGGAGTGAGCATGCAGCCTTGTCTTACTCCTTTGCCAATTTGGTATAGTCTGTTTCACCATGTTCTGTCCTAATTGTGGCTTTCTGCCCTGTGTATAGGTTTCTCATTAGAACAATGAGATGTTCTGATACCCCCATTTTCCTGATGACATTCCACAACTTGTCATGGTCAACACAGTCAAGTCCTTTTCTATAGCTGATGAAGGACATGTTGACAACTTTTTGGTATTCTCTGGCTTTCTCAATTATTAAACATGTTAGCAATAGTGATTCTTGTTCCTCAGCCTTTTCTGAAACAAGCTTGAACAATAGGCATTTCTGTTTCCATATAGGGCTCTAATCTGTGTTGGATGTTCCTGAGTATTATCTTCCTAGTATGTGAAATTAAGGATATTGTGCAATAGTTTTCACAGTCTATTAAGTATCCTTTTTTTGGTACTGATATGTAGACTTTCAATTTGTTGGCCACTGTGTTGTTTCTCAGATTGCTGGTATAATTTGATTCGAGCCTTAAGTGAGTCTTTTATGTGCCCTATTTTTGTAGACAATACGTCAATTCCTGTAGCCTTCCTACTTGGTAATGAGCAGAGTGCTAATCCAACTTTATCTTCCAACACTAGAGATTGTTGCCTGTAGCAACAGTCTTCAAAAGTATCTTGGAAGTTGGCATCTCTACTGTACAGTAGAGTATTATACTTCTGTCTCTGAGCTTTTCTCTGTTAACCATCTGTTTATTGGCATCATTTAGCAAATCAGTTTTAGAGCCATCTTCTGAATTCAGAGATCTGTTGGAAAACTTTCCTTGTTTTTCCATGTCTGTTTCCATCTTCAGTGTCTTTACAGATGGTGTTATAATACTGCCCTTTATCTCCTATCAGTTTTTTGAAATGTCTTATTAAGCTCCTTAGTGAGATCATCAACTTTATTGACTTGGGCTTCTCCGTTTTTCTTAGCAATTTCCACCACCTATTCTTACATCCATTTTAATTTCTTGTAATTCTTAGTTTTTTGGCAGTCTCTTTTCACATTTGTCCTTAAGAGTTTTTTTTTATTTCAGTCCACAGTTCCTCATCAATGAGGTTTAGGACTTCAGAGCTGTTCTTGATACTCTCTTTGAAACTGATAGGTACACTTTCAAGATCATATCTTAGAAGCTGGATAGCTTTGTTCTGCTTTAGCTTGACTTGGAACTTGAACTTGGACAGTTGTACTATAGTTTTCCAACAAAAAATCTTTATACAATAATTCTTTTTACTTATGTTTAGGATAGGTTAAGTTACAGCCTTGCATTTTTCATATCAATTTGGTTCCCCTCCTTTTTTTCAGGCTTCTTGTTGTACCATTGAACACCTGTTAACTTCAAGCAAATAAAAGAAACTAGTGAAAATGGGGCAGGAGATCTGTAGAGAAGTAGCAAATGGAGAGAAGTCAAGATTTGGGGAGAGATTGTAGCCTGTATGGCTTTATTATCTTTAGATTAAAATCAAGTAATTTTAATTTCAGTTTAAAAAGCTCAACTCCCTCAAGTTAAGTAAAACTCCTGGTGCGTCTGTGGATAGGTCCATGTAGTTTGCTTGGCTGCAGTACAGAAATGGGTTACCATTGCCATCTTCTGGGGGAGAGATGGATTAATGAATAGGGAAGGATTTCCTAGTGTAGCCCTGAAATTTTCTGATTGACACTGATCCATGTACTAACCAGATTCATCCTTGCTTAGTTTTTTCAAAATCTACCATGGTCACCTAGGTGCTGTCACCTGCTAAGGCTAGCAGGATTCACAAGATTTTGAACTTGACTGATTTTGCCTTGCACTGCAGAAGATTACCCAGTGCTAATTTTTTCAAGTTTGGGATGCTGCCTCTTGTTTGTGAAAATAATCTAGTTTCCTTTTTATCCCAATGTTAAGGAGTTATTTAATATACTGTTTTTTCCAACCCCACAGACAGAAAGTGAAACTGTTCACTGCTCATAACAACATGACCAATTATGCCACTGTGTGGGCGTCAAAAACAAATCTGGAGCAACGGAAAGGACGGGCTGGTCGTGTCCGTCCTGGATTCTGCTTCCATCTCTGTAGCAGAGCACGTTTTGAAAGGTAGGTTAACACTCTGAGCTTCTAAATATTCTGGGGCCTGGTAAGCAATTGATATGGAAAAACAAATCAAAACACAGGTTAGACAACAGGGATTCATTGTGCTGGGGTGGGAGGGTGACATGACTATCCAGTACTGTGTGAACTAACAGCAGATGTTTTATAGCATTGGTAAGCTGATAGTGCAAGGTAGGTTTGTGTATTTGTTGTATGGTGTAGCAATAGTTTTTATGAAGAGCTTTTGCGATGAGGTAAGTATAAAGAATAACTTGGAGATCATTATTAGCAAGAATTTGTAGCATGAGCTGTAGACATGAATATATCCAAAAATCTCCTCTCTTATTTTGTATTGCTTCCAGGCTTGAGACTCATATGACCCCCGAAATGTTTCGAACACCACTGCATGAAATTGCTTTGAGCATCAAGCTTTTAAGACTGGGAGGGATTGGACAGTTTCTGGCCAAAGCTATAGAGCCACCCCCTTTGGATGCAGTGATTGAAGCAGAGCATACACTCCGAGGTATGTGTTGGGCTGTCTTGTCAATCAACATGGTGTAGGTCTTCATAGCTCCTGTTAATTGGTGAAATGAATTCCAGTTTATTTATTAATCCAATTTATATTGCTGACCATCTATCCAAGAAACTGGGCAGCAAAGAAGTGAAAAGCACAGGATTCCATTAAACCTAGAAACTAAATAAAACTACACTGAGGCTCAGTAAAACTCCAAATTACTAATCACATACACCCATACCAGAGCCCCCGTATTAACATCCTAACTCCAGTGACTGGGGGAGTAAGGTCTTCTCGGACTTGTGAAGGCCAGTAGAGTAGAGGTGTCCGTATTTGAAAGGGGAGGCTGTTCCGTAGGGCGGGGTTCCATAGGATAATGCCATGTAAGGTAGTGAATACGTACTGGTGTTGCAGTAGGTAACATTTAGAAGGTCACCCAATGTTTACCCTTGGCATAAAGCTAATATGTAGCTGTTAGGCTTAGTGTCTGTTTCTGATGCATAAATGAGTTATCTCTAGCAGTTCTATTGCTTTCCATCAAACCTGGTATTGCTAAACTCTACATTTGCCAAATCCCTCACATCTAGAACAGATTTAATGCAGCAATCATCTTCTGTTTCTAGACCTTTCTATTGACTTTTGCATTCTCAGGTCGTATAATTTCTAGGTCCCTTTCTGAAGTGCCTTCAGGTAGATCTCTTCTAGAAACTTTCTGCAGTTCTTTTTGCGGCCTGCTTGAGGCTTTGCTGCTACACAGCACATAGCAACTGTTCTCAACAAAATTCCTCGTACTGGATGGTTTTCTTCTTCCTAACTAACCCTCTCTTAGGGGTTCAATCAGCTATGGACCTTCTAATTATCAAAACTGTTATCCACTGAGAGATGCAAAAGGTACTTTTCCTTTATCTGAATCACTTGGAGTATAGATTTGAAAGCCTCTCATCTGTGCTGTCTTGTGTCCATTTCAGAGTAGCAAAACTAAACGTCTAATCTACTCAGTTACATTATAACTTCAGTTAGAGCTCATCATCTGAAGACAGAAAATATGCAAATAAAAAGAAGGATGTTTTCACATAGCTCTGTAAGAATTGTCATTGCAAAGACCAGCCAACAGCCTATGGAATCCAGCATTCTGTTTCTAACAGTATTTAGCTCTCCTTGCCTTTTGGAAAATTAATAAGCAGGGCGGCAGCAATGTAGCAGCCCTTCATTTTATTGCCAATTTTATTATTTAAATATTTCACCAATTGCAGTAACTAATGAAAAAATCAATTGAAAACCACTAGACTTTACCAATGTATTGCTTTTGTTTCAGAGCTTGATGCCCTCGATTCCAATGATGAACTGACACCCCTTGGGAGAATTTTAGCAAGGCTCCCCATTGAACCTCGACTTGGCAAAATGATGATAATGGGGTGCATATTTTAGTAAGTGATACTTAGTAAGTTCAGAAGTAGCTGGAAGAGGGGGATTCTGGATGAAGAGAATTAACTTTCTGATAGTCATGTTTATCTGGGAATAGTAAATTGAATACCACCAGTAATCTTTCTCCCATTCATTCCTTCTGTTCAACAGTGCCATTAGTTATACTGGAGTGTAGTTCAGCTAATTATTCTATGGCTTTTCTTTCAGTGTAGGTGATGCTGTATGTACCATCTCTGCTGCCACCTGCTTCCCTGAGCCATTCATCAGTGAGGGGAAAAGGCTGGGTTATGTCCATAGGAATTTTGCTGGAAACCGGTTTTCCGATCATGTGGCCCTGCTCTCAGTCTTCCAAGCCTGGGATCATGCAAGGTAATTTGATTTAGGGCAATACACACTGTGATATCTACAAGACATCCTACTTTATATAAAAAGCTCGGCATGTTTACACTTACATGGAGTGGCTTGGCTGATTCTCATCATTTTCTTGCAGAATGGGTGGAGAAAATGCTGAAATTCGTTTCTGTGAGCATAAGAGACTCAATATGGCAACACTCAGAATGACCTGGGAAGCCAAAGTACAGCTGAAAGATATTCTGGTTAACTCTGGATTCCCAGAAGGTAAAAACAAAAGAAAAACTTCATATGAATGTACAGGTAGTCCTGGTTTACTGACCATTCATTCTGCGACCATTCACAGATATGACGGTGCTGAAAAAAATTACGGCCCGTGATCACCATTATAGTCAGTACGCATTGTCCTGTGCCTGACCTGTGTTTTGTTCTTTTTTTCCCTCCTTGCAGAGCAGAGAGATTGGAGAGGGATTTCAAGAGAGTAAGCTGTTTGCTCTTCTGCACATCAAAAGCAATGTGATCATGCTGGCACCAGGAAAGAGTCAGGCAAAGGAGAGATTACCTATAGAAATTGCTTGCTTTTTTCCTCCCCCCCTCCCCTGCAGAGCAGGAAGATTGGAGAGGAAGAGATTTCAAGAGAGTTACAGTAAACTGTTTTGCATAGTATACCCATGGCTTCCAGCCCTGGGCTGCCAGTGCAGTCACATTGCTTTCAATGTATACAAGACATAAGCAGGCACTCGAGCATTCCAAAGGGCGGGGGAGCAGTTAGGAGGCAAACAAAAGCCGAAGGTGTAAAACTGAGTAGTCTTGTTTCTTTCCAGCTAGAAAATACAGTCACAGTCATATGATTTCCCACTTAATGACCACTTTGCCTAGCAGCGGAGTTGCTGATCCAAATTATGGTTGTTAAGTGAGGACTACCTGCAGCTATTTGTGATAGCACTTTTTTATATTCTGAAGCTGGTAAACTCGTCCCTACCAATTGTAAACTGAATTTCTTATCACACATAATTTGATCATACTTCATATTTAAGGTTTCTGGATGTGGAAGGTGTAGAAAGTGTGTGTGTATGTGTGTGTGTTACATAAACACAATCTGGATTTCAAAGAGTATGAGAAGAATTGATGTTCTTTTCCTATATCTGCTGCAGGTGTTAAGGAAAGTATCTTTTGTATCTTGTGGCACTGAGGAGGAAATAGGCTTTCCAAGTGTAGCTTATCTTAAAACAATAAGTACTCTTTAATTTATTAATTGCAAACAAAACTCTGTAGAGTGTATGTGTGCTTTGAGTTCATGCATTCCTGAAGATCAGACATGGATTGAAAAGTTTCAAATGTTGAAATGCTATTCGGTTTATATAATTAGTTTTGTGTATTGTTTGTAAGATGCTGAGAAAAGCAATTTTTTGGTCTCTTTCCAGAGAGTTTAATGACACAGACGTTCAACAACACTGGACCAGATAACAGCCTTGATGTTGTGATATCTCTTCTGGCTTTTGGTCTGTATCCCAACGTCTGCTTCCACAAAGAAAAGAGGAAGATTCTCACTACTGAAGGACGTAATGCGCTCATTCACAAGTCCTCTGTTAACTGCCCATTCAGCAGCCAGGATATGAAGTATCCTTCTCCATTTTTTGTTTTTGGAGAAAAGGTAAAATTATGAAAAAATACTTTGGACGATCAATTGTCCATGTGGTCTTTGAATATTGAGACATTAGGTGACATGTGGGTATGTCAGAAAGTTGCCATGCATGAGTCATTTTGTATATAGAACAGCTGATTTTGATTGGCCAGTGCCTGGCCTAAAATATGCAGGTATTAGACTTTGTGTGAAACAAAATGGACGTCTTTTATTCTAGGTACAGGGAACAAGGAAAAAGACAAAGACATCAGTGGCTGAGGGGAAGGAGGGGAGGAAAGGTACTAGAAAGATCACAAGGGTAGGTCAGAGGGTTATGCCATGCTGGAGCAGTGGCAGCTGGGAGAAGGAAGTGGAGAAGCTCAGAAAATAGAGAGGGCTAGAAGAATATGCCACAACTGGAAATTGCTAAGGGGAGAAGGTGAAATGTATACCAGGTTTGCCCCACCTGGATTTTGTTTCATTCAGAACCCAGGACAACTAAAGCAAGCCCAAGTTTCAGTTCTGTCAAAGAGTAGCTGTTTTGAAATGGTTTGGCAGAACCTCTAGAATGTGATGGTCTACTGCAGATTCAAAACAGTGCATTTTTCCCATTTCATTCACACTCCTAGTGACATATATTTGTTTTCCTAATAAAAAATATTTCCATCTGGATGTGAGGATTGCCTGTTTGGTGTTTGTACGTACTAGAAACCTAATTTTGTTTCAATTTAATCAGCACAAGTTTCTTTATTAATAAGTACTTACTAGTCCATATAGGCTGAGTTTTTACAATATTATCATTTTACTTTTTAAGAATTCTAGTTTGTGATTTATGGGCTTTGAAAAAAAATGTTTTCTTGTTTCCTGCTTATTTATTTATTGAATATTTCAATTTTGAGACTGCCCAACTCCATGCCAGCTCTTGGCAACTTACAGATAAAAATTCAAAGAAAACAAAATATATTAAGGAAAAAAAACTCATTAAAACCTCAAAGTAAAACAGCAAAAAACCAAAGGGGCTCGACCCCCATTCTAGCCCAGTGCCTAGGAGAACAACCAGGTCTTAATTAGTTTGCAGAAAGTCAGAAGGGTGGGAGCAGTACAAATTAATACAGTACAAACTAATACAAATTAGTACCATTCAAGTACTAAGCACATTCAGATTCCTGCTTGACTTTTTAAACATCAGTCAAGGTCAGATGGGTGCTGTCATCTGCTAGGACACCACATTCAATTATGTTAAGTTAAAGCATCACATAGATGGTAGTCTTATGTGCCACTTCGAAGACTTCCAATGAATGGGAGCCAAAACCTCTCTGAGTAGCTGAGTAGCTGTTGTATTTCATATTATACAATAGATTCTGTACATTTCTCTGTATGCAGATCCGAACACGAGCTATCTCTGCCAAAGCAATGACCTTAGTGAGCCCTTTACAGCTGCTTCTCTTTGGCTCAAAGAAAGTTCTATCTGATGGAGAGATTATTACATTGGACGACTGGTATGAACCTTTGGCTGACTTTATAGGATACAGGTGGTGTGGGAGGACAGGGAGAGGGGATTGTGAAGTTCAGTAGTTGGTTTCATAATTCATAGTTTCATTCATAATTCATATAAGCTCAGATTATACTTGTTTTAAGTGGCATAATACTTTATTTAGTAGTCCTTTCAGTTAAATAGATGTACTCCTTTATTGCTTTGTAAAAAGCTACTATGCTCTGGTTTCTTTTAATTTCTTCATTGTAACTGAGACTGTTTATACAGTGTAGTATTGGTTATTAGCACAAGACATTCAAGCTGCCTTGTGAAATATCTTTTCAGGGTCTTCTTTTATAGCAGTACTAAGATACTAAGTGGATAGGAAAAGAAATTTTCATTTGGTAAACTGCCTTCTTTGTTTTAGGATCAAACTGAGGATGCCACACAACGCGGCCGCCTGTATTACTTCTTTGCGTGCAGCAATGGAAGCTCTTGTGGTAGAAGTAACAAAAAATCCAGAAATCATCAGTGACTTAGACCCTATGAACAAACAGATGCTGAATGTAATTTGCGAAATCTCTAAACCATTAGCTGCTGGAATTAACCTTGCAGCAGGTGGCAACATGAGGTTAGCTTCAAGCTGTTATCATAGAATTATAATGAAATGCTTATCTTTTGATAATTTCTCTAGAGATTTGAAAGAAGTCTTCTTTAACCAGAAATTTTACAAATATGAGATCCTGCAATTAGACACCATTTATAGTGAGTACGAAATTGAAATAAATAGACAGATGACATAGTGATTAAAAGTATGGGATCCATAAGGATCCATATTAGTAAACTACTTGACATAATTAAAAAATAAATTGAAGATCACACAGCTAGATTTTTGGATAGATTCCAGAAGAATTCATTTTGGATAATAAAATAAGTTTGGATAATATTTAAAATAAATGCAGACTTAAAAAAGAAGCAGATGTGATTTAATGGCACTAAGAGAAAATAATACATAGTGAAAAAAATAATCCCACTTATACAGGTATATTGGTTTTAATAGTTCTTTTTAGGTCTTTGGGATGCTGATTAAGTCGGTACTGATAACAGGTACTTATCTTGCATTAACAGTTTGCAATGCCTTTCAGCATCCAGGTCAGCCATATCTTTCATAGGATGTGCTAACCTGGTTACAGTTATCTGTATGCTAGTAACCTTTAAACTGGACAGATGTAGTGCATTGTAGACAAGACACCCTTGAAATGTGTGTAGAAATTATAGTGGTTTCCAAATTTAGCAGCTACCCCTCCCACAGATTAAATATGCCAATTAATTACAGTACAACATTAGACTTTGATACTTCAGTTTGATTTTAAATTCCTGCATGGATACTGTAGTGACTTTACATATTTTATTTAACTCATTTTAAGGGTTTTTAAAAAATAATGTGAAATATTTACTGAAGGTGGTATATAATTCCTGAAATGAAACAATTCAAAAATCCTTCAGAAACAATGTTTTGAACTGTAACGGAAAGGTGATAAAAAATATACAGACCTTCTTCACCAAAGCATAAAACAAAAAGGATTTAAAAATAAGATGGCACCAGCCTTTAGTTTCTTTTTAAAAATATGGTGAATTTTAAAATATGGTGATTATGGAACACCCCCCGAGATCCAGCAGACCCCTTCTCTCCTGGCCTTCTGAAAAGCCATGAAGAACTAGCTGTTCCCACAACCCTTGGGGTAGTATGAAGCTGGAACCCAGGGAAGCTCTAAAGTTTTTTCTGGATGTGGGAGGACATGTTGTGTTTGAGGGCACCAGGAAGTTCTTTGTTGGCTTTTATGTTCTTTACTGTTTTTATTGTTTTACAGTTGTTTGTGAGCTGCCCAGGGTTATGCTGCATAAGATGGGTGGCTATGCAAATCTTTTAAACAAACAAACAAACAAATGTCTTACTTCCCCAGCTTACACAAGAGAATAGTAAAAGATACAGAAAGTTCTATATGTAGTATTATTTTTAAAGCTTACTGTTACCGTGGTTGAGGCTTTTGAGATACATATGTGGGTAAAAGTATACCTTTTATAAAATAACAAATAGTATAGAGAATTTTTGGCTGTTAAAACTATGATCAAAATACATAACTGTCTTAAAGGCAAAGGCACAATTTTCTCACACTTATAATTACTTAGATGAAGTAAGTGTTTCCTAGTATATGTACACAGTTGTATATTTGGAGGATTGCACCTATTCATCTTTGTAGATTCCCATAAAGAATCTTAATTTTTATTCCTAGGTTTGGCGATGGACCTCGTCCACCCAAAATGGCTCGATATGACAGTGGAGGTGGCTACAGAGGAAGAGGTGGAAGTGGCTACAGGGGGGGCTACCAAGGTGGATATGGAGGAGGATATCGTGGTGGATATAATTCTTACCGCGGTGTTTCTGGAGGAAGGGGATATTCAGGAGGTGCTGGAGGAGGTGGTTTTCGAGGTAGTGGAGGTTTTCGAGGTTCAGGTGGAAGATACCAAGCTGGAGGAAACAGAGGTGGTGGCTTTAGAGGGGGGTGGGGTGGTTACTGACAAAATGTTAGTGAGGATTTGTTGCACTTTGGATCTGAAGCTGAAAAAGAGCTTAAAGGAGCTCAGTCCTTTCCTGGGTTCCCATGTTAGCCACCTGATCTCTGGAAAATGCGTTTAGAGTCAAGATGATGCCAATAGCCTATGCCCACTCTGAAGCATCTTTTTGGCTATATCCAAAGCATGGCCATCCTTAAATGTTAGTAAACCCAGAGTAAAAGTTTGCATGATCTTGTTTTATTCCATACATTTCTTTATTTGTAGTACAGAACTCTTCCTGGTTTAGGAGTTCATCATACTTTGAAACATTAATTTGAAATGATAGTTATATGCAGTATTCAGATTATTTTAATTTTATATGTGTTTATTTTGATCCTAATAAAGTTGTTAATTTTTAATGGATTATGTCCTAGATATGGGCTTAAATATTTGGTGATTAGTTGTATGATCAAAAATTGTATGAGCTGGTTGATGCCTTTGGTACTAGGATTGCAAGTTAGGAGTTTAAAGTACTTTATCTGTTTAAACATTTGTTGTTTGTCACTTACAGCAACTTCTAAAATAAAAATACAGTACAACTCCAAAAATGTCATAAAATACAGTAAACAGTGTCTTTTGAATACCTGTAAAATAGTTAATCTGCCAACTCAAAATACACACCATGTATCCTTTTCTAAAACAAGTAAAAAGGTAGAGTGTTCAGCCTCAGCTATTAGACAGCTTTGGAGCAATCATTATACAAATTTTGCTTCCAGTAACTATAATTTTGTGCATTGTCACAATTTGAATCTTCCCTGTAGAGTAATAAAGAGAAACATGGCCTTCATGTTATATGTATCAGATATTTCTAAATGGGTTCATTTCACAAGAGAGTACTACATAGAATATTTTACAGCAGCATAAATCAACTAATTCTCAGTAGATATGAATTCTGTATGCTAAATAAAGCTGTTGAAATATGCTTTTAATTGTACTTCTCAGATAAAGTTTGGTAAAAAACAGTGCATTGGACTTTCTGCAAAGACTCTTTTCCTTCATTAGACAGTATTGTGGAAATCTGGTTACTCTTCCCAATTGTTCTACTAGGCATAACTAAAATATGGAGTGTGCTCCAGTTTGTGGAGCGTACTCCTTCCATCCAGTTACATTCTTGCCTAATTTCAGTTGTTTGTTGGCCAAGTTGCAGGTGCTGTAATAATTGATTATATTCACAGGCTGTTCTCAATAGCATAGAAAGAAGAACAGGTCCCACTTGATTAGAAATGTGCTGATATTGTGCCCTTTGTTAAACAAGGTGATAAGACACCATTTGAAAACTGTAATGGAATCAGTCCCCTGTCTGTAATTGAAAAGGTTCTTGCACAGGTTATCCAAGTAGTCCTATAGCCAATGTGAGAATCCTCCACCCAGGAAACTTTAAATCAGACCAGCTGTGTGGACCAAATTTATTCTGCCAGGCATGTACTAATTGCTGAGTGTCTTTGGAAGTGTCCATCAGGGTTCCAGTTGTTATTCAGAGTGGTGATAGATTGGATGATGGGGAAATGCTGGGCATACCGGAGTTCAGTGTGAAGTAGATGAGCTGAACTTCACAGAAACAGCATATGCAAATGATGTTTTCATAGAGAAATCAGAACAGGAGCTGTTAGATGTCATAAGCAAAAGAATAGAAACACTCAAACTGTGAATATACAAAAAAGACCAATGTGTCAGCTGATGTCACATGAGTTAATCTTGCCCTTAGAGATGAGCCAGTTGAGCAGGTGGATGAATTCAAATACCTAGACTCTTAAAATCTCTGCATCAATAATTGTCACAACCACTTATGTTCTTGCACAAATTGGTACATTCAAGTGGCTTTCACCAGCTTATGATGCTGCTTCTGGAAGAATACGTTACCTGAAAGCCTGAAAACAAAAATTCAAGTATTTAAGGGCTACTTTTGCTCTATGCAGTGTAACCTGGACACTGTTTGCTCAGTACCCAAAAAGGTAGGGGTGTTTCAGATAAGATGTTTGAGGACAATCCTGGGCATCTTTGCATGATCAATGGGTGGAATCGGCATTTGATAGATACGGAGTCAACAGCTCATAGATGAGAATCATTACTTCATAGATTTGGAAATGGATGTATCATGCTTGCCTAGGTGACTCCTGGGAAGGCAACAGCCCCTTGGCTGGAAGCTAACAAAAAATGCCCCCCCCCCCCAAAAAATCCTGGATCAGCCAGAGAGAGACTTAAGCAAGGCAGTTATGTTCTAATGTCACAGGACTTGCAGCAGCTGCTCAGGACAGAAAACATTGGAAGGGTATTTTCAGGGACTTATTAGCCATGGTCACCACAGCTCCAGTGGTGATATCCTACAATTTGTGAGGCTGCCTTGTCTGCACTAGAGTACATGAATGTTTGAATAATTCCAGAATGCAGGATTCTTAGGAGACAGGTCCTTTTTAATGTCACCAATTCTTTGAGAATGAACTGGGTGCTGGGTTTTCCTCTATCCATTTTCATTTTTGTTAGCCACCCTGATGCTTATCTGAGCAGAAAAGTAATGTATAAATCAAATCTCAATCTGCCCAATAAATACCCCTCAGCCATAAAATGGGCTAGGGTAGTGTATATCATCCCAAATGTCTTACAGCATTCTGCAGCTATGGTTTCAGCCACTTTGCTATAAAAAGGGGATATAGCATGGCCTATAATTACATATATAGGACATATATATAAGTGGCTATTTGAGGGAAATTACTGCATCTTTCGGAGAAGATGGAATTCTTTTCTTACCCAGTAAAACGTTCATTATGCTTATCAATTTTTCTAAGTTGATTATGGCTTGCATTCACTGACCACAATGGGTAAAGGTCTGAACAGTAGACAGATCTGGTTTCTATTGTGATTGGGCTCATACATCACACTAATCCATAATGTGGATGGGGTCATTTTGACTAAGCGCATATGATTAATTCAGTTAAATACATGTTACTGCATTCTTATTAGTCTTTAACCTTTAGGGCCTTTACCATCCAATCAGTTCTTTGATATAACTCAAGTGACAGCACAAAGAAGATTGAATTTATTGCCATAAGTTTCACTTTATAGGTGTGGGAATGGATCCAAACCTTCCACCATTGTTACTCAACTTGTTACGTAAAGCCCAAAGAACTGCAGCTGTGTAAAAGGAGTTAGATTTGCTGAACACCCCACCCCACCAAGCTACAGTTTAGGGGGTAGCTTCAAACGTACCAGGCTTCTTAATGTGGTTCTAGTGTTTTTGTTAATCAGAGTTGGAAGGGTGATTTAGGCCACAGAGGCTAACCTCTGCTCAGTGTATGAGTACTTAGTACTAGTCTTCCTGTAATTTAAATCCAGTCTTTTGTATCCTCTAGTCTGGAATAAGAAAACAAGTCTTCACTTTTTTTTTTTTTAATTAACATCCTTTCAGATGTATTATATTTCAGTCTATCTTTAAGACTAACATAACCAACTCCAAACTCTTTCCAGATGACATCGTTTCTAGGCCCTTGGTTTTCTTTGTTCTCTCTGAATCCTTGAAGTGTAGAGCCTAGAATTGGACACATTAATTCAGGTGAGGTCTGGCCAAAGGAGAATGGACTGGAACAATTATGTCCATGATTTTGAAATTACATGTTTTAAGTTGATACGCAAGTACTGTTACCAAGCCAGATATCCCTATCCTATACCTATGTTTTTTTGTCCACTCATGTCAAATTTCCTTCTGTTCCCCTATAAGGTTCATTTGAAATTATCTTCTAGGGCTAAGGTTCTTAAACTGATTTGGTCACAAATCATGGGGTCACAAGCAAAGGGGACTGCAAAATTACTTGAAAACTCATCAGGCTTGTGCAGGCAAAACAGCAGCATGATCAGGATTGTCTTCTCCAAGCCTGTGAGGAGTAAAGCCCAGAGATAATTTTGAGAAACGGTTAAACCCTTAGGTATAGAAATCCGTCAAAACATTTGCCAATTACAGCATATCATTTGGCATTATTAATTAGGGGATCATACAGATTCTTTATCTTTTTTGAGTATTGCAGCACTGCAAACTTTTAAGAGCCAAGACTAGCTATCCCGCTAAATATTGTGTCATTTGGTAATTTGTTAAGCATCCTATTTCTTCATTCAAAACAATAAAATACTAAAAAGTACAAGATCATCCCACTGAATTCCTCTCTCCAATTTGGTGAAGAATCAGATGAGCACTTTCAAAGTATGATTTTTGAGCCAGCTTTGTATCCACAATAGTCATGCTGTTCAGCCCACATTTAAATTTTTTAATCAGTATTTTATATTATGGGATACTTGGACAAACGCTTTGCTGGGGGTCATGAGATATTTTATATATGTCATTCTCACAATCTATTAAGGAAACAAATTTTGGTATGTGGTTTGCTAGACTTTTCACAAATCCATGCTAACTGCTGTTGTTTACAGATCGATCTGTCATTTGCTCTGAAATATTTCATATATCAGTTACTGGCTAGTCTGTAGTATAGTGGCACTTTTTTCCCCTCCTTTTTGAAGAGGGACATTTATTCTCTAGTACTGGACACTTCAACAGCTCTTTGGGATTTTTAAAAGATAATACATAAGGACAGTTCTTTCAGTACCCTAGAATGGAATTAACCTGGTCCTAAATTCATTGAAAGGGGCATTCCCTGACAGTGTGTCTTTTAGTCTCATGCTTCCACTTTCATCTTGCTCTTCAGTTTGGCAGGATGGCAAACTTCAGAATGGCAGGGCATGTCCTTTTTTGTGTAGCTGTTTTTCTTTTTGCTTCTTGTTCACATTTTGCTGTTTTCACAGAGCAGCTGCCATTCTGATTCTTTTATTTTGAACACATGTAAAGAAATCCTTTTCATTATTAGCATCCTTTGCTAGCCTCAGCTATATTTCCTGGCACCAATTCTATAGTTCTATGCTGCTTGACTGCAGTCTTCCTTTGTATACTGGCCCTCTTTCAATTTCCTATTTGTAATCCCCCTGCCTCCCAGGCTTTTTGCGTAGCTATACTGGTCCTTCTACTGTCCTCACTGGAATGTTTTGTGGTGTTTTTAATATATTCTTTAAGAACATTTGCCTAAGCAGTTGACTTGCAGCTATTGATAGGGCTTGTGCTAGAGAGCACCAAAACCAAATACCTATTTTTGTATCCTTCTTTTGAACATGGTTGGTTCCAAACCAGTCATAAACAAAATCTGTTGAAATCAATAGTACTAAAAATGGTCAGGACTAAAGATATGTCTTGACTAGCTTAGGCCCCCTGATCTAGTACTTACTATATATGAGTCAAGTCATGAGCTAATATTTGCTAAACACTGTAATTGGCAAATGGAAACTAGCACTACAAAACACATTTCTTTTTTTTAAGACAGCTGCAGTGTAGTTGTGGTAAACTGGTAGTGTATACATTATTGACTGTAAATGATGAGTATGAATAATAAACTTTCCTTTTAGTACAGTATAATCAAAATAAATTTCTTCTGTGAATTCCAGTGTGTCTTGGGCACAGATGGGGAAATAATGCCTCAAATAACTGAAGCCTATGAAGCTTCAAAACACCAGGTTTTGTAGTACAAAACCTAGATCACATGGCCTTTGTTTTTCCTGGGCAGGAGGAAGAGATGGTTAATCCATTGTTGGATTTCTCTTGTTATGCCAAATCAGAAGGAATCTTTATAAACTCATACTGGAACAAAGTCCCAGTCTGGAATATAATGTAGACAGAGAAGTCTTTGTCACAGACTTTACAAATTAGGACTGTTCCTAAGGATGCAGTTTCTCCCTTATTTTTTTAAATTAGTATAATGCTTAAGCTTTATGGGGACTGGTAAAAGAAAAATCCTATTTGTCTTGGTATCGAATATTGCTATTTATAATGTACTAAAAATAAACTTGATAAACCCAGTTGATGCAATGATATATAGGTTTTAACTGTTTTTCCTAAAGCCAGCCTATCCTAACCTTTGTAAGGTTACATTCCTAAGTAATACATATATGAATATGTTGAAAGGGTAAGTATAAAAGTCAACCTTTTAATTTATTAGATGACCACTGATACAGGAGGCTATTAGATAAAAAAATAAGTTTAAATGTTGTATTTATACCAAGCTATTCAGCTTTCTCTTTACTTATGAAATGTTTATAAAGTTACTCTTGTGTTTTAACAGTATTTATAATTCATACGTTTTTTTAATAATGTAAACTTTTCCCTTGTGCTACAGCACATGGTTGAAACCATGAGAGACTGGAGCTTCAGTTAACTATGCTGATGCCTTCAATGCTGTCTTCCAGTGTATTAGCATTTATCTGAAGGCTCAGTTCCTGCACCAGTTTAGAAACAGAATCTTCTCCATCTCCTGCTGCAGCACATTCCGTGGTTTCTTCTGCTGCAGTACCCAGCTGTTCAGAAGGCTGGATAATTGTTACTCCATAGCCATTGTTACTGTAAATATGATTGTTTTTCATCCTTAATTTAGGAGCAGGGAGGATCTGTTAAGAAATTAACATTTTGTTTATAAAGTCAATCTTTTTAACTCAGTTATCTGTTTAAACATAGACATCATTTCAAATTTCCCAGTATGTTTCTCTTTCATAGGTATTTGAAGTAGATTGCAACTGAGTTCACAAACTCGGCTTAGCCATAATGTACTTTCTTTGGCTTTTGGTTTAGCATGTTGTATGAATCCAGCCAATTGCAAAATGTAGGCCATCGTGTGTGGCTTAGGACAGAAGTGACTAACTCACAGCTCAAGTGCAGCCCTGCAGGACCTCATTTGCAACCCCCAAGCCCCTCCAGAGTAGGCAGGATCAATAATTTCAGACTTTTAAATTGTTTTTTGTGAATTGGGTGGGACTAAGGGAGAAAATAAATACATTAAACCAGCCAGCTCACACAGATCTAAAAATGTTGTCTCTTATTCATTCTTTACATTACTAATGTGCCTGAGACAGAAAAGTGGACCCCGGTATGAAAAATGTTGCCCAACCCTGATTACTGAAATCTGTAAATGAAGTTTAGTTAAAAAAAAAAAAATTAAACAAATGGCTGACTCTATTATGTGAGCCCCAGCTTATGAGAGTGACAATCCATTATCAGCAATGATTTACCTTAATGTTAATTCCACCAAGACTACCCCGTGAAGAGTCACTAGTTCTGAAGTTATTGCAATGGTGAATTTTGCTACCCTCCAAAGTAGCCACACTTCCTGGATATAACTCAACACCAGCTCCCTGGGTATAAAAACAAATTTTAATGTAGCTGTGATTAATAAAAACACTAGAAGTAGTTCACTGCAAATAAAACTTCCAAACCCACCCCAAATAAGTCCCACCTTCTGCTCCCAGTGTGTTGTGACCACAACTATTTTGATTATTGCCCCATGCTACAGTCCTATTCTCAAAAAAAAAAAAAATTAAATGCAGTTCCCAGCAACCAAAAAATTGCGAACTCTAGGTTATGATTTACACGATTATAAATTTAATCTTGGTTAAAAAAACTTAGCAGATGTGTTTGACTAATATGTAAATTAAAAAGTTCAGTTAATGGTATGTATACTGATATTTTAGACTATATGCAGCAATTTAAACCATTAAATCATTGAAACCCCAAATAACTGCAATTTTGGGTTCCCCTAAAGTGGGATGTTTCATAGCATTACATTCTGATTTCTGGAAATCATGCCACAAAACTTCATTAAGAAGACATTTGTGAATGAGGAAAGGGGGTAAAATGATGGTGTTTATGTCCATTAGTTGAAGGGTTGGGGCTTTTTTAGTTATAGTGTCATGTGAATATAGCCAGCATGATTTATTAATCCCATCTATGACTTAGCACAATTTGTGGACCATCATGGAAGTGAGCCAAGATATAGAAGACTTTTCACTTAAATGAAGGACTATTTATCCTATTTATACCAGTGGAATGAAGGTAAACAAAGATTTACCCACATATGGGAAAAAAGGACAGGTTGACATTATTCTGCCAACATGTAGGCTTTCCATGTGCAAGGGCTTCCCAGAAGAGCATTCAAATATATATTACACCTATACCAACTGTAGTTCAGTTCAGGAAAAGCTTTACTATTACAGTCTGCTGGTTGTTTGAATTGTTATTAACCTCCTTTAAGTATTTAGACTGAAGATGGTTTTTCAGTTACTGTACATCCCTTCTCCTTAGGGACCACAGTCAATAGCAAATCTATAATGAAGATTTCCTTGATTTATATACTAGTTCTACTGTCCCAACATTAAGGAGAACCAGTTTTATGACTCTCACTTCCCTTATCAGGGATGGCTGAAATGTAACTGCTAGACATCTGATTTCTTTTATAATCATTTGCCAAGGCCTCCATGGCAGGAAAGCCCTAGAAGATCCATGACATAAAAATTGTAATTTCCCTATGCTGGGGTGGTTGGCAAGACATTTGTAGTGGGAAAGAGAATTTCCACAATCTGAATTCTTTGCGCAAATACTCCAGAGGTGTTCTCTAAGCCACAGCAGTAGATATTTAGATTTTGACTAAATGGTCCTATTTCTCCTATAGGCTCCAACTGCTCCCCCCAAAAGTATGAACAGCTCAATCGCCTCTCAAAGAATTAATGTTACTGCCTATTGTTCAGATCCATTTATTGGCAATATTGCTGATAAATGCCTTCTTTATTTTTAAAAAGAAAAGGAATTTTAAAAAAAAGGTATGTTGTAGCCTAGGGGAAAAGGAACCCGAAGACAGAGAAAAG
The DNA here is from genome assembly GCF_059951505.1 of Python bivittatus. NCBI lineage: Eukaryota > Metazoa > Chordata > Lepidosauria > Squamata > Pythonidae > Python > Python bivittatus. Next base: position 8,563,443 of record NW_028277098.1, read on the forward strand.
CAAGAAAAAAATGCTTTGTTCATATCCTTTAAAATTATAAAGGCTACTATATCTATTGCTTTTTGCTGCCACCTGGAAGTGGCTAAAATATTTAAAAATTAATGATAAAATAATCAGCATGACTGGACTATTGCAGCAGGAAACTGGAAAGGTCACTCAACGATCAACATTTACATTAAACCAAATCTAGGAAAGAAGTTTCAGTTGAGATCACCTTTAGAATCTGTCTTGCACCTTACTAGGAAAACTTGCTTCATGTTTTTTTTAAAAAAATTGAGCATGGCCAAAAGATTACATTAAAAGTTTGGCTAGAAAGTAACTGAAATCTCAGGGCTACCAGATTGGCACTGCAAAAATAAAGATGATTACTAGATGGCAGCAAAGAATTAAATGTTTTCTTGTCTCTTTCTCCCCTCTAGTGTACCGGTTCTTGTTGCTCAACCTACATAAATGTTTTACATTCATGCATACATGCTGCATCTTGAATGAACTGAAAGAGAATATACCTGAGCTCCAGTAATTTCACTATTTATAACTGTCAGTGAAGCCCCGACAAGTACACAAACACCAGTCCCTTCACACTTCAATATACAATTCTCCAAAACTGTGTGTCCAGATTCAACCACAATAATTCCATCAACAGTCCCTTGCTGCAGCAATGTAATATTCATTAATTTCACATTTTTAGCCCTGGATACTACAAAACTCTCATTAGCAGGTTCAGAAACTATCACAATTTCCTCTGGTTTTCCAACTCCTGTATAAAAGGGGAAAATTACATTAAAAATCAATCTAAGGTATTAATACATCGAACAGTGAAAGTGTAAGAAAAATAAAAGGGAAAAAGAACTGTTTCTAAGTTTTTAAAGTAATCTAAAACTCTATTTCATAAATACCAGATATGAAGTATATGGTAGTGATAAAATGGTCCAGTTGAAAATTTTAATGCAATTCTATAATGAGAACATACACAAACTGATGCAATGGGCAATTCCTTGCCTGATTTGGCAGTCAAGGCTGCTCATATGCTGATCAGCAGCAACAGTTATGATACTTTATTCAAGTTGGGAAAAATGAGCAGAGAGAAATCCTATCCTCATTATTACTATTATTTTATCCTGCTTTTTAAAAATATATATAACTCAAGGCAGTGAACACTAATCCGCCTGCCTATTTTCCCCACAACAACCACCCTGTGAAGCGGGTTGGGCTGAGAGAGAATGACTGGCCCAAAGTCACCCAGCCAGCTTTCATGCCAAAGGGAGGGCTAGAAGTCACAATCTCCTGGTTTCTAGGCCAGCACCTTAACCACTAGGCCAAACTAGCTGTTTCTTTCTTAATCTTTCTCCTCTGCAAATGAATCCTCTCAAGTTGGAGTGCACTGGCTTTTCCAAAGTATTAAAAATGAGGATGGAGAGATGTTTGCATTTCTCCAGCCTCTCTTTCTTGGCTTCATTAAAAAAAAAAGCAACCTTCCCTCATACACAAGCAACAGGAAAGAAAATGTTTAAGACCAGTCAAGCAATTAATTTAAATGTCCTCTTTTGGAGGGTCCTGACCTCTGGAATTACCAGAATACTACTCAGACTCAAAGCAGTGGTATTAAGGGAACTGAGGTTGAAGTTTGGGCACAGAATAGTACCCTCAATGATTTTTAGTTATTCAAATGATTTGAATTTATTGTGAATATATTCAACTACTTCAGGACTCATGTATTAAGAAGCTGTGACAGATTAAAATAAGAAATGTTTTTATATTTAAGTAAATTTCCTCTAAAGTCTAAAAACCAAGACAAGTCGTTCTATGAAATATTTTCTTTCAGCTCTAACTCATTTAACAGAAAATCACAGCATTCCTTCAATTTGGCAACTTTAAATGCAAAAAGAGAGAGAAGAGAGAGAGAGAGAAAGGAAGTATACTAATGCCTTTAATAATAATATCTTCAGTTAACATGGATAGGTTTGCTGCTTTATATTCTCCAGGGAAAATAAGCACATTATCACCACTATAACAGCTGTCCAAAGCTATGTTTAGGTTATCATTCTGTTGGAGAAGTGTGTCAGATGATAATTCTTTAGCCTGGACATATGAAAGAGGAAAAAAAACATAACATTGGGAATTAAGTGAATCTTTGAACATCAGTTTTACAAAACTTTTTTTATAAAAACCAATTTATTTAACAAAAGCAAAATAATGTATGTGCTTATTTATATTATTTCTTCAGATAGTCAAATTTATCCTTTTAAAGTCTGAGTTACCTAAATATAAAATTTAGAAGTTTAACACAAAATTCAAATAATGTTGCAATGATTCCTAAATTTATTTCAATTCTATAAACAGTTCCTGGGGAACAAACCCCACTGAATGCAATGGAACTTAATTTTCAGTATTACTGTATATATAGTATTATATTGCAATACAGCACAACAATAACAAATATTCTCTACAGACATTTCTAAAACATATGCAGGTTTAATTCATTAGTGATTTTAGAATCTGACTTATTATATTGAATTAGTGTTTGCAAATGTTTGCTGAGACAATTTTTCCATGTAGAAAACAAGCAACTTTCTTCTGTAAGATTCATGAAATATCTGTACAATAGCATTAATACTGTTGTACAGAATAACTGCACCAGCACCAACTACCATCTTTTTATTATGCCACTGAAAAATACATTAAAACACTGACTAGAAAGAATTTGCCACACATTTTCTGGGTGGTTTTAATGCCAAATTAAACTTTCTGTATAGAAGGCTTCTGCTGGTGCACACAATCAGAAACAGGAGATTTCACCACAACATCTCAGACATTCAAAACATGATACAAAGCCTCCAGGACAAAAACAGTAACAACAAAAAAGTGAGCAAGTTAGACTACCTATCAGAGCCAGAGAGGTAACACTCAAACTCCACTAAGGAACACCAAGAGCAATATAATTTGATGAGGGAATTTCCTACAGATATGCAGGATACAATCAATATAAACCTAGCTCAAGAAACCATCTGGCATCCAAACATACAAACCAGGCAAAACTTAAACATTCAATAATTTCAAGCATAGCACTATCACAACTGGGGTATCTACTTCTATTGCCATACTGTATTAATTTAATTTAAAACACTAGTGTGTTTGTAAAGCAAAGTGCTAGTCTCAAGGTTATTCTTTATTTCCAAGAATGACTCTAGAGACATTCTTACCAAAGGGAAATATAGGAGCCTGAAGTCAAGAACTGTACTTGAAGTATACCCATTTGTCCAGAAAAGAGGTAGAAAAAAATCTGATGTGATGGATGGCATCTGGAGAGACTAAAGGAAGTAGTGGTAAAGTAGTGGTAAAGTAGTGGTAAAACAAGTTGGTAGGATGGGAATCTGACAAGGGGGTTGCTTCTGGAGGTCTCAGAATTGTGGCAGAAATGTTATGATGAGACTGCAGATGTATTATGCTCTGTAATAAATGACCTGGAAAACCTATTTTCCAATCTCTTGAGGGGAAAGGGGTAATACATGCAGTCATAAGGTTAAAGTAAAATCTCATGATGGTGCTTGAGAGAGTCTAGTGCAATAGCAATCTCTATCCCAATTGACTCTGCAAGGTAATCAGGAATAACAGATTATGGAAAAATCCTGGAGTCCAGGATCCAAGCTGGCATCTTCATCTCAAGGACAGAGGGATTAAGGAACAGCTTTCATCTCATGCTGACCCACTGCCACTGCAAATTATCAAAATTGGGGCTATTATAGCAATTCTCAATCTAAGGGTAACTTGTATCAGCCACAATGCTGCAGAATTGGTCACTGATGCAGCCATAACCAAGGCCCATGCTAGAGAAGCACACTCTGGGAAAAACCATTCCTTCAAACTTGTCTACCAAAGTACTGGTAACATGGATAACTTTTTACAATGTGCCCTAATCCCTAAGACAGAAATAGCAAAGAATTGATTTGTAGATAGCAATCTTCTGCCACACTTAAACCTTTCGTGCAAAGACCCTGTGATAGGGTTGATGCAAAGTAGGACACATACTGTACAAAAATAAACAACATAAGGAAAACAAGCACTCAGAAGAATCTACATTCTGCTGTTTATGTGGCAGTTAAAGCAAAACTGAAGAGACATGGGAGAACCAAACACAGGAGAATATATACTGTGAATTTACTCTTCCTGCTAAATAATGCTCTGCAGCTCTAGAAGATTCTGCAGAGGACTATACAAGCATATCAATTATTTTTAGAAATTAAACCATGAAAAAAAAAATCACATACTTCCAATTTCTATCTAGAATACACCATAAAATCACTGTCTACAGCCAATCTACCATGCCAACTTACTTAAATATCTACATAAGGCGTTTTTGATATTATAATATGGACTGACTGAAGTGAAAGGCAGCACAACATTGCTATGTTGGCATTCAGGTATACTCGGTGACAAAAAAACACGTTAATTGATGACCTACAATTCACCTTGGATGATACTTCTTTCTTGCTGGCCCTGGATGGCAAATCTCTCCTATTTTTCAGGCAATTCTCCTAGCCAAAAATAGTTGTTTTCAGCAACAAAAAGCTAGGGTAGGTAAATGAGATCTGCCAAGGTTAATTCAATACATCGGATTAACTAGGTTGATTCCTGACATCTTAGGCCAAAATATATTTGTCAGTTTTTACAGTCCCTAAAATAGCCAAAAAAGACTGATATTCAAATTAATTTTGCAATATGTAAATGTTGGCTTTCATCTTCTTTTGTAGAATTAAAAGATGCAGCTTATGAAAATAGTTTAGCAAAAGAAAAGGAAATACAATATAAAGCCCTTTTCTGTATACATGTGCTAGAGAATTAAACATGAGAGGATGCACCACTTCCTTTCATCCATACCACTATCAAAAAGTCATTAAAGTGATGGCTGAGTGAACACTGCTGCAAAAAAAAGAATCCTGTATGATGGTTCAAACAGGAAGGTAAAGTAGCTACTTGGTAGTGAAAGTAATGATAAAGAATTTATCAATTTAATGATTTGTCATTAAAGAAAAGCAGCAGTGAGGAACATCTATCATCTATCTACTTGGAGATTTCTTACCACTTCTGCTGTCACTGTTTTCGCAACAATGTAAGTTACAGTTTTCCCATCATCTCTGTGTCCTTTTCTACGTTTCAGTATTCTTGGGGCCAGAGGTCCATGAGCTCTGAAATTTAAAATGAACTCTACCACAATTAACTTTAGACCAGTGGTTCTCCACCAATGGCATATGTATCACAGGTTGGATAGTACAAGTGGGATACAGGATAAGGCTTTAATTAGCTCTTTAAAAACATATGTATATGATAAATATGATAACATAATGCCTGAAAAATAAATATGCTTCTCTTGAGAAAAAGGGTGTTTTGTTTCTATCATGGTGAATCTGATATTTGATATACTGAAAGGTTGGGAAATCCATTTCAGAAAGCATATCCCAAATATACGTATATGTAAAGAAAATTTATTTAAATACACATTTTTTTCATATTTAGACATTTAGATACAGACATTTAAACTTCAACAGTTAATCCTAATTCAATTTATCACACCAAGAAAGTCTGGCAATACAACCCTTAAAAATAGAAAGTGAAGAAATTAAATAGTTAGGATTTTTTATTTTTTGCCAAACCTTATCTATAACTGAAATAATGAACTGTACACATTAAAAGGCATGCCATGGATCCTAACATACTCTCTTTTGAAGAAACGAAATTTGCATTATAAATACGTAAAGTTTAAACTGTAGCTTAAATAATATTTGAAACCACTTACCTATTCTAAAATTAATTTAAAAATAATAGCCAAAAACTTATTTTTCTAAGATATTCTGAAGGGGAAATTAACTTTTTTAAAAATAGGAAGCAATACATTCTATTAGAATTATTAAATCTTAAACTGGGGATACAACTAGCAAGGGATTTTAGAAGTTCGTTTCTTTCTTGTCCTGTAATAATTTTTACACAATTCATTCAATAGCAGTATGTCTGTTTTTTTTTAAAATCAAAAACAGAATCTGTTGTTATGAATTGCCAAATTAAATTAGCTTAAATATTTTTAAATATGTTTAATTTATACAGCTTAAAGAAAAAAGCAATGTGAAATTCAGGGAAATAAAATTTATTCTACAATATAAATTGAAAATAGGACTGACTGACGTTAAATAAGATAATTTTTTTTTATCTGCAGAATTAAATGAATTTAATTTTCTATAACTCATATTTTCTAATGTTTGAGTTAATAAAGGCAAACAGTCCTTGAATATTTTAATATGTGTTCCATTTAAAATAAATTTGCACTTATCAGTATGATCTTTCTACATATTACTTATGAAAATAATTAGTATCATGAAAATGTATTAACATACCATTGTTTCTTAGTATGTTGCATCTTTGTGAATTATCAGATTCTGGCATTCGAAGCACATTTATTTATGGCATGGGAACTAGTGCTCAGAAGGACAAAAACAAACAGCCTGATAGCCTTCATCAAACAAGGAATAGATGGAAATGATTCTCACCAAAAGAGAATTGTTTCTAGCTACTTACATGAAACAGGCAGGAGAAAGAGGCACAAGAATTTAACACTGATTGTGGTATAAACAGAACTAGCATTAGATACACAGCAGTCATTGGAATTATTTTGTAATGGCACTCTTAGCATTTCTACAATAAATCAGAAGTTCTTATGTTCTTGCATGTCTGAGTATCCGTCTCAGTCAAGCTTGCCTGAGAAAAGCCTAAATGTGTTTCTCACCAGTTTTAATGGAATCTAATTTATAATGTATATTTAAACTAATTACCTATATAATTCCCACTGTATAGAAAAGTAATATAGAATTAAAATAGCAAACATTTTAAATGATAATTTGCAGTACTATGCCCATTTGGTAGTTACTGAATTTCCAGTGGAATATGTTGCTGCGTATTGTTATTTTTACAGATTGTAATTCTGCTATTTTATTGTAAAATGTGTTTACGTTTTAACCCATTTTTATGATGGATGGAATGTACAGCACTTGGAATTGCCTTCAACTGGAACAACTTACAAACCCAGCAAAATAAATAAATAAACCTGGCAGTAAGTCCACTGAATTCAAATGTGAATATACATGTTACAACCTCAGATAAAAGTTCCTGCTGTACACCACACTCTCAGGACAAAGGGATGCAGTGGTTAAGGTACTGGAGGGGCACTGGGGAGACCCAGATTCAAATCTACCCTCAGTCATGGAAGCTAACCAATGATTTTGGGCCAGTTACTCGAAGCAATTTCAGAGTTATCATGGGGAAAAATGAGAGCACAGAGTACTACGTACACCACATTGAGCTCCAGATGGAAAGGCGAGATATACATTAAATAAATACATTCTAACAAAAATATTCTGGTCTATACTGCAAAATCTGTAATAGAGAGTTTAATCAGTAAAAAAGTGTTGATCTGTTTTGGATAATGGAAAAGTAATGGGCCAAAGGGGAACTTACCTGTGCTCCTTTCTAGAAACATTTCAGTTACAACAATACTACCTTCTTATCAACGTATGTTTGTTAATAATTGGGAATATGAATATACAAGATTGACTCAGCATTAGTCAGTCTGTGTACAAGCATAGCTAAAGTTACAATAAATTTAATCAATCTTCTATCAACATACATGGGAATAATGAACACTGAATTTAACGGAACTTATTTCTGAAAAAAAACATGTAAAGAATAGCATTAAAGAATTAGCATTTTTACAACTAAACCATCATGTAATAATTAATAAAAGCAAAATCATTTTGACAATTATCAAATAAAAACATTAGATAACACATCAAATGAAATTACCTTAAACGTAAATCTTCCCATATTTTCAACAAGCCACACAGCATTATTAGTTCATAATATTTTTTCCAACATTCAACAGCTTCTTCTGCTGTGGGCTCCTCTTTGATATTACTCTGGTAATGAATTAATTCCAAATGCATGCTCTTGTATTTTTCCAAATTTCTTCTAAAACGATGGGCAATTGGAGCTGGAATAATTCCATTCTGAATATCACACCAACTAAAAAAAAATTAAGGAAATAGAATTTCACTAAGTAAATGTATACAATAAAATCAATTTTATTTTATTCTTATAACTGCAAATAAGGTGGTGACTATGGGTCAGAATGCTACCACAGCAATCTCCAGTCTGAACTCCAGGAATATGAGAGGGCAATCTTGATCTGTATTATTGCAACGTGAATGTGTGAAGAGGAGGATGTTCCCCTCAAACATGGATTTGGGGTTTGGCATTAGCCACGGACTAAGGGCAGAACAGGGTTGGCAGTTGTCATACAGAAGACTTTGATGTTCTCTAGAGATACTGTTCTGCAGATAACCATATTATCTCCTGTCCTATGCAAGCCAATGCAAACACAAAGCAAAGCAATGACAAATCTGAGAACTATTACTTCTGTATTGTAGATCTTTTTTGACAGGATCCAGCGATATAACAAGTATTTAGATACAGAGCAATTAAGGTTTGGTGAATTCAAAATGTTTTTAGCACCTTATAACCTGAGTAGTTTGGAAGCTGCAAACAACAGATAGATGATAGATGATAGATGATAGATAGATAGATAGAGGCAGATACATAAGAAGAGTCCAAAGATCTAGAGCCAAAGAGTTTCATAAGCCAGTACAAGAGTCCTGTTTGGGGTTCAAATACAGGAAAAGGGACAGGAACAATTTTGAGCAGATGGCACAAGAACACAGGTCTGAAGCAGAAGAGTTGTTTCCAACATGGGAAGAGAACATGGAAGTTACTGTTATATAGCCCATGTTGCTGGAGCAGCTTGATTAGGGGAGTTATTTACTTTCCTCTTGAGGATTGTGCTGACCACTTTTGTTCTGCCCTCGGCTTCCAGGGGGCTCAGAACCTGGTTCCTTATTATCTAAACCAGCCTGCCAAATCTAGTCTTTTTTGTTGTTGTTGTTTGTCTAGTGGCAGATGCAATATGATCTGAGGGTGGCAGGTCTGTTCCTTGTCATGGTCAGCTATCTCCGACTGCTATGGAGTTGACTGGCGCCATCAATCTGCAGAGTTGATGGATTTTTATGACTGGTCTGATTCAGGTATGTAATGGAATTATTTGGCTTCCAGAGGGCACTTGGGGAGGTTCCTGAGGCTATGATAGGCAATTCTGCTGAGGCTTTAGTTGCCTGCTTGAATAGAGAGGTAACAATAGCCTTGGGCAGGATTGGGTCTTAGCAGTGTCTCTGGATCTGCCAATCCAATGGAACTCTTTAGTATACTGATAAACTCTGGGAGATGAAGCAAATCAGGAGATGCCTAGTGTGCTGCTAATGGAAGACAAACAGCAAATCAGACTAAACACAGTCTAGTTACAGCTCACTTTCAAGCCTACATCATGGTAGTAATAGCAAAAAATCAGTATTTCTCCACTCACTGTATCAATAGAATGACTGCCAGAAGCTCTTGGACCCTATTAGGCAATGGGCTAGAAAAATATTTGTTGGGCCATTGTGAGGAATGTTATGGGCATCTGGAGGATAAAATTGCTCAGATCCACTTGCAGGATACCAGCCGGACAAGCCCTGATGGGGTGACAGAGATCATGCCTAACGAAGTTATTTAGGATCAGTTTGAGCTTATAATTTATGAGGAAATGGTAATGTTTTCTGAGGCACTGGCTCTGACACATGTAGTCTGGATCCCTACCCTTTCTGGTAGGTGAAATAAATTACTACAGCAGAGTCAGGGTGGTGTATCCTTGAGAGAGTGGGTAATGCCACCTGTCTTGAAGGAGGTGACCATATGCCCTTTCCTCAAGAAATTATCATCTGACCCAGAAATTCTGGATAATTATTGACTGGTCTCCAACTTTCCCTTTCTGGAAAAGGTTGTTGAGAAGATGGCAGGCCTGCAATTGTAGAGAGCTCTAGAAGAATTAGATTATCCAGATCCATTCCTGTCTGGGTTCAGTCCTGGATATGGCCTGAAACTACATTGATCATGCTTGTGGATGACCTCAGTTGAGACTTGTACAGGGAGAAGGTAATGCTTCTGGGGTTGCTTGACCTCTTGCAAGCCTTCAATAATATCCAATATATTATACTTTTGGACTGTCCCCAAGGGTTAGGGGTGGGGCATTCTTCTTCAGTGATTTTCCACCTTTTTAAAGGGGCAGTTCTAGTCTGTAGAGAGGGAGATTGAGCCCTAGATTCTTCTGTTATGGGATGCAGCAGGACTCAGTGCTCTCCTGTTCCTATTTAACATGTAGGTGAGCAAGGAGCAAGTTCATCCACCCACAGAATGTCAGATACCACCAGTATGCAGATGATACTCTATCGCGTATCTCAATTCTGGGGTGAAGTTTTTACCCAGTTGTTGTCTGGTACCTGGAGGATGTTAGGATCTAGTTAGGGAGAAACAGTATTAGGCTCAATCTCAGCAAAACAGAATAGAGTCCTTGGGGTTCTCTGAGCCTGGATGTTTTCTTGCAAATGTTTCATTACCTGGCACTGAAGATGTTACCTAGCCAGGTAATGAAACGTTTGCAAGAAAACAACCAAGCTCAGAGAACCCCAAGGACTCCACAGTTCAACCCTGAGCTATATATATTCGCTTTTACTGGTAAGACAGAATCGCTTTGGTTTGGAGGACACACAATCTCAGGGAGATTCCATCTTTGGTTCAGTATGGGGCTGCACTCTCCCATATGGAACTAGATCTTAATTTGGGAGTCCTCCTTGACACATAGCTTCTGCTTGATAAGCAGCTGTATTTGAGTTAACTGTGCACCAGTTATAACTCTTCCTGGAGTGGGAGACTTTCCTCAGTCACACATGCCCTAATTACCTCTGGCATGAACTACTACAATGCAGTCTTCATAGGCCTGCCCTTGAAGAGCATTCAGAAGCTACAGCTGGTCCAGAATATAGGAAGACAAATCTCACTTCACCTATATAACATCACTATTTCAAGAGCTGTACTGGATACCAGTTGGGTTTCAGGTGTAATTCATAGGTGCTCATTATCACCTTTATAGTCTTAAATAGGCCAACGCTATATATCTTTGGGACACCTACTTCCAATTGTATCTGCCCACCCAATAAGGTCTGGTAGTGTAGGCACTGTGTATCCTTTATCTTAGGGAATAGGGTCATCAGGGATCACAGAAATGAGCTTTCTCAATTGCTGCCCCCTTTCTATGGAACAGCATTCTCCCAGAAATTAGAATGGCTCTCACCCTATTGATTTTTTAGAAAAGCCATTAAAATTTGGCTGTTCCAGGAGGTCCCAGGGGTTGGGATGTTTTAATGATGTCCTCTCAGGTTTTGGAGTATTTGTCAGACATAACTGATGATTCCGTTACTTATATATAGATAGGTACTTTGATTCTGGTACTGGAATGTTGTTATATTTGAACCAGATTTATGGATGTTGGATAACTCTGTGTTGTCTATGACTGTAGTAACATGCAAGTCTAGTAAACAAATATATAAAAATAAACTGAAGATGTTATTCATATAGGGTGCTTCTCTATGAAAAAAAGCTAATCTTTAATGTGGATATGTGAGAGTGTATATGTGTATTTTGGTGGGGATACATTTTAATATGACAGCTTCTACCACCACTCCAAAGTATGATTGTTCAAATACTGGCTTACCACCCCATGTCCTGTTGGTGAGAATTAGGCCTATGAAGTATTCTACTTACATTTTAATTCTCTCTTCCATTAGTGCAGCATATGTCTCACTATTTTCATCATCATCCCAATCTCTCCAAAGGAAGTCATAGAAAAATCTAAATAAAAACCATTGTGGTATTACTTTTATATTTTTCTGTTCTAATAAAATTTCCAAAGTTAAAAAAAGGGTGAGGGGAGTGAAAAAGTATTATACAATATAGAAAGTGACCATTTGTTTTAATACTTCTTGATGTACTGTATTATATAGAGAAAATATATCTATAGGTTGCCCTCTTTGACTTATTATTTATGCTATAGTAGATGCTGCATGTTATGTTGTTCATTTACCGACCAAATCATCATTGTGCGAACAGTTTCTTCTTTAATCCTACAAGCTACTTTATGAAATGTGGATATCTCTATATATGTAAATATGTACTAAAGTTTTGTTTTGGGTTATTCTTAAATATCCTTAATAATTATTTTAGATTGGGGAATACCACAGACATAGTTTACCTGAACCTCAACAGAACATTTAAGAGAGTGCTCATAATATTCTGTTTAACAAAATGGTAAAATATGGGCTAGATGATACTACTGTTAGATGGATGGATAGTTGGCAGAATGTCCAAACCCAAAGAGAGCTCATTAATAACTCCACTTCAGCTAGAAGACAAGTACTGAATGGAGTGCTACAGGACTCTGGCCTATTCAACTTTTTTTTTTATCAATGCCTTCTATCAAGGATTTCAGAAGACATGTATAAAGTACACAGATGACATAAAGCTGGAGGGGCACTAATACTTTAGATGAGAAAGGATTTTAAAAGATCTAGGCAGGCTTAAGCAGTATGATGAAATGAATAGGATGGAATTTAATTCTAGAGTAAAAAGGATGACCTGGATGGAGAGAGAGGAGATCCTTAATACCAAAGCAATGAAAAGGGAAACACTGGTTAAGTCCAAACAATTAAAAAGGTATGCATAGACACACATGCACCCACCAATTCACATCAATTTAAGAAAGGGAGCAGGTAAAGTATAATCAGACTTGCATGATTCTGTAACTATAGCCAATCTTAATAAAAGTAGTTTTAGTCTTAACCTGGAGTTGATTTCTTGGTGTGATCTACATCTTAGACCTGACATTAACTCAGAGAAATGTAAAGTTCTCCATCTGGGTATGAAAAATGTAAGGCATAAGTATAGGAAGAGAAAGCCAGGGTTTGGAAGTAGTACATGTGAAAGGGATCTGGGTATCCTTGTCAACCACAAGTTAAACTTGAACCAACAGTGTGATGCAGCTGCTAAATAGGCAAATGGTACCATGGGCTACATTATTAGGACCACAAAATCCAGATCGTGGGAAGTAATTGTTCCCCTGTATTCTGCCCTGGTCAGACTTCATTTGGAATACTGTGTCCAGTTCTGAGCACTACAGTTCACAAAGGAAGTGACTAGTTAAAGCAAGTTCAAAGTAGCCATCAATAATACACAATTGAAACAATATCACCATTTAGCAGAACTAAATCACTAAAAAATATTAAGAGCACTTTACTCTAATAAACTATTATTTTCATCAGGTTTATTGTTTACCCATCCATTTCGGTATTGTTGTTTGTTACCAAATCTCCAAAATCTCATACAGATGCTAGGGCCAACTTTATGTGCTCTACCTCTGGATTATGGTTACTGATTTCTTCCTCAACTTCAGAAGTTTAATACATTTTCACAATATCTGAATCTTACTTAAATATTTTCAGTGAAATATTTTAGTTTTTTAATCAAGGCAATTATAAATCCAGATTAACATCAACTTAACATCTTAACATTGTAAAAAACAACTGTTTCTTAAAACAAACATTCATTATTAAGTCTGAGAAAAACATACCTCACAATTTCTAAAGCCTTGGCTATATCAAACACTATACTATCCTGTCCCTCAACAGGATATACTTCTAAAAGAGGCACACAATAATCCATTTCTTCTAGTACTTCATCAACTAGTTGTTTTGGAATATTTGCAATATTAGAGGAAAAGGGTTCAGCTACAGATACAGAAACGTTGAAATTAGCAGAGGGACTACTGGGCAATTTACAAGTAACCTAGAATGTAAAACAGAAATAAACAATTATAATGTAAAGCTGATATTAAGATTTCTATATTTTCTAATTCTTTTGATTTTTATAATATAGAAACCCAGTTCAGGGCAGTCATATATTCGAAGTATATAGTAGCTCTGCCTTCATTATGTTACATCACTGCTAAAGAAATATGATGACCGTGCCCCTACTCAGGCATAACTGAAGTATAGCAGGGATATGGAATTTATTTTGGCCTGTTCTTCTGGTTGAAAGTACCTCATGTCTATAGTGCACAAGATCACTCTTCAAAATTTTCCTGAGGACACTTTCACAAACAAATCCCATTCACAATAATATATACAATACTGCCAAAAATATAGTCCATTCAGCAAGTAACTGCAGTATATGTCAATCTTTAGGGTAGGAAGAGAGTTTTTTTTCCTAAACTGCAGTATAAGGAATACCTTTTTGAAAGACTGAAGCATAAGGAGGTAAGGAAAACACTGTTTAGTGCTTCCAAATATCCCTGCATACTGCAGTTTGCTATTTAAAAAGCCCCTATTAGAATCAATAAATTGATTTGGAGATTGCAATATGGGACACAGAAAACTTTTTATATTCAATCAGCAATTTATCAGAGGTAAGAATTTGTCTCTGCTGGGGAGAAGAAATGTACAATGGAAGTAAAGCTGGCAAGCCCCAGAGAACATATCCAACTTATGGTCTTAAGCCTTGAAAAGCTCTACCCATTATACTAGTATACAATAACATGTGAACCTTTCTAAACACTAAATTATTTAAATCAAAAAGACTTTTAAAAAGGACTATAATCAAAATTCACTGTGTCAGACCTAATGATTATCTGTGGCCTGGACGGCCTCCAATAAAAAAGAAAAAAAAAAAGAAGACCATCACTTCATGCTGGCAGACATTATGCAAGACATTCTCAGTCTTTTGGATGATGTTTATAGTTTTATTATGAACCTTCTAAACAATATTAAAATACATTTAATTACCTCAACAAGCACTCCAATATATGGTATGGGAATTTCTTCAGAATTGACAAAAAACAGTTCTGGATTGGTTTTCCAAATTCCAAGCCAATTTTCCTTCATCTTCAGCTTTTCCACAAGATACTTACTCACAGCTTCATTGGCATCCTCTGCCTTTTAAACAACAGAGAAGAAATATACATTTTTTAAAAAAAGAAAGAAAACATAATTTTGTATTTTTCATTTGTAATATATAATTGATCCTTTTCACCTCACAATGATGTGAGCTATTCAAGTGTATCTTAATAGTAGTATTGAGAATCCAAATTGGGAGATAAAAGCCTGTCAATCAGCAATACTGAAGTGTCTAATAGATCTCTTACTCTTGCAGTATAGCAGGCCACTATAATATTTCTATGTATACATTTATTACTACCCAATTGCATTTGAGACGATATATCTCCAAAAGGAAGAACAATCTTTTCCCTGTTTACTTAGATGTCTGATTGAGATAAGTAGGATTTACATTCAGGTATGGCTGCACAAAAGTGCAGTCATATATACAACATGACCTGACGGTCTCTTTTTTCTGCTGCATCCCTACTGTGTCATACTTATTCTCATCTGCAGTCCATAAAGGAAATAGTCATATTTAGCTGTGCTGAGTTAATATAGTGTTTTTCTGCTTAATCCCAAAGCATCAAATGACAATCTGTAACACTTTGCTACCTACTGCATCAGAAGTGAAGACATGATAAGATCACAGCAGCACATATTCGCAATTTTGTTTGATGAGCGCATAAGTTGCTTCCTTGGTCTCTGGTTCAGCCTTAACTGTTGCTGTCTCCCTAACAGAACTGCACAATAATGCTAGATAGCTCAGCTGGGAATACTGTAAAGGGTCTAAATCTATGGCCCTTAATAGCATACGATTGAAATAGCAAAACAGTGCACTTAATGTGACCAGCATCCCCACTGCCTCCTGAAAACAGCATGGCAGAATTGGGAGTCAGCATTTGTTGCTTATATAAACAAAGAAAAGAAAGGGACGCAAAATCTTCACTAAAAGTGCTCCTTTTATAATTCTGTCCTTTTTTTCTCTTAAGTTTTACTTAGCTTGAGTTACCCCAGAACGAGCTTAGAGATGACAGACGCAGTAATGTCAGACCTGTCCCAATCAGTGCCATCGTTGTTGGATGTTTTTACCACTAGCTGCTGATGTGCAGAAACCAACGACTTTGCTTATCAATCACTGAATATACAAAATCAGGACAGTCATCAGAAGCAATACCACCAGGATAAGGATCAGCAATAGGGGCAACACATTTCACGCTATTGCTGTTTACTGCCAACTGAAGGGTGGGTGGTCAGTACTTTTAACTTGGTAGTGGAGAAAAGCCTGCAGATGATACATTTTAAATAAGTCCATCTTGTGTTTGGCATTACTGATTCCATATACCAAATACAGTGATGACAGAGCAGATACAAGTCTGGATGAGTAGAATTAAAGAGGGACTGCATCCCTTTTGGAGAACCAGATTCAAACATATCCACAAGACTTAATGGACTCTCTGGCACAGAACATATTTTTACCACCTTATGCTGGTATCTCAGGTACGATCTTATCTGGAAAAAAGCTATTTTACCTGATTCATACTCTGCTAACTGTAACATGCTCTTATGTGGGGCTGTTTTTGACATTCAGAAGCCATAACTTCATTGCAAAATATGTCAATGAGAAATTTTACTGGGACTAGGTGGTTCATTTCAAACATGCCCATTCTCCTTTGCTGGTGCTGCCTCCCACTTCGTTTCTGGGTTGAATTCAGAAACTCTAAGGCAGTTTCTCTCAAACTTGCGGCAGCCATAGATCACCCAAAAAATGTTCAGATAACGCGGGCACCACCCAATTCAACAAACATCCCTTCCGTATGTTCTTCTCTAAGAACACGGATAGGGATAGGTAAGCATATGTGTATATTTCAGCGGATCCCTTCGGAGAAGTGCAGAAAGCTCCTATCGCCACACGAGGTCGGGGCAGAGGGAAGATTACCCGGGCACGGGCTGCCCTCTCCCCGCTTCTGACCCACCTTGCAGCCCTTCAAGAGATCGTCGCAATACAGCGCCACCTTCTCCCGCCCGGTCAGCGCTCCCAGGTGGGACGGAAATTCCTTCGGCAGCGGCCCAGCTTCCTCCTCCCCGAGATCCTCCTCCCCGCCGAGACGAAGGAGACGGTGGCCCCTTGTCTTTCGAGGTGGGCTTTCCGCTGTGCCCGGGGACGCGCCGGCAGCTCCCTTTTCTTCTCTGGGCCCGCTTTCCTTCTGCTGGTGGTCCGAAGCGCTCGACGCCATCTCTTTGGCGGCTCGCGCCCTTTTTGGCGCGCGGCCGCCACGGCGCCTCCACGAGGATTTCACTCCGTTCGCCCGACGGGAACTAATTATTGCTGGACAATCGCGCTTCGACGCACGCAGCCAATCGGAGGGGCGGAGGGCGCGTGCCGACGGTCACAAAAGACCGTTAGTTGAGGTCTTCAAACGGTCACGTGTTTCCACTGTCTTCCTCCGCCCCGGGTCGGAGTTCCTTAGTTCGCTGCTGAAAATAGCGCGATTACCATGAGCCTTTTTAATACTATTAACACTGAGAGAAAGTGAAAGAACAAGAATGTTCTCTAATAAAACATTATCTAATAAAATGTTCTCTAATAAAACGTGTGAAATGCATGGTTATGTTAGGGCGCCTCAAAGGGTTTCCGCGTACTGTTACACAGAGGTTCACGCTGAAGTATTTTAATAGGGTTTGCAATTAGGACTCCATGCCGAAGAGTGACAGTGTATTTGCAAGGTGTCTATTTACCTAAAAAATATAACGTGGGAAATGGCTCCAGAGAGTTTTGCGAAGTTGCAATTTTACCATGATGATTCCTGCTCTGGTTACAGTGAATGCAAGGGGATGCCAACTTAGAGTCTCAACCAGTGGTTTTCCTCCTGTGGTCTGGGAACCATCCGTTATCAATGAGAGCACTGCAGTCAATTCCCAATTTGAGCACCAAATTTTTTTTATTATTTTATTATTTTAAATGGCCAGAATCTCAGGAGATCATCATATCTTGGAAGGGGTTGGATATATATGCCATGACAGCCTGAGATCCTGTGTTCTTGATCCCTGCTTCATGTTGTTGTTGTTTAGTCGTTAAGTCGTGTCCGACTCTTCGTGACCCCATGAAGCATATCACGCCAGGCCTTCCTGTCCTTCACTGCCTCCCTGAGTTTGCTCAGTTTCATGTTCATTGCTTCAGTGATGTTATCTAACCATCTCATCCTCTGCCCTTCTCCTTTTGCCTTCAATCTTTCCCAGCATCAGGGTCTTCTCCAAAGAGATCTCTCTTCGCACCCTGATTCATACAGAACCATCTTACATGAATATGGAAAGTAATACTAGTACGGTCTGAATGTTATGAAGTGAACATTATGTGCCTTCACAAGAAGCTTAAAGCTGATTTTACTCAAAACACTTTCTGTTGCCCCTTTGCAATACAAATTATTTCTCATTTCCATTTTTATCAGACTTTAATGCCAATAGTTGAAACAAGGCCCGAAGGCTTTTAAAAAACTCACAGGTGGAAATAGAAGAACATTTTATACTCTGATCTATAATTTCAATTTCTATGGCTGCCCACTTGGATATGAAACTCTTTAAAATAATAACCAGTTTGTATTTACACAGCCACTAACACCACCAGAAAAAAAGTCTAATTATTCTGGGTTGTATTTATTTGAATTTATTAGTTACCCAATTCCAATGGACTCTGGACAGTGTATAAAAGTAGAAAAAAACCACAAAACCACATAAAAACATCAAATAAGACTAAAATAATCTTTTAAACAGCAAAATCAAACAAAACAAAACAGGGGTCCTACACAAATAATAAAACATCAATCCCAGGCCTGGGACCAAAGCCAGGTTTTCAAAGCTTTCTGGAACCCCAGGAGAGAGGGCACCATCCTGATCTCTGGGGAGATGTGGTTCCAGAGGGTGGGGGCTTCAACAGAGAAGGCACATCTCCTCAGTCCCACAAAATGACAATGTTTAATGGAGGGGACCCAGAGTGCACCCACTCTGCCAGAACGTACTGGGCAGGCAAAAATGATTGGAGACAAGCCGTCTCTCAGATATCCAGGCCCCATGCCATACAGGGTTTGATAGGTAATGACAAGCACCTTGAATTGCACTTGGAAGCCAACTGGCAGCCAATGCAGCTCATGTAGCAGCGGTGACACATGGGCATACCATACCGTAAGGTGCTCATTACTGCTCATGCCGCTGCATTTTGAACCAGCTGTAGCTTCCAGGTGGTCTTCAAGGGCAATTCCATGTAGACTGCATTGCAATAATCCAATCATGAAGTGAGCAGGGCATAAGTAACTGTCTGAAGGGTTAATAAGCCTGAAGGGTTTATGTATTATGTATGTATGGAAAATACAAAATGCTTGTGTGTATATAAAAATGTATTGAAAGTCAAGTGATTCTCTTTTTAGAAGTAACTAATACCTTTGGGGTTTTTTTATATTTCTTATGCTTTCACTGTTTTGTATACCATCTAAAGAACTATGGTTATTGAGCTGTCTTAAGTACAATCAATTAATCAAATGATTTTTAAAAGTTTCTGATGCTGAAAATCACTCCCCAACCCCTAGAAGAAGCAGAATTCATCCAGCTGTAGAGTCCAAATTGCCAGTTCTTAAATAAAGATATTCTGTATACAACATTATTTTCAAGGAGTGCCAGAATACTTGAGGATAGCTCATTTTATTTTCTGAACCATCTTGCTTTTCTCCCATTGTGAACAGCAGGTATGGTAGGGACAATATAATAACATCCCTCTGCAAGATCATCTCTCTCTCTCTGTTTGAAAGGATCAAAAGTGTCAGTTACTTGTGTCTTATTGCATTGTTCCATGTATCACTGCTGTATGCAGACCTTGTTAGCCGGTCAACTGGTTCAGCCAGATGAGGAAAATGTTTATTTCCTGTTAGTGGACCATTTTGCTAAAAAAATTATTGTAATTGCTCTAAGGAGGACTTGGGTATCATGCTGTAATTGTTAAATTTAATTTACTGTACTATATAGCTATCGTTACATATGTTATTTTCTAGGGTTTTTAAAAAATCTAATACTATTTTATGCTGTTTGTTTGTACCATGTAATGGTTTTGTATTTTGACTATAGATAAATAAATTAAACTAAACCCACCCTTCATGTCATTCTTCATCAAGCTCCCAATACCACACATCTGTTAATTTTGTTTAAAACAGCTACCAAAGGACAACCTGACAGTCATCACATCTTATTTCTTATATTCAAGCCTAACATAATAGCTTGCTAAATTAATGCTTGATACAGTTTCCCACTTTATTTATATAACTTTTGAACTATGCTATATTTTAAATTCTTTAATTAATATTTATTGTATGTTAAGAAAATTTCTATGCAGCATACAATAAGTCCAAACAATTTTAATAGTAACAAAAATAGCATTTATATAATTGTATAAATATTGTAAAATAAATGAATATGGGAGAGAGTAGTCATTACCTATAAAAAGTTTTTAGAAAATGATCCATGCAGTGCTTGAATCTTGGCAGGACAATATTCGATTTTATCTAGATGTTGGCAGGTATTCTATGCCCTGTCCACAAAATATAAGTTGTGAATTGCAAAATGACCTGAAGATGATGGTGGTGGCCAAGCAAATTGTCTCTGACGCCACACAGCTTTATATTCTTTCCTTTTCTTTCATGCATTCTTTCCAGAAGCCAAAAGCCTAATTCCAGGGAAATGTTTTGAATAGTCCACGTAGAAATAAGCTCCAATGAAATGATTAGTTATTTCACTAAATGTGCTTAAGATCAGGCTACAGTATTAGAGAGATCAGCCCAGATGCAGCTAATCCCTAGATGGCAATGCAGTACCGCATCAGAAAGCCTAACAATCAACACTGAGATCAGGGCTCCCTGTGCTTCCATCAATACTTCCATTATGCATCTTTCTGCAAGATTTCTAACCTTGCTTCATGTAAAAATAATTTGACACTAGTTTTTCTGGATAATTTTGTTTTTTTTTTGTTTTTCTGATAGTGAATAGCTGTAAGGCCAGAAAAGACACGGTTTATTAGACTGAAACATGCCTGCTAATTGGCCTAAAATACATTTGATATCATTCATATCTGTTGATGCAATGGCAGCTTGTGGAAATGAGTGTAGGGTTTTTAATTTTAAAAATGGCTTTTTAAAATTATACTTTTAGAAGTTCCATTAAAAGTCTATATAAGGTACTACAATTTATTTATTTTATTTATTTATTTGTCACATTTATATAGCCGTCCATCTCACACAAAGTGACTCTGGGCAGCTATATAAATACAGTACTACAATACAACTATAATTGCTTAAATTATGAATTGTATATAGATATTTGCAAATATTATATATGAAATATCAAAGGACTAATTTCTTACTGCTTGATTTAAATTCCATTTTTAACCCTATTAAATCTTTATAATCTAGTTAAGAATATATTGGGATCAAACTTCAAATAACAGGTTCCCAAAATATTTTTCTTTCCCTAAAAATAAATACTGCCCAGAAATTTAACTGAGTCTGTGCTAGGCTGGGTATGTGTGAGAGATATTGTCTCTCATTCCAGTTATCTGGTGGAAAGAAAAGAAAATAGAATGTAAGTGGGATCTGTATTTTGCCAATAGATGTCTTCTCTGTGATTGACAGCAGTTCCAGTGGTGACTGTGGCTCATATTAGGAAATCTGCATGCCTCCTCTGGGCCTATTCTCCTTACTACTGTTGGTATTAGGTTGAAGAAGAGCAATCCAAAAGCTGGTACGTGAGCACTGCTCATGATTTCCTAACTTACAGAGACAGTGTGAGAATTATGAACATGTGAAAAACATTTAGTTTCTTCCAATTTTGTGTTTTCCAAACGTAAACGTTTTCCCTACATAATTTTCTATTCTGTAAAGAAGTCCAGTCCTAATTTCTCACTAGTCAATTCTGTTATATGGCTTATCTAACAATGGGACTGCCACTTTTCTAACAGAGTCATAAGAGTGTTCAGATTTCCTTAAAGTTGGAGACCTCAGACAGAAAATCTGACTTGGATGGATTCTGCCTTTTACATCCCTGCCAGCTTCCGCTGGTTCTTCTCAGTGTTAAGAAACCATGCCTGAAGAGGAGATCTAGCAGAGAGGGCAGAAGGGGTTTTGGAACCAAATGAACTCTCCCTCATCCATCTGTCACACCTTTGGCACACCAACATTTAGATCAGTTGGTGATTTAGTTGAAATGTATTCCTTCACATAACTTGCAGTATGAAGGAAGTTAACAACAGCAGCAACACAAGGAGGGAAGAGGGTGAAAACCATTCTTCCCTTATTTCTGCTGTGTTACCTTGTTGCCAGTAAGGCACTAGATTTGTGGGATGCTATTAAGTCTAACTGAGCAATAGCATTACTCAGGTTGTGGTATATTCTAGAAATGTCTAAACATCTGCACTGCATGAATAGTGCATGTGATTCTAGGTATGGCAAGATTTTACAATAGAAAGTAATTACAACTTCAACTGTAAAACTTTTATTTTGTAGAAAAGAAAATTAAGTGCTGGCATCCTGTTAGCCCCCCTTCCTTTTGCTAGTGTTTGAAAAGCAAACAAGGTTATCTTTATACCTGAAATGGAAACTGTCTATCCTAAACAATAGTATGGTTATTTAAATTGTTGGCAGTGCCCTTGTCAAAGTTTAAAAATAAATTTTACTTCCTCCATGATCTTATCAAATGAAAAAATAACAAAGTATCTCTCTTATCTTTAACAATGTTGCATTCTTCTATATAAGAGAAATGTTTGCAAACAGGAAATACGTTTCGGAATATTCACACAAATGACCAGAATCAATGCAATCAATACAGATAGGTTTAAAGCTAGATTATATAAACTTTATGCTACTAATCTTTCCCACTATTCTAGATCACAGAAACTCAAGCTTATCATTATCTTACTCAGCAATCATATGCTCATTAAATCTGAAGCATTAGCAGTGGAAAGGTGGGAATGGAGGATAATATTTTTGGAGGCTAGTTTCAGTTATTTTTTAACAATATGGAGGACAGAGAGCCCCATTCTTCATCTTCCACTGTAGTATAGCAGAAAATTCCAGTAGTACAATGCTTGCTAAATGTGAAATATCACATTAATTGATAAAATAAAATTATTTTGAAAATTCAGGATAGCCTAGGGGGATTTTTCTGGGTGACAATTTAGAAAACCTCCCTCAATAGTTTAATAGTTATTAAAGCAGAAACATCTCATTATAACAGAAATAAACAACTGGCATGATGTGGTTGACCATGCCCAGAACATCTCTGTGAGGACAATTTCTCAAGAGAAATTATGGCTGTAGAGCAGCATATATACATATATACCCATCATGCTGTACCCTCTTGGAGTAAGCAGTGTTATGCAAAATTTAGTAAATATTATGCAAAATTAAGTAAAGAAGTGAGAAATGGTATGCTGTTAAAAAATGTATGGACATTGTAAAATTCATAGACTCTATCTGCATTTGGTAGCATGTAGGCAATGACCTGGGAAGAAAGCAAACAAAGCAAGAAAGGAAATGAAGTACTCTAAGAAATATGGACACGCTAAGGCTGATAGTTAAAGAATTTGGGGGAGGGGGGGGTCTAACCTAAATGCCCCTGTTTTTTACACCAAGATGTGGTGGTTGTACTCCAAGACCAATACCGAGGGGTTGACAGATCAGAACCCTACCATCACCAACAGAGTTGCTAAGTTTCTATCTGCAGCATGTCCATAAGAAGGCATAAGATGTCGTAGTCTTGGAGTGGTTACATTATGAGGTTGTTCTTTTTTGTTCTATTTTAATTGCATTTCTATTTTACTCTATTTCTGTTTTATCTTATGTTTTATACCGTTTGACTGTATTTTATTCAATTTTCTCCTTTCTGCGGTTTTTGAACCTCAGTTTGTTAGGTTTTATATGACTGTGGGGATTTTGTTTGTTTGTTTATTATTTAGTTGTTGCTTCTAAGCTTTTTCTTTTATTTTGCTGGGCATTAACCATAATTAAATAAATTTGATTTGATTTGAGAGGTTTAGGGTTTTGTGGAACAATAGATATGAAACCATAGACATAAAATCAAGCAGCAAAAGTATTTGGATTTTTAAGCAGTTTCTATAATCATATACTCCCTTATGCACAGAAGCTTAAGTATATCCAACAACCAAGCTGGCCAGGCTCTGGTCTGGGATCTTGAGGAAATAATTCACAGGTGATTGTTGTTCCAATGAGCTTCTCAATTCCATTCTCCTTTTTTTACATCTTATTGTTCCTGTTATTATTCCAACGTGGCATGTATTATTCACAAGTTTTGCCTCTAGGTACATGGTCCCTCTTTGCTGAAGTCTGTTGTTAAACTCTTTTCAAAATCTGCTGCTGTGCCTTTCCAGACATCTTGCCAAGACCACTTCCCATTCTTGTCTTAGAGATCATGGGCTCTCTGTGGCTGTTACCAAGCTGTTTTGTTCTTCCCTTGGTCAGTCAGAATTCATCATGGGTTTGTTCTTCAGACATTTTCTATAACATGATTAATGAGCAAGCTTAAACCAGCTGAAACTAAGCCAGGAATTGAAGGCTGGCCATAAAGTGAAAATTGCACATCAAGCAGTAAAATCTATCTAGCTAACCAACAAGCATAAAGATGAAGTGGAGAGTAAACTACTGTTGGCACCCTACAAAAAGAAAGGGATGGATAGAAACCTGGCTGGAAGACATTCCATGTACATACAACCATCTGGATCATGATCTGTCTTCTCCATTCTTCTTAGGTTTCTTGATCAGTTACTCTGATGAGGCTTGATGAATATGGGAGGTGATGTGTGTATACTTAAGCAAAGCTGTAGTCAATAAAGCTAGGAGATTAATAAAGCTATACTGTAATCAATAAAGCTAGGAGATTAATAAAGATGTTATTGTGTGCTATGTGTCATTTAGTAAGAGTCATTTGTCCTTCCAAGATCCTAGAAGCATTGATATCTCATTGAATGATGTGTGAATGTGTTCTCCACGTATACTCCCAACCATTGACAAAGGCTGCATCTCCAGCAATCTCGGGGTACTCGTTCCTGGCAGTTTGTGAGCTGTGGAGCATTGCAAGTAGCATGGTGTAAGGAAGAGTGATTGTGTATAAGTGAGATGTTAAAATGTTGAAGGAACTAAGACATGAGATAACAAAAAGAGAAAATTATTCAACTACATACTCACCATTTACTGTACTCTAAACCTTTCCATCTTTGCAAACCATCCTTCTATCATATTTATGCATTGCCTTATACATTGCTTTTTGTTCTTTAAATATCTTTTCTCTTTTTGAGGATCTCATCAACAGCAATTACTTTCTTGGTCTGCTCCTTCTCTCAATCCCTTCCCCTTCCTCTCAACCCTCTATGGAAGAGAGTAAGTTTTTAACCTTCCACTATTTCTTTAAGATTAATGCATGTATGAATAAAAGAGGGAGGGAGAAACAGAAAACCGGTTAGAATATGCAGATAAATGCTATTTACTTTGTACTGTACTGTACTAAAGTTAACCCTGTTAATTTCAGTCCTGTTTCTGGTGGGAAGGGCTTTCCATTTTTAGACAGAAATATATAGGATTCTGCTGTAAAAATTGTAATTTATGCAAATGATTCACAGAAAAGGGGGGGGGAGTCCTCTACTTAAAGCCAGAATAATTTGGATTGCACTGACTATTGTAACCATAATCCTCTACCATCCAGAGGATGTAGAACTTTTTGCCCTGCTGGTTGGGACTGCTGGTAATTAAAGTTCAAAGCATCCGGAGGTTACACTTTATGGAAGTCTCACTGAATTCACACCACATACAAAGTGCCTATTTAAATATGGTTTATTGAATAAGCTACAGCAACAATGACTAAGAACCCCAACATTACCAGGACATTCTGCATGCTTAACATACCCCCACCACTATCCATGGGCATTATAATATTGATTTACTATGCAGGGCTTGAATGCAACGTGCAGTCTATGAGCCAGTGTCCAACTTTTTGCAATGCATACAGAACAATGAGAGATTTTAATTGTGTGCATTGAAGGGTCACTTTTAAAATTTAAAATTTCAGAAAAATTGCCCATTTTTTAACAAAATTTGAATTAGAAATACTGTATGTTCCTATATTCATTTTATCTTTTATTTTGAGGTAGATGTAAGGCACTAAGTGCCCATATATAACTGTCCAAAAATCCTGAATTTCTGCCTTTTTAAAAATAAGTCAATTTTCTACTAAGGATTTTTTTAAAAGAAGATAATCCTTCTGTAGATACATTTTATATACACATCAATCACTACAAGTATTCTTCATTCATTGACTAAATTTATGGAAAACAGAAAGAGGCCTTTGTTAGAAAATACACAGAATAGTGACTACATATTTTGCTTTGTAGTTTGGCTTCCAGAAACATTAGAGATCTTTTTTTTAAAAAAAATGAAAGCTAGGAATCTAGCCATTTATGGCATATCCAATAGGGGACTGTTCCCCTTGTAGTGGCTATGTATTAAAGTAATAACAAAATGTTCATAAGGAAACTGTGTTAATCTGTTACATAAAAGGAAATGAATAGTGTTGGGTTGTATTGAAGACAGATCTGTTGGCATAAACTAGCAGTTCCACATGTGTAAAGCAAAAACTGGTTGTTGCTAAGAGGAGTAGCTGCCACTTTCTACTCACAGCTCCGGTAGAACTCTTCCAGCTGAATGTCTGCCCATCTAGGCTAAAGTAATGTGAATGCAATTAGGTTTTTCAGAGAGATTATGTACAGTATAGTTGTGAGAGTAATCATGGAGAGAGAGTTGTGAAAAGGGATAATGATCTGAGGAAAAGGGAGTGAACAAAGCAACTACGGTATCTTAATTGGCCACTGTGCTCATCTGGAGACTTGATATTTTGAGGAATATGAATTGTGGACTTTTTGAATTACTGCCTGGCCAATTAGTATGATAGGTGGAATTTTGCAGAAACATTCTACCCTGTATAGATGCATTAGGGCCTGCAGTTTTCAGGGACATCTCTAGTAATTGAATTGAGATGCCACAACTGTTCAGTGTTTGCCTGGACACAGACCTCCCCAGCCAAGTTGTCTAAGTCTTAAGTCAAAGTAAGAGTACATGAATACTGACTGTAAATCATCCTACCATACAAGTCTGAACAAAGCCTTTATCATTTATGCTGTGTGGATTATAAAAATTTTCTTTTATATTTTAATTTTGTGGGCTTTAAATCAGGACTAAAAATTGGAAAGAACATGTAATGTCACCTTAAACCAGAGGGATTTTAAATGGTTAAATGTATAGTAAATCAGAGGAGCTCAGCTTATCTTCATAATTTAGCTTCATACAATGAATAGAATATCAATCAATATTAATCTATAAATAAGCCAAACACTGCAGTACAGGGAGATCATAGGTTATTCATCTGCTTAAGAGCTACAAATTACAAGTATACAACTACAAACATATTGCCACTGGGTGCCAAACTTCATCCTCTAGAGGCTTGGTGCGACCACTTAAGTGACCTCTCCACATTGTTTGAGTGTCTATCTCCATATACAGAAGAAGTTTAGCTGGCAATCCCAGCAGAATCTGCGCACACATAGACAATATGAGCAGCCATATCTTCAGGAGAACATGGTGCCTCAATGCTTCTAGTAGCAGATTCAGGCAGGTGTTTTAAGGCATTTTGCAAAGGATCCCTCCAAATGTTTCACAGAGCTTTGGTACATATATTTCTTACTAATACTGAATGTTGCCACTTTTTATAAATGTGGGATTCTAATTGGATGGTTAAAAACCATCTAATTTAGCATTTGCATTATTCTTGTCAACTGTCAATGTGCAGAATCACTGTGTGCATGATTATCAAGGAGAGCTTATCATCTTTCAATTCAAAATGGGCAAATGGTGCAATCTGTTGTTTGGCATATGCTGATATTTACAGAAGAATGAGAGGAATGTCTCTGTGGTAGGGCTGCTATCAATGCTTTTCTGGGAGGATTAAAGTGTTATGCATTGGTATTACATACAAATCCCCTGGAACAGGACCACCAGTTCATACTGTCTCAGGAAAAAGCAGATGTTGCAGCAGTGAAAATCCTCTAGGCTTGAAATATTACAAATTCAAAGGACACGTCCCTGAGCTATTCTAAAACTTTCTAAAGCTTGCATGTCTGTCTGTCTGTCTGTCTGTCTATCTCCAGTCTTTTACCAAAAATCCCAGAAGAACACAATAGCAAACTACTTCTACAGCATTTCGAAGAAAACTGCATAGATTCAGTCACGAAGATTAAGGCAAGGGCAAAGTGCTTCCATATTGGTGCTCAAAACACAGTATCTTCATGTAGTCCCTCTGAGTCAAATTTGCCTCAAGAGAATTGTTACCTTTATCTACCTAGCATGCAAGACTTGCGTTCTCTATGTATAGACTCATTTCCCCCTTCACCACTATTTTGAAAATGCAAACCACATACCATGTAATAATAGCTTATGGCTAAGGCTCTGAATAGTAATAAATATGAGTCAACAGTGTTTTCTACAATTCTGGGATGTTGTGTATATACTACAGCCTCACATCTTTCACCTCAAAAGTGTCACAATCCATGCCTTTATGCTGTCACAATGACTGAGATCAGGTATTATGCCACACCATAAAGTACTGATGGACAAAATGTAACCCACAGGCTAAATGGGATGCCCAGCACCCCTATTTGTAGCCCCTCAAGTACTCCAACAGTGGTGATTTGCAAGTTGAAACTGGCAAAATAATGGTGGATGTACCCTCAGGTGGTAAAATGCCCCCAGTCCACCCTTAAACCTTTCTAACATCATCATCGTTGTTGTTAATAATAATAATAATAATAATAATAATAATAATAATAATAATAATAATAATAATAATCAAGCTCTAGCTTCACAGTTAAGAAAAGGTCACCCACCCATTATAAATTGCAATGGCCAGGATCACGCACACATGCACACAATGGCACATTTGGGGCTTATCACTAGGCTCAGAATTTAACTTCCCTATTGGATGAGAATCAGTATGAGAAAAGATTTCACTGTTCATTTAAAAGGAAATGTTCTTTCCCTTGTTTCTGAATATTGGTTTGCATTCTATCCGACCTCTAGTTCATTCAGAGCCTGTATTTTATTTTGATTTACTTCTATGATCATAATTTCTCCTTCTCAAATCTGATAATTATACTATGGATTCATCAGCAACTGTGAGGGATTCACATTGGATTAGAGTAGCTGAAGCATTTATTAGTCTTCTTCAGGGTATGTATCCAGCTGCCTTTGCCCACCCCTTATTAAAAGTGTGGTTTCAGCGGCCCTGATTCTTCAGTACTTCGTGATATGTTGTTCATAAGAGTCAGTGGGGTGTAGGTAAGAACTAAGGATTTACTCTGTGTCCCTGTTGCCTGTTATTCTTCCTGCTCTTTGTCTATAGTATCACTAATCTCAGATCACTTCCTTCTATCTTTGTTCCCAGGCACATATGTGTGGAGCACATCCTGACTCTTCTCTTGGTAAGATGTTGTTAGCGAGTTCCTAGGCTTTGCCTTTCTTGACAATGCATTTCCTTAAATACATCTCCTTTCTGTTATAATTTTAAAACCTGCTTCATTAATAATTGCTCCAGTCAGAATGTTGTTCTCAGGTATATTCACGTGCACACACAGAATATTTCCACTTCCA
Organism: Python bivittatus; assembly: GCF_059951505.1. Taxonomy (NCBI): domain Eukaryota; kingdom Metazoa; phylum Chordata; class Lepidosauria; order Squamata; family Pythonidae; genus Python; species Python bivittatus. The sequence goes on from NW_028277098.1 coordinate 8,593,072, forward strand.
ACAGCTCCCAGCAACAAAGGTTTCTTTTAAACCTGTAACACATTGGAATCACATGTTTGCACCAATTCCTTAATTGTGGTTGGGTTTTCGCTTAGAGTATTGTCTGAACTTGGCTGTTGAGGTTTATAAAACACAGATTATGAATCAATGTATGGGCGAACTCCACACAATTATGACTTAGTCAATAAATCTCAATTAAGGAGCAGTTTAATGCAATGGGTTAATTGTCAAAGGCTACATTCACATGGTATGATTAAGCAACCATAACCATTGGGGGTTATACTTGTACCATATGCTGAGCTTGGTGAATCTTGCTTTTTTATGGCTCAGTGTGTTATGAGAATACAGTTCCTTTGATGAAATCATTGTTCAACATATGGTGGAAACCCAGAAAAGGAGTTAATTTGGCTGCCAGTTTAAGCATGTTGTGAGGACACAGCCAGATAGATGCCTAGTGGCATTTGCCTTCCAATAAAAGGTTACACATTAAAGGCAGTGATTTTAATTATAGAGCTTAAGATACATTCTTGTTGTAAATATGCATTTGATGTTTCATGTTGCATCCTCAACTGCAAACTTTTGAAAAAGGACCAAGTGCTAAGGCACTTTTGAAAACCGCTTCTCTTCCTTTTTTTCTGCCGATGAATTAGAGGAATTCTATTTGGTGCTTGCATCATCTGCAACGGCTCATACTGATGCTCTGCTAAGTTACCAGGCCATGTCCTTCCACATGTTCTCCTTTGGATAAAACTGCACTGGGCCCACCATAAAATCCATAGTCAAGACTGATGAAGGCAATGAAGTAAGAGAAACAGAGTCCAAGCAGAGTTCACATACAAACCTAAAAAATGTAGCAGAATAAGCAGGACAAGAAAGGTAAGGGCAAAGACAATCAGTGAGTGAGTAGCAGCCTGACACCAAAGATTTTGAAGCTGGAGTTCACAGAGTCCTGCTTAGTACTTAGCTGGATATCACTGGGGTTTTATTTATTCATGAGAAGGCTGTTTTGAAGAATTCTCTTTCTCAGAGATGCATCAAATTAGCAGAAACAAACTTCACATTCAAGCATGGTGCATTCAGTAAAACAACACAGTATAGAAACCAAGTCTCATGGGAATTAATTGGCAAGCTTGGTAAATTTGACTGAATGACTAGTAGTGAGAAAGGTAACGTCAAATTACAATGAATAGTAACCAGTAGTTTCGCACTGAAAGGTTCTGCCAAGAAAACCTTATTTAGTAATAGGCCACTAATCATGAGCTCCTGTGTTTCTCAAACAGGCATTGCTCTGGGAGACACAAAGTCCAATATAAGTCTAAGATCTTGATGGATCCAACAGGCAATAGAAACAGAGTTCAAATGGAGACAAAAGGCAAGTATAGTGATTATGACAAAGTGAGCCAAAGCTAACATCAGTTGCACTTTTAGTTTAAAGCTGGAATTCCAAAAGCCCCATCCATGGCTCAGAGAGATACTCTTCTCATGAGAAATCTCAGGTTCTCCACAGATTCCTGATCTGTGCAATCTTTCGTACTAGAAAGCACTGGTCTTTACATTGGTTCCCTTTTGAGAACATGGTGGGAGGCCGTGCCTTCCATGTCTGAGTCAGCTGTGTTTGGATAAGATATGGAGCCTCCTACTGCATCCTGGCCAGGGAATGAAGCTGCTTCCATTTGGCTTCATTTCTTTGTGAAGTTGCCTGAAGAGCCTCCTCCAGTTCTTCATTCATCAAACAGTGATGGATTCCTGGCACCTTCATCTTTTGTCCTCCAAGGCTCCAGGTTATCCTCTGAGTGGGAATCCACTGGGGTAAGGAGCACAGGGCTGTACTCCTCCTCCTCCTCCTGTAAGTCTTCCCAGATTAAATCATCTGCATGCAAGGGAAAAGAAAAAAAACCTTGATTTATTCTAGATTTTCTTTGCCTTGGCTCTTCAGGCAGAAAAGGGCAATTCCAAGCCCAGCTGCTATGTTTGATTTGAGTTCTAATTAATCTTAGGATTTGATTTGACAACTTGGGCTCTTTAATCAATGGGGGAGTGGGAGAATATATTCCATTCCCAAATGAGAGGATCTTCAGAAGGGTAGAGAGAGAGAAAAAAAGAAATCTGAGTTCTTCTGAGGGAATCTATTTTTTTTCTTAAGTTACCCTAGAGGGGTAACTTTTTCTTAAGTTTACCTAGAGGTAAACCAGCTCTTCTGGTCACTGCTTTCTTTCCCCAGAGGGTAGGGGAACATGATGCACTTCCCCCCTCTGGTGGCTGTCCTTAAGGAGTGATTACACATAGCTTTCTAGGTGTTAAATCTTCACGGAACTGTTAAGATTTCTGTCAGCAGGTTATATTCCCAAATGGCTTCCTTTTTTGCATTATGGAGGCACAAATTCAGGTTGCTGAGGAATCCGGGAAAGTTACCTTGTTGGGGAAGATGGCTTCTAATGGTTCCCACAATTCCTGCCGTGCTGGAAGCTCCTGGAGTTCCTCCAGCTGCACTCTTTGGCTGCCTAGGTCTGGAAAGGGGGAGATGGCAGATAGACAGTCTGCCTAGGTGGGAGCAATTTTCAATTTTAGGGTGGTACCACAGGGTGTATAAGAAGATGGAAAGCAATTTGAATGGCACTGCTGGACTTGTTAACATGTGAGCTCTTCCTCATGGTTGCCATTGATTGAAGAAGAAAAGAACAGTTTGAGTCCTCTGCTCCCACTTCTTCCAGGACTCTAATCCATATCATTGTATGGGGATAGCCATAGCAAAAGTTTCCAAAGTTGTGGTGTGCCCTAACAGGCTATCACTGCAGGTGGTGGCTTGGACCTGCTGTTCCCTACTCCAAGACTCTACCCAGAAAGTGTGGTGTTATGGAAGGAAGCAGCAACTCAGAACTCTTGCATCATTTTTTGGCAGTGCTTATCTGCCCGCCGCCCTCCCCCCAGCAGCTCTATTCCTAGCTACCTAGGAGTATGGTTTTCACAGCAATAAGTGCCTGATTTCCACTGCAGCAGAGGTATGGTGTTCCTCTTGATACCAACCATTCCTATGGCCTCTTTTCCTTGTGGGCTTCATATGTTGGCATCAGTCTATATTCTTTTAAAGCTATATTCTAATTATTCAAAGTCTGTTTGTTGGCTCCTGAAATAGGTCTTCTTGATGAAAATTCCCTTCTATTTCCTCCCATAAGGCAAATTTCTACTCTCTTCTCTTTAACTCTCTTGCCTTTAATAAGCACATTAGGCGGCCCAGGCTAGGGTCACCTTCCAGCAAGCCCTTTAGTATCAACTCCAAGGTGTCCCAAGATGGCTGGAAAAGTTCATGAAAGGAAAAAGAGCCACTGTTTGGAAGCTGAAGGCTCTTACCCATCAACATTGGTCAAGAAATGACACTCTTGATTTTATTTTGTCGATTTTAACAGTGCAGGAAGGCTGGAATCATGGCTCAGTTTGGATTGGGAGCAGCTTTTGCCCCCATGCTACAGTTGTGATCCATTCTACAGCCCTGATTGTTGATTGACAACAGAATCCTTGGCAGATGTTATCAGAAGTAAATAGGCTGTGATTGCACAAGGTCCATTTATGACATTAACTTGATGAGACCTGCCTCAGTGAGAGTTGAGATGGGGGAGTGAGGACTCCTACTTGCAGTAGGAGGCAGGCTGGGAGGGGCTTCAACTCTGAGACATTAGTGGGGGGTCATTTGGGGGAGAAAGGTATGTAGTTGGTTTAGTATGTTATGAAGGTCTGAGTTATTAGGATTTGTGGCTAGCTGGGTGGTTAGTGCCAAGAAGCTGGCTATTGGATGTATATATCTTGTCAGGAAATGAAGGCACATAACTGGATGGTGAGGGGAAGAGAATAGTCGCATCTCTATAGTGTTGAACCAAGGAAGATATAGTGAGGCTACCCAATATGTCATTCCAGGGGAAGAGAAGCATCCAATTTACTAGGAGACTTTACTTCTAGTCTGATAGGCCCATCCTCGATCATCAGACTGCTGTGATGACTGGTCTCAAGGTGCTAATGGTAAATGCCATATCTGTCAATAATGAAACCTCATTCATTCATGATTTAGTAGATGAACAGGCAGATCTTATTACTGAAACATGGCTGCCCAAGGGTAATTACAAGGGTTGTCCTATCTGAAATCTGCCCTGCTGGACTTTGGGACTGTCAACAACCTTGATGCCATGGCTAGGGTGGGGTGAGGTGGGGTGTTAACTGTTAGGACATTCTTTCTGTGTTCAGGGATGCTGCTCTTGAAATACTAAGATGTGAGTGCCTATGTGTGAAAGTGGGCCATAGAGACAAGCTAGGAATCCTGCTGAAGTACTGGCCACTTTGCAGCTCTGCAGAATCCCTCCCTAGGCTCCTGGATCTAGTGTAGTCCATCATCAGCCTGTGGTGGAGACCACCTGCATCTAACTTTTTGGGAACTTCAACTTTCATGCCTTGAAGGTGGGATCTGGTAAGGCATGAATTTACTGGTATTATTTACTGGTAACCATGGGCAGGTCTCAGGTAATCTCAAGTGCTGGTTTTGACCTAAAAAGCCCTTTATTGTATGGCACTTGGATACCTACAGAACTACAGTATCTGTTCCAAACTGAATCAGCCCACCTAATAGATCATCTAAGGAAAACTAGTGCTCCACTATCAGGAAATGAAGGGTGGTAAAACATGAAGATGCTGTTTTTGGTGGCAACATGAGTCCTCTGGAACAGGTTCCATGTACAGATCAGGCTAGCATCATCTCTGAATGCATTCATGAACACAGAGAGAGTTCTAGAGAACATTTTAACCTGTTAAGGGTAATATTTTGTTCTGGTTTTTTTCTTATTTCACTACATGAAATTTTGTCCTGCTTTTAAGCATGCTGTAGATGTTTTAAATTTGTTTTCTATTATATAAGCTGCTGATTTGATTGCAGTTGACTTGATTGCAGTGGGGTACAAATGCAATAAGTCAATAAATAAACTAGGAGAACAATATCCTCCAGATCAGATGGTAATCTCAGCACTTGCTAAAAATCAGCCCCTTATTGCTACCCTATCTTTGGTGTTTTGGAGATACTCCTAAACTCAGGAGGTGGAAACCAAAGTAAGCACTCCAGAGCCCCATGGGATAAAGATGGGTCACAGATAGTGCTTTAATTTCAAGAGCAGAAAGGAAAGAGATATTGGTACCATCTTACCTGCATATCTTCATAGTGTCCAATATTCATGGGCAGGTATTCTGAGGATTCCTCCAGAGAAGCTTCTGGGGGCCCTATGGATGAAACATTGGAAAAGGCCATGGCATTTCCAAATTGTGCAGAGCAAGATAAAAATGGGGAAGCTGCTTTATTAGTTGACAATTCAATTTCCCATATAAAGTTTCAGAATCAAAACAGTGTTTCCAAATATAAGCTCTAGCCTGCCTTTCCTAACTGGAGTCCCCCTCCCCTTGCCATGTCATGGTCTTCTGCTGTTTAGGAATTGTGGAGCTGATGGCCAGCACATCTGGAAGTCTCTAAGTTGCGAAAGGCTGTTCTGTGTTCAGCTATTCAACATTTGCATGGAAAACATTTCAGGTTTCTTCTCCAGAATCTCTAGTAACAGCTGGGAATTACTGCTGCCTGGGTCTGCAGAAGACCGTCTCTCCAACTGGCCCTGGAGGAGCAGGATAGGGCTGTGCTCCTGGAAGTTCATATACTTTGGTGGGAGCCTCCACTGTATGTGATTTCTTTTACAACATATTAATTTTGTCTCAAAAGATCACCCACGTAGGAAAAAGACATAAAGTGACATTCTCGGACATGAAGTTATAGATATGGGTTCCAGTATCTTAATTGAGGGGAATGTCAGCTATGTCTGGGCTGGGTAATTAATCACCTTTAGATTTAGCATATAATCACTGCCAGTGCTCATCATTAATCATAACCTTACTTAGTAAGTGGCAGCTTCTACCTGATATTTCAGAATGAACCTGGCAAGTTCTTGGATGGGAGATGATCAGGAAGTCCCTAGGCTAGATTTAGAAGTCAGGAGAAAAAAAATCCCAGAAGAAGGCAGTAGCAAACTGCTACTACAACCCTTCAAAAAAAGGAAGGCAAGAGCAAATTGCTTCCCTACTGGGGCTCAAAATCCGTGGCACAAATGTGTCCATGTAGTCCCTAGGAATCAAATTTGCCTAGGCTCAAGGGAGTCTTTTTCTTTGCCTACTTAAAATGCAGGATTGCATTCTCTACATATTGCCCAATTAACACATGCAGCTAACATGGTCGGTGGTCTATTTCCCTTTTCACTGATATTTTTGAACATGTATCAGAATCATAGGCCATTTAATAATCCCTTACATTGAAGGCCCTGAATAGTAATCAATATACAGCAGCATTTTCTACAATGCTGGGATATTGTACAGGATGGATAACTAAATTATAGATTTTCTGGGAAATCTGAATGCCCTGGATAAGCGGTTACTATTTTATAAAGTGCAGGACAGGCAAAATGAAGCATATTTTCTTATGTTAATAAGACATTATAACCACGTTTTGTTTTTGGCTAGAATATGTCTTCTCTTTTGTGTCTTTTAGATGCTATATTATAAATTGCTATATTGCAAATAGAAAATCTATCCAGAAATGTGCACCTGCACTCTAGGATTTTTTAAAAGCTACAATTAAGAATGGCTCTATTTATTAACAGGATCCATTTTTAAGCATAGTTTTCCAAAACCTAATGACCCCAAATGTATTGGACATCGTCTGTACCCTGAGGCCTTGGGAATGTCCAATATTATAAGTTCTGCTTGCTTCCATGCACTTATTCGCCAAGCACTTAAACCCTTCGTTAGCCGCTTGGACTCAGTTCCAGATGAAGGATGGAATGCCTGAGTCTAATAAAGGGGACCAGCATTATTCTGGTCCTGTGTTGCCTTGTGGAACATCTGAGACTTTTGTGCGAGATGGGAGAACATTGGAATATCGTTACTGATCACATCTGGAACATGTTTACTAAGGTATCAACTTTAGTTTTCAGTTTCCTGGCTGTGGAGCTTAATTCTAATCTTAAACTAACAATGTTTTTCATCACTAAATTTCCTTATTGGTTCATCTTAAGAAAATAACATCTTTGAAGATAATGATAGAATGTTGCCATTCCTTGGCTTCCCCTGATGGACACAAGCATGTGATAAAATCCTATTCATCACTTGAAATTATCATATACAATTCCAGTTTCTCAAACAGTTACAGATGAAGATATGAACATATAAGCATGCGTTAGGTTTCTTGCAGTGATCCAGTTGCTTGACCTGTATCTACTCCAAATCAGAAAACTGGAATGAATTCAGTTATCTGTCAAGTTGTCCAACAAGAGATTGCAGATTCAGAGGTGCTCTGTACCTGCACTGGTTGAGCTGTTTCTGAACATGGGTATAGCATTCTTTAAAAAAAAAAAAATCATTAGGAGAGCCCCTTCCTGCTTCACCCTGTGTCTCGCCTCCAAAATCGCAAGACCTGTGTTCAGAAACAGCCCAAATGATACGTCACGGGCATGGAGGAAAAAAAATGGAGGAACTTTGGAGACCCTCCTTCACCTCATGTCCCTCTTCTGTGCCTGTTATATAAAAATGGTTACCTGGGCATGTTTGTGCCATGGCCTGAGGATGAACTCACAATTAGACTAGCTGAACTAAGTATACTACCTCCTTAAATAAGATCTTGAGTTCCAGTATAAATTCAGGGTTAATGCCAAAAGGACAACTAGATGCAGATCATCTGCTGAGCCTCTTTATTGGGTGTTGTTAGGTAGGCCCTCCTTGCTTTTTATTGAGCGTTGTCCTCAGTGTTATAGAATGTATAGGATAAGTGAGAGCCAGATTCCTTAGAAGGCCTAACTGTTGTTTTGCCCAATTCAACTATCCATTGTCATTTCTGATGTCACTGGCCTAGCCAGCAAATTAGAATACTATCTAGTGATTAAACCCACCTTTATAAAGACTCCATAGTGAATTGTAGGTATAAACTAGTTTTTATTACTTGCACTACTGTAGAAAAAGATTACATTAGAGATGTAATTTGGGGGAAAACCAAAGAGTAATTCCATCTATGCAGGTCTCTCAGCACAAGGTCAATTTATCAGAAGCTTTTGGGGGCACTGTTATGCTACATAAAAACCTAGGGCTTGTCACAACCTGCCTCTCTCTTCTTGCTGAAGAGGTGACTGATGCTATCACTATTTACCTCTCTTGAGCTGGTCAAAATGTGAATGACAAATCATGCATGCAAAGAAAGGCATCCTGGCTGGGTGTATGCATCACAGGAGAAAAATTATTTGCTTAACTGTGCTTTATTGAATAAACCATAAATGGCTAGATTCACACTTCAAACTAAGCCAAATTAAACAAACCATATAATGGCTTAGCATAATGGGTAACTACAGTTACTGTTATTCATAGGTACTGGCTAGGTTCACATGTCACACTAATCCTGGTTTAACATATTTTGAACAAGTTTGTTTTAATACGTGTTAATTTGGTTTACAAATTACAGTGATTAGTTTCATACTGTCTTCTAAGTCAAAACCGAACAACATCATGACATAGTATTATGTGCACTACCCCGCTACCCTAGCCCCCACAATGGTGGTTTTCCAGAAAGCATGGAAGATTGGGCCTTTCTGGAACTATGTCACCTTGTTTGTAACTGTGAATTATGAAATAAAGAGTGTTGTGGTGTAATTATCGTGAGATGATTGTTAATGATCGTGACTGTGAATTACGAAATAAGAAGTGTTGTGGTGTAATGATCACGAGATGATTCTTAATGTAATATGCTAGTGGAATTTTATTGTTTTTATCACTCTGTTTGCCATGGACGTTTTAGTGTTTATGATTTACCATGGCTGTTTTATTGTTTTATATTCTTACTATGGACATTTTATTGTTTGCTGTGTTGTACCATGAACGTTTTAATTCTTGTCTTCCAATTCTTACTGCTTCTGCCATGAGACTAAAAGGAGTCGGTATCATAAACATTTAATTATTAATGCATGTTAAAGGCAACAGCAACAATGGGAAACCACTTCCATCTTTGTGACACAGAAATAGCAATCATACTTGTCCTGTAAAAAATGGAATTCCTTGTAGTCACTATTAGCTAAATCATTTTGAGGCTGTTGTAAAAATCTAAAATTCTATGCTTGTAAAAATGGAAAAATATATATTCAAAGCAACGTATTCCGAGGTGTTTATTCTTATGTGGTGTATTACAGCTAATAAATCTGCCATTTGATTAATATTCAGATTTGCCTATTGTATGATGGTCATTGTGTGATAAAAACTAAAAACAATGCATAAATTGTCTTCCATTCCTTCCCCCATCAGTTTGTACCTCAGTTCTAAACCAGTATACAGAAATCAGCTTGCCTTCCCTGCCCAGCCTGTCTTCCTTAAAAAGCAAGCAGAGATCTTACACAACAGCTAACTCACTCTTTGTTTGCATTCCTGAATCTTAAAAGAGCTATGGAGATTCCATGGTGATAACTGTCTCTGACTTAGGGACAATAAATCAGAACTAGTCCTTAGCTCTGTCTGGCAAGACTAATCTGCAACAGAGATGACAATACTATCAATTCAGAGCAGATCACGCCTAGAAGGATAAATTAAATAGGAACAAGAGAACGGGAAACGTTCTATCATTTGGCTGCTTATGTTTATACGTCAATAGTATCAGCAGCAATATCTCATGCTTATTATTGTTTATTTTTAAAAAAACTGAACTAATGATTTTGTGTGTGAAAAGCTGCTGGAGGCAGTGTAACAATAGGAAAGCATTAAAAAAAACTACAATAAATGCAATTAATACATAAAAGTCAGCTAACATCTTGTCACACTTCACCATGGTTAAGAAAGAGAACCTGGAATTAGGAAAATATAATTACTTTGATTTGTAATAACTGGAGTCATCAAAGGTTTAGTCCCTATACCAAGAGTATCTATTAGGTTTACAACTTTATATTTTCCCAAAACATTTCAGTAGCTGTTATTTAACTTTATGGGAAATAATAAGCACTGCTGGATTGGACGGATCCATTTCCATATAGAGCAAGATACTTCTTATGGATCTTGGTTAGGCTTAAAGGAACCAACCCTAGGCACAATTAGACAAGATCACAAAAAGAGATCATGTCATTAAATTCTATCTGTATCAGTTCCCTGTAAATCTCCTGTTTGCTAAAGGACTGCCATAATTTATTCTTGTTGCTGCTTATTGCCAAAATGCCCTCTAGACTGCTTATATCTCTTTGGTGAGAGCTTCCCAAACTTTTTCCTTCATTTCCCAAATTAGAGGTCGTAAGTGTGAGCTGGTTGCCACGTGCCCAAATTTTGTTCATGTGACCACAGGGTGCTGCAACAGCCAGAACTTCAAGGACCGGTCATAAGTCCCTTCCTTCAGCACCATTGTAACTTTGAATGGTTGCTGAACGAATGGCCGTAACTCGAGGATTACCTGTATTATAAAAACAATATAATTGAATTATCTTTATGTGATTTCAACAAATTACCATTGGTAATTTCATCGATTTTCATCTTAATAGGAATACTTTGGGAGATTTTCAAATATATTTTAGTACACGTGGTAATCTTTAAGTCAGTTTAAATGTCCCTGTTGTGATTGGGTAATGGGTTTGTGTGTCGTTACCTAAAGAAAAAACACTTTTACCCAATTTTGGATAATTTACCCAGGTTTCAGAAGCACTGCTCAAAAGCCATGTGTTCTTCATTCTTTAACTTGGAGATGCAGTTTAAGAACTGGAAGGTTAACCCTGATAATTTGGACTTGTCCTATTATTGCCATAGTTTTGGCTGAAAAAATACGTGTTCTCTTCTGGCCTAATATACTTGAAATCTATCCACTATCAAGAATTGTGGATTTTTCAGGCATACGGACTAGCTAAAACGATCCTGATTTACAGAATAAATTCTTCATATGTGTTGTTTATTAATATTTGAATTAGGATTCTCTTCCCCCAGTAAACAGGCAAGGACGCAGACTTTCAAATAATACGGTTTTGTTTTTGTTTCCTTGAGTTGTTCAGCTTGTAACGTGAGTGGGCCTCATTTTTCTCTGGCTTTTTAATATATTATGATAATTAATTTTGAAGTTATATTGTCAAATCCTGTTTGTATCATTTTGTTTCTTTTCTTAAATAATTTGATACAATTTTTAAAGTGGCTTTGGGTTAAGTCATTATATTTAATGTTCCCCACAGTAAGTTCTACCCTTTTGAAAGGGCACATTTAAACAGATGAAGTGCTTGTGTGACTGGTGAATGTTTGGAAAAATATATACCGTAAAATCATACTTACCACAGAACCAGGAGGAAATATGGTTCTATGATCACTCTGACTCATTTAAAATAATTGGTAGGCATCCTTTTAGGTTTAAAGGGGTAAAAAAAGCCAAAGTTGGCTCACACCTTGATTTTTTGTATATGGAGCATATACAAAAGATTGTATTGAACTGGAGATTGAATTTAGGATTTTTTTCTAACTAAATATAAGCCTAAGTGCAGGTAATTACATGTGTTCATGTTAACCCATGGTTGTTCTCTTTCCCCTCTGCTGACATAGAGATAGCTGGCTACTTGGGACAGGATCTTCATGTTCTTCTTTAAATGTTGGAATTGTGGTATGTAAGTGGTATCCAAAATGTACTGTGGCAAGAGTGAATCTGGCCATATGCCTTATTTATTTATGTATTTATGTATTAAATGTTTACACTACTTGACTCCCAGTGACTCTGGGAGGTTCACAGATTAAAACACATAGAACAATTAAAAAACACAATGATAAAAATAAAGAACAAAAGATGGCAAAAGATGGCACAAACTTGAAAACAACCAGAACAAAGCCATATTACCCCAAAAGGGGTTTCAATCACCCGTGCCAAAAGCCTATGCATGTAATAGTCTATTATTTGCCTATACAGTAATCACTTTATTATCACTATTATATACCTATAATCACTTCTGAGAATATTTGAAATGCTAGCAGTGATATATAATAACATATGATGAAAATTATATTCTCATCCCAGCTGTCTTCTTACCTTTCTAATAATTCTTATCCCAAAGAACTAAGAAATAGAAAATATTTCAGATGCACTGAAGTCAGCAAAGTTTGTCTAATTCATGTGTGCTGTTGGGTTTTGTGGACTGATGAAACAGGTTCCTCTATATAATTTTCTTGAAATTATTCAGAGCAGCTAGAGGTTTTTTCCTTAGGATGTGAACCCTACTAAGCTACACTTCATTAAAGAGCAACCTACATAGAAACAGACTGATTCTGATCCAGGAGGAAATATGCTGGTCCAAAACTAAACAGAAGCAGCTGCCTCTGGAATCAGTGCTATAAGCTCATCTTCAAAGCTGATTAAGTGTGATCCCAGAACCTTCAAATCTCTTGAAGATTTATACCAAATCAAAAAGTATATTTGCAATATGCATAAGCAATAGCTTGAACATACACATCTCAAAACATTGAAATGGAAGGAAATGCATTTTAAAAGAAGTACTATTATTAGCCTCATATATATAAGTGTGTATGTGAGAATAAATGGTGGATCACTTAATAGGAACTTTTGTCAACTGGGTATTTCTCTAAATGATTGAATTAAGAGTGATTTAAAACATTTATGGAGTACTACTGATTTATCTTGATAAGTTTTCTCAATAGGATGACCTTGAAGTTTAAGAAAGCTTGATTAAATTACTCAACCAAGGCACAGGAGAATGAGTGCGATTCAATTATTGGCTGTGTTTCACCTTGAAATCCGCATAGATGCATGAAGAGACTGGTGGGCATCTACAGATGCCTTCATTCATCTGCGCAGGTAATCAGAGCCTGTTCCTATCTAACAGAGACAAACTAAATGTAGTCAGATTTGAAGGACGTCGGGCTGAAATCAGTTTGACTCATATCCGAATAAACATTGGGAATCTTGTTGTGACTAGTGTGCTCGGAGACTAAATCTAATGAAAAGGACTTTCAGCTTTAACTTCCGCAACGTCTTAATTCTGGTATCTTTTAAATGAAAAAAACTGGGTTCACCTCTTCCCACAATGAGGTTGCGTAAATGCATCTTTTCCCTTCGCACGTTGCTTGCGAAGTCCAAGTATTTATTTCTTTATTTATTTTTAGTAAGGCTGTTTATAAAACCAACGCACCGTTGAGAAATCAGAGCGGGCGAACTGCAAATGCAGCGGAGAGCGAATCGTGCTGTACAGTACTTCCAAGTTAGACCACAACTTCAACTGCTGCGCTTTCCTTACTTGGAAATAAGTTCCCCTGGATTCAGCGGCACTTCCTTCCGCGTAAAAATGCGCAACTAGGCAGAAGCTACATTCTTGCCGAGAGGGGCCGGGACTAAAGTCGCCACTGCTCTTGCAGCGCTGCTGACAACTTTGATTAGCTTAAAATAAATAAATAAATAACCTGGCCTGGCCTGGCGACACGGCAGGAAGTTGAGGATTTGCTATCTCTTTCCCTGCGGGCTTGTTTTTTTTCCCTTTTTTTCGTTTTGGCAGAAAGTTCCCACGCGGGAATTCTTCCCCATTCAAAGCATTCCAAGAGGGAACGGCGGGGGGGGGGGAGGCCCTCGCTTAGGAGGACCCTGGGCAAGCCCTGTCTCCCCCCTCCCCTCACCCTCCGCTGGAGGGCTGCGTATCCCGGCGTGCAACGCGGGTGCCCCCACCCTTTAGCAAAGAGAGTGGAGGGAGGAGAGACTCTGCGTCCGTGTGTGTGTGCACTATAACTTATATGCATAGTTGCTGGATGTGAGCGCTGCTGCAGCAAGCCGGGCCCTCTTTTCTGGGAAGAGAGCGGAGCAAGGGGCAGGCGGGCAGGCAAGCTGTTTTTGCGCGGAGCCATACTTCGAGGTGGGAACTTGCCCTCGGCTTCAGAGAGGAAAGGAGAGCGGCAGGATGGACGTCCGCTTGAACCTTGGGCTGCTCTTGCTGCTGCTGATCGGGCCGTGCGGCGGCGCCATGGACGAGTGCGTGGATGAGCAGAGCGGGCGGCCCCAGCGCTGCATGCCCGAGTTCGTGAACGCTGCCTTTAATGCCACCGTGGTGGCCACTAACACGTGCGGCAGCCCGGCCGAGGAGTACTGCGTGCAGACCGGCGTCACCGGGGTCACCAAGTCCTGCCACCTGTGCGATGCCTCCCAGCCTCACCTGCAGCACGGCGCCGCCTTCCTCACCGACTACAATAACCAGGCCGACACCACCTGGTGGCAGAGCCAGACCATGCTGGCTGGGGTCCAGTACCCCAACACCATTAATCTTACTCTCCATCTCGGTGAGTGGCACCGGCCGGGCGGGGCCGGAGTGGGCTGCAGGGTCCCGGGACCCGGCAGGCCTCACGGTCAGTGTGGCTGCTGCATCGCAGCGACCACATTCGGCGAGGCATCGCTGTGCGGCTTTTTCCCTTGACGTCTCGGCTCACTGCCGATACTTTGATTGTAGCATCTCCGGGGCAGGAACTTGGGAGTGGTTAGGCCCGCGAACGGGGATCATCCGCTGTAAAACTCTAGTAACCAGATGTTGGAGGATGGTTTCCTCTTTGATCTGAGGTGCGGTGGATTTCTTTTGCAGCGCGACAGGAAATGAAATAACTTTATGCCTACACTCTCCTAACTGATCTATAGTTAGGTCTCCCTTGTAGCTGGGGGTGGGGGAGCTGCTGCTGCTGCTGCTTCCTTTGAGTATTTGATACAGTCATTAAGTGCCAGGAAGATGGGTTCTGAGTGGTGGGATTTAAGCGGGGAGTGGAAAACGACAGGGGCTATGAATAAATGCAGAATCTCTTTACTGCATTTTGTCCAGGATAGGATCGTGGGAAAGAGAGTCAGATAGCACAGTTGGCAGTTTCTCCTAACCGTGTACATTATGCCTTTCCAGCAGCCTGCCAAAATATCCGAGTTTTCTTTTTTTTTAACTTTTCCCAATACGGTTGTAAAAATGAATGTCCACAAAATAAGGGCTCTGGGTGCATTGTGTGCAGAAACTAATTGGTGTGCTTTTCACATTGGATCTGTTGAAGTCGAGTGGGGGTCTGTCTGCACAGCATCTTCTTTTGATTTCTTCATGGATTTTTTTTTTTTTTACCAAGTGGGTGATGCAAGGAAAGTCTGCATTGTTGGCTTTGGTTGGTGTTTGTTTTCTAATTGGGATACACACACACACACACACACACACACACACCCTGCTGGTGACTGAAACAGGTGTGTGGAAGACAATCTTCATTTTATAAATCAGAAAAATCCAAATGCACTGAAATAGCAGCCACACCCGAGATTAAGGGAAGCATATACGCTCACTTGTTTTGTCCAGCGGAGGCAATTAGTAGTGTAAATGACTGCTGTGTTTGCTGCCAGGTCTGGAAAGCTACCAGGTATTAGTTAATAGCCATAGTTTACATACTAATTATATAGTTTATAATTTATATAAAGTTTACTAGATTGCCATGTCTTGGGCAGTAATAGAGGGAGCCTATGGAAAAGCACAGCTTCGGGATGCTTTTCAGAACAGGAGCAATTATATAATTTGCAGGCGCACTACAATAATGGTTACTTATCAAAAGCCATTGATTGGTGCTTTTTTTAAGGGCATAAAGATGAGTATTCTTTATTTTAAAATTAAAGTGGAATTACATTGTCTGTTCGTTCATCCGAATCTTTTCCAGCCTTCGGCGTACCGGTTATATTGGATTTAATGTTGTGTTGCCCGAGCCATGGAAAGGTAGTTGAAGTCCAGACGTTTGGGGGATACTTGATTGAGAAAGGTGGTTTGAAACTATTGAAAATGAGCCTCACTGGTATATGAAATGACATGTTGTACACACCATGATGCTTCCTTATTACTGGTATCCCACTCTTCCTCCGGTGAATTCAGGGTCACATGCATGAATGAGAGTTTTCCTACCATATCCTCATAATCTGCAAAGAAGGCTAGGCTTAGGCAAAAGCTTGGTTCACAGTTTAGTTAAACCATGGTTTGTTAATTACAGTTTGGTGGAATATGCTGAGCCGAAAGCAAAGCTATACTATGCTGAGTACGATACACGAACCTGGTTACTGATTTATCCTTAGCCAGTGAATTTCACGGTCAGTCAGCATTGGTAACTATTTTAGCACCCATTGTTAGATCACTGTTCTGTGATTACACTGTGCTCCACTCAGCTAATCCTAATGAACTGAATTTAATTCTATGAACTTCCCCAGCCTGGTGTCTTCTTGGTATGTTGGATTTAATTGATTTTTAATGAAAGGATTCTGAAAGTAAATACCCTCTGTGCTGACATGGATCCAGGCAGGTGTCCATAGATTTTTGCCTGGGGACTCGTGCTGTGTACCATTATAGTCCTCCTGAACTCTAACCCTTTGTCATTTTATCAATTCCTTTCTGAAATTGGTGGACCTTTCTCTTCTTACACTTATGGAAGGGAGGCTTTAATGAACATCACTGGTCTTGCATCTCTCTCTGGCAAAGGGATAAACAATAGGCAAGTTTTCTTTTACCATCTGTATATGTATATGTAGCTAGTTGGACCTTAATTGCTAAACTGTGACATTGGGGATTCCCCTAAGTAGACAAAGGGCTTTTGCCCTCTCTTTCATTTATAATTTCTCACTAACAGTTTCTTTCACATCTGTCTTGAGCACTTTTGCCTTAGAACAGATTTATTTTTTCTGTCTGTTTTTTGTAAAATGACAGTTTTCTCCTCTTACTTCCTGTGCTGGTTGAACACGCATTCTTCGTTTCCCTGTACAAGGACTCAATTTCCTTTCCTTAATTCTTCTACCACCATCCCTTGCCATTGTGGCAGGAATCTTATCCTTTCTTTCCCTTAGCCTAATTCCTTTCTGCTTCCTTGAAAATACTGGAGGGATACTTGTACAATTTTACAAATCTGTCTTCCTCAGGAAGGCAATTTGGAGTAAGATGAGATTTTTAGGTTTTTTTTTTTATTTAAATTAAAAAAAAATCATGTTAAAGATTGACTTGAACCAATATAATAAATAATATAATATAATATAATATAATATAATATAATATAATATAATATAATATAATATATATAAATGTAGAAAAGTTAAACCAATCACCACACAAAGACTTGTTGCTTTGGGGAGATTGGGCAGAGGGGAACAGTTCCATGTCACCTTTGTACTTCTGGAGACATAGAATATTTCTTTGAAGTATTTAGTCTGTCTCAAAGGTTAAATATTGCTTTGTGGTAGTCCATTGGAATTTAAATGGGTAACAAAGCAGTTCCACAGTTTATCCCATTGTATGTAAAGCACAAAGGAAATGGGCTGTCTGCAAGTAATAATAAATTGTTGAGGCAGTATCTTAGCAGGTTATTCCATGCTGGATTTGTCTTTTCCTTGGTTTGCTTTGAACAATGTGTGTGGTGGAGATGAGATTTTGAAGTCTGAATGTAGGCTTTAAAAATGAACTTTTTCTCTTAATGACAAAGTAATTATTTCGGAAGGATGCTTTTGACACTTCCTGACTGCAAACAGTCAAATGTTTGCACACCTGTGATGCAGTAAGTTTTCTTTGGGGGACTTTTATCCAAAGATTATGGCCAGCAGCAAAGGAACAAAACAGAACAGTAGTTCATTTACCAGTCGCCTTGCATTTTGCCTGCCTGCATTTCACATTTTAAAGGAGGGTGTTTGAGCTTCTGCTGTCTGGATGGTAAATGGGAAGGTGGGGAACAGAACAGTGAATTATTGAATATAATAAAAATTGCTTTCTACTTTGCTCCATTTCTCAGGGCATGTTTAATGGCAGCATTGGATTAATTGTGAAACTTGTTTAAAATGTCAGTATTACTAAGATGTTCCTAATTTTAACAGAGAATTGGTTATTTCTGACTCACAGAATTTGCAGACACAAAAAGAATTGTACTCTAGAATGCCACTTAACATTTCTGAGTTGTATTGGTCAATATGAAATGAATACATGAATTAAAAAAATACTCTAATAAGCTTTAATGAATGGATTTTTTTTTCTTGTGCCTTTGAGTCAGTGTTGGACAGGTCCCTGCAGGTTTCTTGGTGAGATTTCAGAAGTGGTTTGCCATTGCCTCCTTCCTAGGTCTGAGAGAGAGTGACTGGCTCAAGTTCACCCAGCTGGTTTTGTGCCTAAGACAGGACTAGAACTCATGGTCTCCCAGTCTCTAGCCTGATGCCTTAACCACTACCCCAAACTAGCTCTCAGTGAAGGGAATACAGGGAGTCCTCACTTACTGACTGCCTTATTTAGTGACTGTTTGAAATTTCAACAGTGTAAAAAATAGCTTTGCAACCAATCCTCGCAATTACAACCATCACAGCACCTTGCTGTCACATAATTGCCATTTGTGCGCTTTGCAACTGGCTTGTGACAAGCAGAGTTAAAAGAAAATGTGGAAGTAAAATCATAAGTCACGGTCATGTGATGTTTTGCTTAGCGACTGTGGCGCTTCTCTTAATGACCAAAGGGGAAGTAAGGTAAGCCCGTCATGGTCACATTATTTTCCACTTAGGAACCGTGGCACTTAGTAACCGAGTTGCCAATCCTAATTGTGGTCGCTAAGCAAGGACTGCCTGTACACGATCTTTTTTCAGAATATGCACCTAAATTCAACTTCTGTAGTTTTGTTGGCAACCATATTTATTTATATATTTATTTATTATTAAACTTATATGCCGCCCCTTTCCCCCAGAGGGTGACTCTGGGCGCATTAAAATTTAAAAATTGTATGGAAGTGGTTTGCCATTGCCTTTTTATTCAAGTGCTCTGTGGGTGGTTAAAATACACATAGGGGTAAAGTATTGGTTTGAAGTACACAGGGTTCATTATTCTTTTATTTCAATTGTATTGACAATGTAGTTGAGTCCATGAATAGTAGTTGCAGATAGTTGCAAAGCTTTTGGCAGTACAGATTATAACTACTGATGTGTTGGCTGGGAATTGTTAGAATTGTTGTTCCAACATATCTGGAAGGCATCAGCTTAGGGAGAGGCCATGCTCCAAATTCCATCAGTTGCCACCATTTGTGGCAGTAAAAGTAGGGCTATCTACTCTTGGAATTGTTACTGATTAGAGATACTTTAGTTTCTTATTGCTGTAGATGGACTGCTGTTGAATATGTTAGGTTGTGTTTATTTAATTTTCCATGTGTGTTTTGCATGTTTTTTTCTGCCTTATGCGCTGCCTTTGCTGTTGGGAAAGAAAATGACACTGAAAGTTGCCGGCCAGAAATGGTCGACACTTCAGCGGTTCGAGCCCAGCTCCGCGCAGCAGAGCGAGCTCCTGCTTCCTCCCCAGCTCCTGCCAACCCAGCAGCTTGAAAACTTACGTGAGTAGATAAATGGGGACTCTCACCCTGGTGGGAGGAAAAATGCTGGTGGCGCTTGCACGGGAGACGGGAGCAGTTGCTGGTAACGCGGAAGCTGCGCACGCCCGAAAAAGGCGCGAAGCAACGGAAACCCCGCCTCCTGCACTCGCCAGCTGGGCTCTGCTCTAGGAAGGAGGCAAGGGCAAACCACTTCTGAAACACCTTGCCTTGAAAAATGCAGGGACTCGTCCAGGCAGTCACGGCAAAATTGGTAACAATTGAGTGCGGATTAAAAAAAAAAATTTTTTTTTCCTATACATCTGTTAGCGAAATGAGACAAGCTGTCTTTATCGAGGGCAGAAGGTTGTATAAATGAGGACTGTTTTTAGCAATGAAATAGTAAATCAGCACTGAAGTATTCAAAATTAGTTTTGTGTGTTGGTCATATTTGACATATATTAGCAAACATTCATTTTCTTTAAATGAAAGATCAAAGCAAAAATAACACAACTGTATGTATAAATTTTCAAATCACTCTTTTTGCAGTTAAAAAAAAACGAACAGAGAAAGTAGATTTGCCCTAAATCAGCTTGGTGTTGCTTGGAAATAGCTTTCTATTATAAAGCCAGATTAGAACTGAAGATGTTTTATATAGCCCAACTACTACAGGTAGTAGTAGTTACTATTTAACAATGGTAATTGGGACCTGAAATTTCCATTGCGAAGTGACACGGTCGTAAAGTGCAATGTCATGTGGCCACACCACTTAGCAACGGAAATTCCAGCACTTTTGGTTGCTGTCATTAAGCGAATCACTGCGGGTTGTTAAGCAAGGACATCATGTGGTTGCCATTTGCGACCTCCTGCCAGCTTCCCTATTTACTTGCTTGTAGGAAGCTGGCAAAGAAGGTCACAAATGACAATCATGTGACCGTGGGGACACTGCGACAGCCATATCTTTGAGGACTGGTCGTAAGTACCACTTGTTCAGCCCTGTTGTAAATTTGAATGGTCTTTGAACAAGTGGTCATTAAGCAAGAACCACCTGTAATTTCTTTCCATTG
The DNA here is from genome assembly GCF_059951505.1 of Python bivittatus. NCBI lineage: Eukaryota > Metazoa > Chordata > Lepidosauria > Squamata > Pythonidae > Python > Python bivittatus. The sequence continues at coordinate 8,613,498 of NW_028277098.1, forward strand.
CTCATAAAGCCTGTCTGTTTCATGACCTCTTTTGTCCTTCCTTGTTTCACTCCAGTTTGCTCTTCTTTGTTGCCAGGGTTCTGTAGACGGCAGTTCAGAGACGTGCTTGTGTCTTATGTAGACAGTGACCCAGCTGAATATGCAGCTCTCCATCAATATGGACAGAAAGGACACACATCCAGAGACCTGTCAACAATGACAGCTTTAAAGCTTTTTCCATGGTCCAACATATGTTTATTTCTCTCTCTCTAAGCATTTTCCTTGAATTAATTTATTGTAAGTGTGGAATGAGTGGCTAGGTATGCATGTATTGCAATTAGAGATAATTAAAAAGAAAACATCTATTTCACTAGATCAGTTTGAGCAAAAGTGTGTTCATTGTATACTGTAAGTTTGTTTCTTTTTTAAATGCAATAGGCTGCTCAAGATGCTATGACATGGTAAGCCAGAATTCTCTGGCTTACACTTTCAAGTGATTACACTATTACACTTTCAAGTGATTTCTTCTGACCCTTAATTGCTCTTCTTGGAAGGTGAGCTATTCCTTCCCCTCCCCTTGGCTTATTTCAAGAAAAACAAGTGGGAGCCAGTCTTTTGGCTAGCACAACCAGCCAATTGTGGACAGAGCAGTCCATGATTTGATAGCTGTGGCCACAAGGAAGGGAAGCCTGTGACTGCTTTTAGCATGGCCTGTGCCATCATAGTGCTCAGTTGCAGGTAAGGCAGAATTGAGAAGAGTTGTGGCTTGTTGTCTGATTCTTTTCACAATAGTAGCATTCTTGGGTGACATAACCTCTGCGAGTGAAGCTTAACATATTTTGAAGGTTTCTTCTGTGTGGACTCTCTGGTACAGGGTGAGAAGTCAAAGCTCCACTTCCTTCTTTTTTTAGATTAATATCTCGCCTTTTCTCCAGGAGCTCAGGGCAGCATACATAGCACTTTCACCTTTATTTTATCCTGTCAACAACTTTATGCAGCAGGTTGGGCTGAGGGAGAGTGACTAGTCAAAGTCACTTAGTGAACCTCCATGGCTGAGGATGGATTTGAACCTGGCTCTCCCTATTCCTAATCCAACATTTTAACATCTATGCCACACTGGCTGTCTTGTGGAAGGTATTCGTGTTTGTCAAAGTTACTGAATTTGTGGCTTTCATCCGAATGCACTCCATTTCTAGTCCCTTCCCTAGAGAAAGGCTGTAATATAAAAGATGGTTATACTACTTTGCAGTGAGGAAGCTGCTCCCTGTATGAACTCCATTGGACTGCTGCGATTTTGCTTTGCTGTCTTGCATTAAGGGAAGCTAGCCACGCATTGCTAGAGGGAGCAGTAACGAACAAAGACAGTATGTTCTGTCTTGCTTCTCAGCTGGAAATCCTAATGCATTTGGGAAGTTATTTGGTAGAGAACATCCAAGCTGGACAACCTTTCTGCTCTTTGCCTCAGTAAGCAGACTTCTGATTTTTTTTTGGTTTTTTTTCATCCTGCCTTTCTTATTTTTATAAAAACTGGATTTGATTTAGATCTCTAGTATTTAAATATAAACTTGGCTGAACTCTTCTCTCTTCAGGTAAAGATCAATAATTTACTGATAGGGCTGTGATCCAGATATACGAGATACTTAAAAGTAATTCAGTTTTAAAGTTATTAAATGGTAATCTGGTATTGAGATTTGTATTTGCGGAACTCAGAAACAGACTTAGTAATTTTGGCTTAGACCTTTTTTTTGGCAAGTTTGTGTTTTTAGTATTATACTTCAGGGTAATAATACTTACATTTCTGCAGTAGACCTGAGGGCAGCATACTTAGTTTCTTTCTCCCAGTTTACCTCTTTTTTTCAGTGCTTATTCTAAAGAGGTGATTGTCCCTAAATTTCCTATTGACAGTTGAATGCTGATTTGTCCTGGTTAATCTAGACCAAATCATTAGGCCATACTAGGGTAGCCACAGTAATTCTCCGCTGTTCTTTTTTTCTCTTATAGATGTGGCTGTTTCTTACTCCTAGGCTGGCTCACATGATCCTGATAACGTGCACCAGTGCATCGTTTGGAGGTGCTCCTGGACTCATCATTGTCTTTGGAAGCCCAGTCGGCTCCCTTGGCTATGAGCATCTCTTGCCAGCTTCAGCTGGTATACTAACTACACATTCCTGGACAGGGATGACTTAGCAACAGTTGTTCACGTGCTGGTAGTCTCATGTCTAAATGATAATATGCTGCATGTCGAACAACCCTTGCACTTGATCCAGATGTTGCAGCTGATGCAGGATGTGTTGGCTGAATTGCTGAGTAGGGTAACTGACGGGGCACACGTGGTCAGAGTAACTACCCTGGTTATCAGTGGGGTACTGTGCCAGGTTTGTACAAAGCCCTATCTAATTTGGACTCAGGATAACTATCAAATCATCTCTGCCGTTGTAGACCTTGTTGTCAAAGGGATAACCAAGGAGGTCCTCCTACATGTATTGAGGTCTGAGGGAATGCCTTCTGGTGTATGTTTACCAGGGGACCATTTGAACGTCAAATGAATTCTTCCTTCTTGATTAGTATAAGACAGTCAAAACTAACATAATCGAGGGCATATAGTTTGGTAAAAAGATTGGAAGGGGCGAACTCTTTGTTGGAAAGCCAATCTCATCCAAGAAATTCAGTGTCCATAAGTAAGACTGTCATTGTTGGAGCTCCCTATTTGCTAACCCATTTTAAGTTATATTATGAGGATTATATGGTTATGTTATTTTTTAATCCCAAATTACTTTATAAATGTGGAGCATCATTGCGTTTCATTTACACAAATCTCCCACTTAAATTTGAAAGGGAAAAAGGTAAATCAGGACTCATAATGATATGTAGAAACCTCTAGGATTCAACCATCTTTTTTAAGTTATCTTTTTGAATTGCAGATCTAGCGGGGTTGTTTTTAAAATTATACTTTAGTTTCCAGCTTAAGGTAATAAGCAAGTCCAGCCATGAAGAGTTAGGGTACTTAGAATCACATTGGATTAGGAAATAATAATTAGGGTTTATGTAGGTGTAGATCTCTTTTAAAACTGGTAACATAATGGTACAAGACTGAAAATAACTATAAACTGGATTGCAGCCTATTGACTGCTTTACTCTACGCACTATGTGTTTTTTTTAAAGGCATGGGAACTTATTTTTGTTTCCTGCATTGAAAATAAAGCACAGGCTTGCAGCCAAAGATTTGGCTTGTTCTTTCCAATCTGTGAACTTCAGTTTTCTTCACCTCTGTAGGTTCTGACTATCCACCCACATGCTCTCTCCCCCTTTGTCCTGCTTCCTCTCTAAAGTCAGTGTCTCTTTAGTCTTCTTCTGGCTCTGTCTTCCATTCCTTAGACTTTCTGTTGGAGTGTTTTTCTCCTCCCCCCCCCCCGTAAAGCTGGTTTCCTTCTGGTCTAATGTAGCTTTAGAACAGCTCAGTCACTAGCAACAGTCTTTCACCTATAAACTTGCTCAGTTTTTTTCTGCATTGTCCAGACTGGACTATAGCATAGTTGTGGGAAGAAAGAGGAAGAGCCTTGGATGAATAATTTAAGGGGAAATATTGATGGAATTCCCAAGTGAGGAACAAATTAACCAAGCTCAGTACTCCACCTGTACATTTATCCATGGTGATTATTTTCAAAGGTGCGTCTAACTTTGCTATAAAAAAGGTGGTGATTCCTGTTGAACTGAAAATGCTGTTCTGTACACTATTGATAGAAATCCCAGTAAAGGTTGTATACTGGATAAATGGAAGTGAGACCCCTAGGCTGTAAGCAAAATGAAGTCCCATTCTCGTTGAAGGTAATGCACTTGCTCCTGAACATGCATCCGTTAGAGTGTTCTCTTAGCTAAAATGTCAACTACTGTGTGCTTATTTAATGTTTCTTAGAATATGAAGATAATTTGGGGGAAATCTGAGAACTATCTCTAACTGTGCATTTTATCAGGAAATCCTTTGGAGACTTTGTTAACTCAAGGTCTGGGAATAGCTTTAGTGATTTTGCTGAGGTATTTGTGGAGCCCTGAGGGGACTCTATTTTAGTTAGTCTCACAAAGGCTTGATTTACACATTGCAGGTTTCAACTTGAGTACTTAAAGGATCATTTTTTAAAAAATGGCCAGCAGTTGTTCAGCTCAGTTATATAAAGTTGCTGTACAGCTCTTTATCTCTGCCCTGAACCTCCGTTTTTCCTCCAAACCTCTCTCCCTACATCCTTTTCTCACACCACTGGTGCCTCTGTAAGAGACACTTGATAATGCTGAACATGGCTGAGAATTTATTTTAAGGAATAGAATGAGTGGGAAATTATTTTAAGGAGTAGAAGGAGGTGACTGTGTGGCATTTTGCTATACAAAATAGCTGCTATTTGTGGTCTTGGACAGACTTGTGACAGAGGGATTTATCGCTAGTGCAGGCACTTTCTAGCAGTCCCCTGGCATTTTTAGTATTACCTATTATCTGCTCTTAATGCTTTTGCAGTTACGTTAAGGGGTTTGAGAAGATGTGCTTTAAATAGAACAAATGACCATGCCTTGGCCATTATTTTTCAGTACCGTTGTCACCCATGGTGGTTTGCAGACCTGCTTGAAACCATGTGCTAGCTAACTGCAAGTCATGATACAGCAATTCAAACATCAGACCACATTGTGGTTAAATCTAATCATTTGATGGGATATTTAGTGAAGCCACAGTGGTGATTCCTTTATTATAGCTAACAGATTGTAATTTCTTTCTCCAATCTATCTTTCTGAGGGTTGTATCAAGTATAGCTAACATTTATGTGAGGACCATGTTTACCAGGATCTTCAAAACAGTTTCTTGCTGGTTTGCATATACTGTACATCCAGAAAAGTTTCGAGGGCATAAATACCTTTACTAGCCTGCTTATTTACACACTCTTGTACCAGTCATTTGTATTGTATTGTATTGTACCCTAAATAGGAGAGGAGGGAGGCCCTATAATTTTGTTCTGGTTTGTAAAACATCATCTTTCTTACTGTTTGGAAGGATTGTTATTCATTAGAGGTGAGTTGCTGTTGAGAGCATGAGAAGTAAGAAATTGAAAGAGACTTGTTTATGTGATTGGAACATAATACACTTAATATGAAGATGCTGAGTTGAATGGATGGGCTATTTATGGGGAATGGGGCAAGATGAAAAATACGCTTTCTTGGTCTTCTGCTGAATTTTAAATAAGTAGTGATGAAATGTTACTCAGAGGAATGGGGTTATTGAAAGCAATAAAAATCTTGGCTTGCATTATTGTGGCTTTTGTTATACCACAGTTCTAAAAACCTTAGTGAATTTTGCAGTGCAGCCCAAATTCTATTTTCAGTTTATCTTTACTGCTCATACTACAATACTATAAATAGAAGATGGAAATATTTTAGCTAGGCCAGAATACATCACAGAATATATTATTTCAGCAATCCTGAAATCACCATGTAAGTCAGTTAAGAATTATTATCTCCATAGTCCAGAAATAGACAATGTCTTTTGTCTGAGAAACATGCTTTTTAAAAATCTTCTTCTCCACTTTCAAGGGCTTCAGGAGGCACGATGCTGATTCCCTAACGGGGCAGGACAGATTTTTTTTTACCTTTTTTATTTTGGGGAGGTGGGAGTGCATTAAAGAGAGGTGTGGGAAGCTTATGTTTGTCTTCATACATACTTCTAAAAAGTTACTTTGGGCTTGTTTGTTTTTTAACCAAAACAACTGTGTGTCTGAAAATGGAACATTTTACTGCAGGAAATGACTCCATGGCAAGGACAACTACTTAAAGCTCTGCTAATTTCTTGACAGAGCAGTGTTTCTCAACCTTGGCAACCTTAAGTTGTGTAGACTTCAACTCCGAGAATTCCCTAGCTAGCATGGGGAATTCTGGGAGTTGAAGTCCACACATCTTAAAGTTGCCAAGGTTGAGGACACACTGCTGTAGAGTATGTTTAAAATAGCCCCTGAAGAGCGCTCTAGGGTACCATGTTAGAGACCAGGAGATTGTGAGTTCTAGTCCTGCCTTTGACACAAAGCCAGTTGGGTGGTTTTGAGCCAGGCATTCTCTTTCAGAGCCAGGAGGAAGGTGGTGGCAAACCACTTCCAAAAATCTGGCCAAAATAACTGCAGGGACTTATCCAGGCAGTCACCAGGAGTCAAGCCTGACTCAACAGCAGCAAAAAATCACCGCTTCATCTTTAAAAATCCCAGTACAGTATCCTTCCTGGGAATGGCTTGGAATCATTTTGAAGGCAGGCCCCACAGGCACACTTTTTCCTTCTTCCGTTTTGATCATGAAATATCCACAGACCTCAGTTACGCTAATTATTGTGTGGGGTTCCCTTCCATTGGTGTTGCGCTAATAAAACACTGTGAGAGGAACAAAGGGATTTGAGCCCTTGTACAGGAGCCTGGCAGTAAATAAAGTCACTATTAAGTCAACCAGAAATAATGGGGAAGGGCAGCTATGGCATATTGCATGTGGCATCCATGGGGAGGAAGTACAATTGCAGGAGTTTGTGGCTGAATCATTAATGAATCATGAATCATGAACTCATCTTCAGGTGAAGTTCACCTGGCATTGCTCTCAAGTCTATCAGTCTTTGTCCCCACAATCATAGCAGGAAAAATCTTCAGTTAGTTTGCAATCTGTATGCATTATGAGGGTGGTTTTTTTTGCTGAAGTTGTAATCTGATTATGATTTCTTTGAATAGGTTTGCAAGCAGATAGGAGGCATTATTTCTTTGTGAGTCCTCTCAAATGTACACAACTGGCACAACGTTTAGGTGAAAAGGAAGGAATTGTTAGTTCAAATGGGTGCTAGTTTTTTATTTAAAAGTGTATTACATGCATATATTAATTGTAGGGTTCTTTTAGTCAGCTAACTATAGTGGTACTTCGGGATACGAACTTAATCCGTTCCGTGACTCTGGGCGTATCCCGAGTTGGTCGTAACCCGAAGGAAATTTCCCCATAGGGTTCAATGTAAATCCGGTTAATCCGTTCCGCCCTCTGAATTTGGTCGCACCCCGAGGCAAATTTCCCCATAGGGTTCAATGTAAATCCGGTTAATCCGTTCCGCCCTCCGCCCGAATTTGGTCGCAACCCGAGGCAATTTCCCATAAGGTTCAATGTAATTACCGTTAATCCGTTCTGGCGTCCACGGACCACACGGAAAGCGGCCGGGCGCGGCGTGGTGCGGCGCGAAAATGGCCGGGTGCAGCGCGGCGCGGCGTGAAAACGGCCCGGCGCGGCGTGAAAACGGCCCGGCGCGGTGCGGCGCGAAAACGGCCCGGCGCGGCGCGGCGCGAAAACAGCCCGGCGCGGCGCGAAAATGGCCGTGGACCACGCGGCAGGGCCGGAAAAACAGCCGCGGACCACGTGGCACGGGCGGAAAAATGGCCGTGGACCACGTGGCACGGGCAGAAAATGGCCGCGGACCACGTGGCACGGGCGGAAAATGGCTCGTACCCCGAGGCGGAGTTTGCAAACCGAGGTAAAATTTTGGGGCCAGAGCTGGTCGTAACCCGAAAAATTCGCAAGCAGAGGCGTTCGTATCCCGAGGTATCACTGTAAACATATTTGTATGCGCATTTATAATTTTATTGAGTTTTTGAATCAAATGCAAGTGATAATTTAAGTAATGCAAATAAAGTTTAAAAAGTTGATCAATTTCATTTCAACTACTGTTAAAGAAGCTATATATCTAAAAAATGATACAAATCAAAAGAAAACAAAATGTGTATTGAATGTGTATATATGTTGTAAGCTTTTTAAAGTAGTTAACTAAACATAGCTTAGTTCTTGCTTATTCTGCGTATATGTTTCTGTTATCAGAAAGGACATGAAAATCCTGAACAACAGGAAATCTTCTCTACTTTTTGACTTCAGAGATTCATCTAGGGTTGCCAACACAACTCTTGAGTTTCTCTCTAGTCACAAGGGCTAGAAAGTTTTCTGTGGTCAGTATTTTATTCCTTTTTTGTTCTATGCTTTCAGAAATTGTGGAACATGTAAATAGCCCTGCCTATTGATAGGTCCCCTTGAAAGTTGTGTGGAAGTCCATTAAGGACATTGCCAAACGAGAAACCCTAAGAAAAATATTAAATAGTATTTAATGTTTTTCTTGTACATATGTTCCTCCATACAGATTTTGGTGAATAAGTTGCTGTGGTGGAGCATAATTTAGATAAATCTTTAACTAGGCTAATAAATAACAAGACAGGTCATCCTAAATAGTGAAAAAATGCACCTTTTGGTATCATATGTTATTTTAAATTGTTGTTTGCGATGTAATTTGTTTTACAAATATCTTTGTGTAAATATAAGTCAGTGCATTTAAACAGTGGCACTTTTGTGCTTCATGGGCATTTTTAAAATTATTTGAGATGTCTTGTTTTCCATGATGATGTAAAATAGTTAAGAATCACTTGAGTTTTGCTCAGCTCCTGATGGAGCGACATACTTGATCAAGTATTTCCTACTACTACTGTAGCAGCAATAATAATAAAATAATCTCCTTTGTCCATCCCATCAAATGAGGCAATCAAAGTGATAAAAATTAGATGAAGATCTCAAGTGGAATTTTATGTGAAAGAGTTGAGCTCAGTTCTTATGCAGAAAACAAATTTCTGGGCTAAAGTTGTACTCAAAGCTGTGTTTGCTCCATAAGTCCAGAAGTTTATTTGCATCATGTGCAAGTTATCCTCAGCGTTAATCATAGCTATCCATGGATATACAAGGATGATGCCACAGAAAACCCGTGCTGGCCGTGGTTTGCTGATTCCCATCCTGCCCAGCTGCTATTCTAGCAACCTTTGCAGTGCCTGGTATCTCGAACTTTGAAATGAAAAAAGCAGATCCACTGTGCTCTGATAGATATTAGAGTCATTGCATAGCAAGGTAAGGAAGGATAGTCCTTTCTCTGTTTCCTTTGTTCTAACCCCCCCCCCCCCTCAATAGCACAAGTAACAATAAAGCAGAGAGTAGAGGCACTCTTGAATTCTGCCTGGTTTTACTGGAAGACTAATGGCCACTTAACCCTATTCTGAGTTTGAGCCACACATGGTTAGATCAGGTAAGCCAAGAACAAAGGACACTTTGTTCAAAGGTGTACAAATGCCCCAAGTTTGCCGTTGGCTCTACTTTACAGAACCTGGAGTCCTAATTGAAAAAACAGAAGGTTGTACAAATCTGGCCTCGCCACTTTACTGTACAATGCAAGGTACTGAACTTATGCCTGATCAGAATACACCTGATTCTAGCCCAGCATAATTTATTCTGATGTAAAAATGTACCCCAGGGTCTCCTGCAGATAGTCTCACTTAGAAGCACCTTGCTTGATCCTTTTAAAACTGAGGATGTGCAAACACTGAAATTGGGATGTGCTCTTCATTTTGGGTATCTTAAGAGGCAGGAGGTTCCCCCCCCCCCCTGTAAAATACAATATTTAAGTGGAAGACAAGGGAGGGTGGAAATGAATAGAAATATAAATAATAAACCTTTAATTGTGATTGTTTCTGTAGCTTATCCTCCCCTTAAAAATAAGTATTTTTATTTATATGTATCATGGTTTATTCCATAGTATTAAATTTGGCATTTACATTTGAAAATCAGTACAGTTGGCTCAGTTCAGCGTTTGTTTGTTTTTTAATCTCTTGGTATGTTTATTCTAACTTGTCAAGAGCTTGAAATGTATTGTTTAAATTAGAAACATTTTTTGACATCTGCTTTGTCATGACAGTACCCCTGTTCCCATTTCTGCTTGGGCAAGATTGCTGATTCTGCTGTGACTCTAATGCAGTGGTGGAATTTGGGCCTGTTTATTTACTTAGATGATGATCACTCAATCTTCTGCAGCTCTTAAAATCATATGCAAGTTTAGTCTAATCTGGAACCAAAGGCTTCCTGACTCATATTGATGTTGGTGATTCTGCAACAGTCAGATATACACTTGTTATTTTAGTAGGGCATCTTGTCTTGGTATACTGTGGGAACTGCTATTAAAAAGACAAAATCTTCCACAGGAAAAGCAGACAGAAGATTTTTATGTCAGATCAAGACACTTCAGAGGTTTTCAGGGTGGTCTGCAGCAGCGTCCCCACATTTTTGTTAATTCTTGAGGTTAGATAGTGGGCATCTTTTACAGGAAGGGCAAATATTCTGTTGTACTAAAATATGCCTCAGTAGCCTCCATCGTAAGTTGGGAGATCTCTAAAAGAGAATGGGCAGAAATCAGATGGGAATCACTTGATTAATTTGCGGGGGGGGGGCGGTTGGCAGAATATCACAAAAGGTTCTAATTCCTCATTGACTAACAGCATCAACAGTATTTTCTCTCTGGCTGAAATTAAGAGAGTTTAAGGTCATCTCAGCAAAGAGATTAGACACATTTTGTGCTTTCATGCTGTATTGGTCCTAACTCTCGATGTAACTTTGTTGGGTCTACTGTTTTTATTTGGCTTAAGCAAATCTTTGTAACCTGGTTGCCCTATTAACGTTGCCGCTTTTTATCAGGAGGAAGAAGCATTAATGCTGGTTTTTTAAAGACTGGCTGGTGATCATACGTAGGGCTGGGAACTTTGGAAAAATTTCTTTTCTCCCACTCCCTCTTAATGTTCCCTCCAGGCAGGAGTTAACTGATTAAATTGCATTACACGACTCACTGCTCCTCTGCTTTTTAAGCAGCCTAGTTATACATGCATCTGCGCATACAGCTAGTTTCTCACACCCTGAATTTTTTTTTTCCACTCCCAGGCTCAACCACCTCCTTTGCTTTGTCCTCTTGGAAGAAAGTATTTAATGGTACTTTTTAAACTTAGCATGTATGTTGTCTTACAGTGGGTTAAATAATCTGGCATCTTCAAAACCACAGGAGAATTAACTGCGTACTGGAAGTATATTCTTAGTTTTTTCAAACTATATGGTACGCAGTTAAAGTAACTTTTTCTAACCGACACCATAACTGTGTGAGACATCATGGCTGGTTTGTACTGCGTTAATATATGGTTATGTTTTAATGTTCAGCTAATGCAAAATAAAAGGACTGGTAATCTACCCCCCAACCCCCCTCCTTCTCTTTTTCACCCATTCACATGCACACACCAGTGTCCTTCCATCAGCAGAATTGCTGGCAGATTGAATTCCTCTTCTTTCCTACAGTCCCCCACAGACCTGAAATGTACTTTTGAAATTTGAGGAACCCTCTGAAGCAGGTTTCAGGGAACAGGTCTTCAAAGGGAAGGAAGAGGGAAATTCTTGGCAAAACACTGGATTCCTTTCATGTGCCGATGTACTGTTACAGAAGCACAGCATTACTGCTTCAATTTCAAATATAGCATGAACTTAGCAGGTCACCCTAGCCTGCGTGGGAATATTGATCAGAACAAATTCAGGCTTAGCATGTGCTTGAGTCCTCTTTGAGATATAGTGCACCATGATAATTGTGTGGATTGTTTGAGATATTTAGAGATGTTACAGGAAAATGAAAGAGTAGGTTAAGAAAGGGAGATAAATTTGAGAGATCAGTTCAGTTATGCCAGGGAATTCTTGCTATAGTTTTCCAAATGATGATTTATTCAATAATAAATCGAATATCCCAAAATAAATAGTGAATTGTGAACAAGTGTGTTAAATTCATTCCATACCAAACTTAGCTCACCTTGCTAGGATGGAAGTGGAGAAAAGACCCAGTGGCCTTGGTCCTCTGGATGTCTTTGCTTGGAACTCTGTCCAGGTTCGCAGGGCAATTAGCCATTGGAGAATATTTTGACTTGTGGGAAGGAGGGCTACCCAAGTGCTCCTTCGCCAGCTGAAGCTGCTGTTGGTGGGAAACAGACTTCAGAATGGGTACTAGTGGTGTGCAGAGCCAATGGGCGGTCACTTAGAACGAGAGCGAAAAGGGGTGTGAGATTCCAGACATTATCCCAAATTAGAGGCTAGGGTAGTCCATTCAGAGCAGAACGGTTGGGTACAGTATCTTCTTACAATTAGGTAATTTGCAAGGGAATGAAGTTTTCCCCTCTTAACTGAAAAGGTAAACTTAGTACTGCTTAGTACTGCTTCCATCTGCAAATAGGGGCTTAAGTGATGGAGCCATCAAATCCTTCCACTTAGAAAACTGGAATGACGGTGAAAACTATAATTCTTTTGCTTACCATTGGAAAATTCTCTGGTGTTGTATGAATGGATTTCTACTCCATTCATAAGCTCAGAGAAAGAGATACCGCATCCATTACAGTTTGGAGAAAAGCAGGTGAAAATGAGTTTTGTTACTTCATAGAAGGCTATCTTAGCAGAGGCCGTAGAATAAAGCATATTTGTACTGGAACACATTGAATGCTATTTGATCCTGTGTTTAAAAATGTGCATGAACATTCCCTGGATTATTTCTGCGTTACAGTTTTAGAGGTGCCTAGAAAAGAGGAAGAAGAGGAAAAAATACACATTGATTATGTCATTTACTCAATTTATATCCCATTGTTCTCTCCAGAAGGCACTGAATGCTGAGCATAGATTTTAGGAGAATCTTTCTCCACGTTTCTTTTGAAATGTAGTAAGTGAATTTCTAGGAAACACTTGATTGAATGTGATTAAATAATGAATCCCGTATTATGGACTTGGGTGTTTGTATATCTTTTTGTTCTTTTGGATAGTTGATTACAAAATTGAATGGTTAGGGCAGAGGAGCAAATTACCTTGGAGCCAGATTGGTCTAGTGGTCAATGCACCAGGCTAGAAAGCAGGAGACAGTGAGTTCTAGTCCCACCTTAGGCCTGAAAGCCAGTTGGGTGACTTTTGGCCAGTCACTCTCTCTCAGCCCAACTCACCTCACAGGGTTGTTGTTGTGGGGAAAATAGGAGGAAGAAGGAGCATTAGGTATGTTCACTGCCTTGAATTATTTATAAAAATAATAAAGGGATTTCAAAAAATCTAAAAAAAAGCATTAGAACATTCTTCTTTACATGCTTTTAAGCAGACCTAGATCACTTGCATGTATGAGTTTCTTGATAAACAGGGTACATAAGTGGCCCCCATTCTCGTACATTTTTCTTGGTGAGACACTTCTTACGTGGGAGAAATATATTAAGCCACAAGAAGATGATTTAATGTAAACAGTGTCCAAAAGTAGTTTCTACAGAGCTTTTCCTTGCTGTTCTTTTTAGCAGCTATGCTATTTCAGGTTATAACAACATGTCAGAAAAGAGCTGTTTGGATATTAACTTGTTAGAGTTTCCTCCTGTCTGCACTAAGTAGAGTAACACTGCAGTTAGTGATTTTGTTGCTGTGTTCACACTGCACACTGAATCACAAGGCTGTCAACTGTTTTTTAATATAAAGGGTTGTGTGAACCTGTGGTTAGTTTATAGTCCAGTGTATTGTTTGAAACAGGAACATTAGATTGAGTAAACTATGGCTCTGTTAACCATGGGTAAAGGTTTGTGTGTGCATAGCCTATTTGTAATTTAAAAGATTACATACGTTTATTCCCACAAGCTCATACCACAGCATAGTAAGTGAAGGAGCAGTTAACCACTAGCGTCTGTACTTCCTTTTGGTTCATTTATTTCTGTGCCAGTCTTGCTGAAAAGAAGGCTGTCAAATTCAGCAGATGAACAGGAAGGAGGCTGGGACTTACCTGCCCTGTACAATTTACAAGACATTTAAAAAAAAATTTTTGGAGGAAGTTCGTGTTGTTTATAACGCATAGTGCTTAACAGAAGAATCCCAAAGATGTTTGGACCAGCTGTGCTGCAGCTGCAGGAAGATTTGTTTATGGTCTTGCAATTGCTGTTGGAAACGTAATGTTTGTTTACAAGTCTTTCAGTATTGTGCAAGTTGTTGCTGGCTCGTTAGTGCAGATCTGAAAGAGATTGCAGGAGGATATTGAAGGAGTGTATCTTTATTAAGCATCTTCATTCTGGTTGAATGCATTTGCCCTTAAATACCCCTATGTGTTGCTTTCATGATGTCAGTCAGATTGGGCAGCTGGAATGCCATTTCTATCATCAAACTTGTAATTAAGGGGTTTTTTTTTCTTGATTCCTGTCCCTAGCATAGGATATATGTGTGTGACTGTGTGTGTGCATTTAGAGTTTTACCGTTATTTGTATCGCTTCAATGCATTCACGATTTTTCTTAAAATAATTAGGGAAAATTATATTCTTCAGTCACGTATGTCTGAAAATACTTCCAAGCATTCCAGTATAAATTTCCAAGTAATGTTTTGCATTTGCTTGAATAAAATGTTTTTCTGTCAGGACAATCCTTTAATATCTACTACTCAGAACATCCTGTTGAGTTCCTTCCCAGTTTAATCACAGGTAAATGAATACAGATTTTAGCTTAAATATATATTTTTATGGGGAAAATCTGAATTCAGCTATTAACTTTGGGATGCCATGTATACCATAATGGAGCCTTCCCCAACCTAGATATGCAATATTTTTAGCAGAGTTTATGGTGATTGGGAAGTCTGAAGATCTGATCAGAATGATATAGTTTACTTGCACGTAGCTAAATTTTGTTACACTGTTTGCAAAATCAGGCAGATGTTGACTGCCCATTGATGATCCCACCAATCTGCAAAGATATTATTATGTTTAGTTTTATTTTATTTTAATGTATTTTAATTCACTTTAATGGATTTTTTAATGTACTTTTATTTGTGGTTCTGGTCGGTGACCGTAATAAAGATGATTTTGATTCTGGGAAGTCTGAAGTGGAAGAGTACACATCTGGGAGGTGTCCATGCTGAAAAAGGTTGCTGTACAGCACGTGAAGTTAACTCCCGAGTTAGTGGGGTTTGCAGGAAATGGCAGTGATGCCAAAATGACATGCCTATGATTATGTAATCACACAAATGTCATGATTATGTACTTGCATCAAAACATCTGACAGAAGCACCTAAGTTTTGGCACTCTTCGATTACCTTGTCCCCTCACCATAGATACCCGTGATGCAAGCAGTATAAGGATGGCAGTGCCCAGATATATAGTATAATAAGAAAATACTAGTGAACTCTGAAGACTAGAAACATACTGCAGGCCAGGAGATAGCCATAACAACACAATTCTTGCCAAAAGATCACCCTGAAGCAGAGAAGAGACCAGGATACAGATCACGGCGTACATTTTAGTTTATTTAGCAATTTTGTGTTGTACTGTCATGGATTTTGATTTAGGGTAGTGAAAGATCACTAGCGTCTGCTTTGAAGCTATTGAGAGAGCATATCCCCCACTCCATCCATTCCCAGTAGAAGCAACCTGTGGCATGTTAGTTATTGCTGAGCTCCAAATCCTAGGGTCTTCACCATGATCTGGTTGACTGGGCTGCTGGCAGTTGAAGCTTAGCAACATCTGGCTGTTTGGTTGCCTGCGCCTCTGCTGCCTGGTGTTGGATCATTCAGATGTTTCAGACATCAAGGTTCAAGAGCTCCATATGCTTGAGGCTCTGCATTCAGAGCCACAAAAATGTTGCTTGGCTTGCTATCTTCGTTAGGCTTTTTCATCAACTGGTATTGATGTATTATTGATGATATTTTTAAACCACCAACTTCATAAAGATTCTGTGTAGTTTACCACTGTATAAAAACATAACATCATAAGCCAGTCCTCCCCGCAGATTCTTCCATACGGAAACTAACGCAGAATTACCAGTAGCTTAATAACAGTTTCACCCAGGATGCCCATTTCTGTGCCATTTTTGCATTATAGGTGTAGCTGACAACCATCGATACTCCAGGAATTCAGATATCTTTCCAGCCCTTCTTAGAGACCGAATGTTGTATTGTGATTACAAATTAGGTGCTCTTCCAGTAATCTCGCCTCCCCACCCCAGGGTACCCAGAGTGCCAGTGTGTTTGCCATCCCCTTCTTTGGTATCTGCTGCATTCCCATGTGCCTTTTTGAATTATTTTTAAAAACTATTTTATCTTTATATTATAACAATAATAATAACGGATGTTGGCTTGCTGCACAGTAAAACACGAGCAAGATCTTTATTTCCAAGAAAGCCAAGAATTAGGGCTCCAAATGGACTCTGTAATTTTACAGTTGGTGGGCACCAAAAACCAAGTGCTTTCTTTGGAAAGGTACATATTTATCCAGAAAAAAAGGATAAAGATAGGCATTAACCATAGCAAACATCCTAATGGGGTGGGCTAGAGAAGATGGCAGGTAGCATTCTGATAAGTTGTTGCTTTACAATAGTTTATATCCCTTACAGCAGCCATTTTGTGAAGTGA
Source organism: Python bivittatus (assembly GCF_059951505.1). Classification (NCBI taxonomy): domain Eukaryota; kingdom Metazoa; phylum Chordata; class Lepidosauria; order Squamata; family Pythonidae; genus Python; species Python bivittatus. The sequence goes on from NW_028277098.1 coordinate 8,629,741, forward strand.
GCACAGCATTTTCTCAACATTTAAAATGTACCCTTTAGTGCCCCCCTGCCCCTTCCCCCTGCCAATTGGGACCCTGCAGTAAGCCATGCCTGTTTTCTGCAGATCCAGATTGGTTTGTGACTCTCGACTGTTTAATGATAGCAATATCTCAGGATATTGCTCTGGTAAATTAGGGCTACCATACCTGCGCTGCAAAAGTCTAAAGGCACCAAAGAGTAGCTCTAATTTAAAGTAGGCTGCTGAAATGAAGAGAGGTAATCAGGTGTAGCCTTTTATCAGAAAGGATAAAGCTTTCAGTTCTCTTACTAGAATGTGCTTTGAGGCACCCCATTATTTCAGTCTAAGTCAGGGTTTCCCAAGGTGCTCAATATCAATCCCCAAGGGTCGATGGGACTATCTGTTGTTGTTATTATTATTCATAGTACTATTAGTTAAAGTAGTATTTATTATTTTCATATAATAAACGTTTGGGTGTTGATGAACAATCTGAACCGTCATGAAGGGGTTGATGAACTGAAGAGTTTGAGGACCCGTGTTCTAAGTATACATCTTTTACAGTTTTCCTTGGACCCAAGGTTTAGTTAAAAGAAAATTCAAGAGCAGACATGCCTGCAGTTGTTGGATTCCTGATCTGTGGTACACACTGGATCACTTGCCTGGTGAGCTGAGTGTCACTGATGCCGTTGTGAATTTGCATGAGAATATCTGTAGCGGTTTAAGGAAAATATTCAGGGAAGCTTATCGGACGCTCCTGTTTTCTTGACAAACTTCCATGAAGCTTTCTACCAACCATTGAAGCGAAACAATGGCCTCCAATGTGATTTTATGTTCCAGGGTTGCTTGGAAAGGGAGAAGAGAGAACTTTGGTGTCTTGAATTTGCTTCTAAATGTACATTACAGTGTTATGGATATTAATCCCAGTGAAGCCTTCTAACTGCTGCTGAGTGGTAGACAAGAGGTAATAATTCAAATCTGTCACATTGGAATTCAGATACTGCATAGCTTCTGATGAGGATTATATAAACAGTTGCTGCTAGGTTGCTTGTAGAGTGGGTTATAAAACTGCCTTTCCTAATCTGGGACTTTCCATGTGTTTTTGACTACAACTCCTGTCAGCCCCACCAATATGGCTGTAGATGAGGAATGGTGGGAGATCTCCAAAATATCTGGGCAATGTAGGAGTTAGCATGATCCAAGTCACTATGGCTAATTCAGCAAATTATAGTTCAAACAATCTACGGTTGATACAAGGCATGGCTTAGCGTGATGTATGACCTATGCATATACTGTGCTTGTATTCTGATTCTTTTTAAGAAGCTTGTTGAAATTCAGGACCATGATTATGCTCTTAGATAGGATGTACAGTATGATATGTAAAAGCATACGACTGTAACACTTGAACAGTAGCAATCTTTCAAGCCATTTAAAAGTTAAGATTTTTTCCCCCACATTTGGATAAAGGGAAACTACCTCAAGTTTGAAGATTAGAAAAAGCAAGGGTTGCTTTTCAAAATGAGGTAATGGAGCCACAAGGCCTCAAGCTTTTTAAAAAGATAATGGATAAGGATTGATTTGTCCCTTACGATACGTAATGATAAATTATAACTAACAATAAATAATCATAAGTAATGATGAATAAATGGAAAAGAGATTTTGTTAGGTGCTGTCTGTCACATGCAGTTAAGTTAGCTTCTGGTAAATATGAATTTAAGTGGAAGGTACCTGAAACCACAGTGCAATAGTTATATTTTTGTATAAAAACTAATAGGAAAAGTCTTGAGGAATTTGTCCACTTTGCAGACTGTATAGTTAAAGTCTTCCTTGTCCTTTTATTGTAGTAGCTGTTGCTCTGTTTAGCAGGAAATGAAGGAGTGTACCTTCTTATCTAATCTCTGCATGATTCATTGCTCTGGCTTTGACTTCTTCCAGTCAACCTCTGTAGGGAATAGGTAAGCATGACATAGCTTTGCGCTGACTCTAAATGCGCTGGAATTGATTCAGTTGGAGGTGCAGTGGAATTATCTACCTTGGTTGTCCATTATATTTGTTAATAAGTCACTTGACTAGGCTTGCTTCCATTCTGTGGACAATGCGCCCAGAATGATGGTTCATTCAAAATCATAGTTTGTAGATATTTATTTAAATATCAGGTTTTAGTTCAAAGAAAGCTGCCGACAGTCCATCCCTGGACTGAGCCAACTGAATATTCACACTTCCAGACTCTGAATTCAGTTTCTTAGAGAACCACGTGCTTCGAGGCCAAGTGAGCATCTGTCCACATAGCCATGTTAGTCTGGGATGAAGTGGCTGGAAATCAGCGTGGACTAGATGAGGGCAAAAACTTGGAAGGCCCGGGACAATGTAGTCCTTGTTTTCTGATGCCTAATCATCAGTTTTATTTTATTTTTTTTTTTACCTTCATTTATTTTCTGTTAGGTGGGAATTTTGTTTGGATTGTCCATTTGTAACTTTCAGCGATAGAAATCTTCAGCAGTTTGAGTGTTCTATCATAATTGTATTCTAATGCAATGCCCTGTAGCTTTCTACTCTCTCTCTCTCTTTCTCCATTTTGTTAGCTATGGGAATAGTTTTATGGACATTGTGAATAATGCATTGGCAGCTCTTGAGAAATAGATTAACAGGTGAAATATACCTAAAGCCATAAGATACTTGGAAGGTGGGTACCTTATGTTGCTTTATATTTCTTGGCGTTGTGAAGGGGGAACCTCTCAAGGGTGGATGGAATATGGGATGTAAATTGAAGGGAGCGGGGAATTCTTGGCTTGAGTCAGGCTGTCATGGGATTTCTCTTCCTTGCAGAGATCACAGGGAGCAACACTAGAGAAATGCTGCTTACTGAAACAGAAATTTGTTCCTTTCATGAAATTACGACCATTAAATGTACAAAACATGCTGCTTAAAGTTTGGTTAGCTGTGAAATGATCCTGGTTTTTACTGTTCTCTTTTCCATTCAACTTAATAATGTTTTGATTAATAAAGATTTCATCCCTGTGATAGTTTATCCAGGTAGTCTAATTTGCTTGCTAAACTTTTCTACTTTGATTTTTAATGCCCCCCTGAGCATTTTCTAGGGTTTTAAAAAAGGTTTTGCTCCAGTTGGGTGCATAAGAGAAACATAAAAGAAAAGGAAACTTTATGCAAAAATTAGCAAAGAATTCTGGCATAAATAATTTCTTTGGCAGGATTTTAAGCTGAGATTTGTTAATTGCGCCATGAATACAGTGACTAAGAAGAATCTGAAAAAGTATAGATATAGCTTTTTTGTGCTGATGTATATATTGCAATGCATGGAACCATTTCATTATTAAAATTTTAAATAAAATGCCAACAGTTCTGTAATTTTAAATATAGGAAACCCTGTGGTTGCTGAAATGAACCACCTAACAGTAAGGAATTACTTAGGAAAAGCCCTTATGTTTTAATGGTTGCCGGGACTTTTTTTGTTCTCAGAGTATACAATATTAAATATTGCACGTGCATACCTCTATCAACATTAGATTGGAGCGGCATGTAAATAAGTAATAATAAAAATAATATCTCTTTGGGAAAACATATGTGCTGTGTGAATCCATGTTGATCCATTATGGCTATAAGCTACAAGGCTGTTGTGGAGAAAATTAGAGGAGGAAATGCTGTGTATGCTTTCCTGGAGGAAAGGCAGGATATTAATCAATCAATCAAATAAATAAATGCTTTATTTTTCTTGATTGTTTTGATTTCTGTCTTTACATGGAACTCAGCTGTTCTAGGACTGACCTAAACTGTTTGTTTATAAAAGTATCCCCTGCCTTTTGTTCAGGAACTCAAGGTGGCATACGTAGTACTTCCATGTCCAGTTTTTCTCCACAGCAACAACCCTGTGGAGTAGGTTGGGCTGAGAGAAAGAGAGAGAGACAGAACCAAAATCACCCAAAGAGCTTCCATGGTTGAAGGTAGATTAGAACCTGGGTCTCCCTGGTGCCAGTGTTGGCTGGTTGGGTTCACATATAATGTATTTTGATTTGCATGAACCATGGTTTGTTTAACAAGTCATAGTAATTAATTACTCATTAATGCAAGGGATGGGTTCATCCTAAGCTATAATCAGATGAACCATACTCAGCCGTGTATTGATTATTCACACATTGCACTAAAAATATGTGGCTTGTAATCCATGGTTTAAGGTTAAGTATTACGTGTGACTCTAGCCAACAGGGGAGATTGTTTCTCAGAAGCATTAGTATGTTACCTGGTGTCCTCTGCATCTTACTTTTGTCCAAATCTGTGTCTTATTTGCTCTGTTTCTATTTCTGCTTATTCCTTATGTTTATTCCTTCAGGACTCAACATGGGATATGTTTGACTATACTTGCCTGTTTTTGTTTTACTTCAAAAAGATGCTGTATGAGATCTGTGAACTTGGATGCAGTCCTCTTCCTCTTCTTCCACGACTACCCCATATGGCTTGGCAGTGATGCAGAATCTAGATGTAGTTTCATGTATGCAGCAGTTGGGTTAGGGATACGGTCATCCTTTGAAATAGGGATGTAAAATCTGGATCATGTCTTAATTAAACCTTCATTGAGAGAAAGTGGGGGTGGCACAGGCAAGAGAGGGGATTGGATCTGTTTAGCCTTAAATACATTATAAATAATCTAGTTTGTGGAGTGCCTTACCTGTCTTAAGCGCTCCATAACCCTTCTTCTCTGTAGAGCTATTAAATACTCCCAATTTAATTCTGGAGTATTTAATACTCCAATTTAATGGTGATGCCACATTGCATACAGCTTATGTAGGCCTGGGAAGTGTGCTTTTCCCTTCTCCTGTTCTTGAAACATACCCACTGCCCCAGTAAAGATCTTAACAATCACAAAAGAATCCTGATCCAGGCTGTCTGTAATTATTAACAAGTACACTCCTCATGTTGTAGACTGCAGCATTTCGTCTTAGTTCTCATTCTTCACTGTAGTCCAGTTCGCTTGGAACCAGCCCCGGGTATAGAGATAGAAAGACCGTCTACATTCTTCCTTGCAAGCCTCAGCTTACAAAAGCAAGAGCCATAAATAGAGAGAATGGATATAAGGATAAAGAAATCCTTATCGAATAGTGGCCAGTTCCCTTCTCACACGTTAAGATTGTAGAATAACCAAATGAACTGGTATTAAGCTATCAAAATATATACAGTAAAAACTCCAGGGATGATATAAATTCTAGAATGCCCCTATGAATATGGATGCAAGCATGGTCTGTTCAATTAAAATGGGAGTGGGGGAAACCATTGTGGGCATTCATTAGTTCATGAAAGAAGGATCTGAGTGTCTTGGTGGATCATATGAGCTGTGTGTGATAGGGATGCTGAAAAAGCAAATGGGATCTGAGGCTGCTTCAGCAGAGTTACAGAGTCAGTATCAAAAGCAGTCATTATTCCCCTTTTTTCTGCATTAATCAGACTGTACCTAGAATATTGTGTCCAGTTCTGGGCATCACATTTTACAAACTGGAGCACGTCCAGAGGAGAGCAACCAAGATGTTAAGGGGCCTAGAAGGAAAACTTGTGAGGAAGGGTTAGAAGCATTGGAGAAGAGAAGATTGCGGAGAGACATAATGGTTCTCTTCAGGTACAGGTAGTCCCCAGTTTAAAAACGAGTTCCGTTCTCAAGGTCTGTCCTTAAGTCGAATTTGTATGTAAGCCAGAACAATATTATTGTATAATACTGTATAAGTAATATTGTGTAATGAGCTTGAACCATTGTGTATTTAACTCAAATCATTGTGTATTTAACTCAGATTTTGCTACAATAGGCTCAGTTCTTAAGTGTGGGTCATCCATAAACCAGGCATTCTTAACCTAGGGACTACCTGTATTTCAAAAGCTGACATATAGAAGACGGCAGAATCATTCAGAATTGTTCCAGAAGATAGGACAAGGAACAATGGGCTTAAATTACAAGAAAGTGGATTTTGATTGAACATCAGAGAAGATTTCCTAACAGTAAGAACTTTCCACAATGGAACAGAATGCCTTGGGAGGTAATAGATTCTCTTTTGGTGGAGATGTTTAAAAAGAGGCTGGATGGCCTTCTCTGTAGTACGGAATGCCGTGCTGGGTTGACTAGATAATCTTTCCAACTCTGTAATGGGGGGATCATGAATAGCTAAATCTGGCATTCTGTGGGTGAGTGGGAAGAGCAGCTGTCTAGCAGTTAATGCTTTTTGTATGTAGTACTGAATACCACATTTCTACATACTGAATTAATATGGCTTGCGTTTTTGCATATGTCTGTGCTCCTCTGATATTTGGTTCATTGTTCTTGTTTTATTACTTCAAGCACTGCACTGAGCTGTGGTTTGCTTTAACCATGATTTGTTAAAAGCCATGATGGCTGAGTTCCTTCATAAAGATGTCTGAAATCATGGTTTACAGACTACAGTGACTGGTTCTCTCATTTTACTCAGTTAAAATCAAATATTTTTGGTTTGCACAATGAACAAACCAGCCATCGCTGAATGTATCTGTATAACAGTGGGATTGTTGCATTCCCCTGTCCACCTAAAAGTATAAAGCGTTACATGTGTCTGTAATGCAGATGAAAAAAATGCCAACCAGGAGAACTGATGTTCCATCTCCACTTACACCTTTTTATCTGGCTGAATCTGAGACATTCTTCCTTTCAAAGAAGCAAAGAAAGGAAGAATGAGCAGCAAACTGTTCTCACTATCACCAATTAAAACAGTGTTTCACGTATTTTTGTCATGTAAAACTAGTAAAAAGGCTTAATAAGTAATACTTTACAGAACAGCAGAGCTAGCAGTTGTAAAACAGGACAAGCAGATTTTTTTTTTCTCTTGAGTATACCAAACCTGTGCACACTTGGTGGACTCCAGCTTCCCTTCCCCATAGAGGCAATGGCAGATCTGCTTGCACATTATCTCATGTTGTGTTTCGTAGTTGAGCATCTCGGAAACCTCTTCACACAAGCTGCTTCCTTGGAAGAATTCTGAAGTAACCCTTTTTTTCCCCCATAAACAAGCAGATCCTGGATATACTAGTCCACTATGTTAACTCAATTCAGTTCTGAATTTAATTTGTTCTGAATCAGAGCAGGTTTTCATTTTGGCGTAATACATGTTCTCTGCTCAGTCATAAATGTACTAAATGGATTTTAGATAATACTATAAAATCAGTTTGTTTGGCCCCTGGGGGCTTCTCTTTCAGCTCAGACTTAGGGCAGCTGAGTAAAACGTGCCAGAGAATCCTTGTTGCATTCCTGCCTTCTGTCTGCTAGGACAAGCTTTGATTATGCTGGAGAGAATTAAAGAGGTAGTCAATTCAATTAAAAGTTTATTGATTGGCCCTAAGGCCTTATCAAAATGAAAGTTAAACACTAAATGTTAATAAAGCTCTTTACAAAATTAATATAACAGATTAAATAAAATGTGAGTAAATATATAAATAAAATATAAATATAAATATATTTATATATAAATAAATATATTATATATTATATATATATTATATAAAAATAAAATAAATATATAAATATATAAATATATAAATATAAATATAAATATAAATAAATAGAGTAAATATGTATAAGAGGTATACATATAAGTGAAAATACAAATCATGTTTCCATATCACCCCAACAGTTCACTCCGATCGATGTAGATCTCAAGCGCATTGATTTGCTTAAAAACAAAGCTGTGTTAAATGTTATTTCTGAGTTTTGACCACATATAAAATATGTTGTTTTGACCACATATAAAATATGTTGTTCTAATATGAATCCCAGCGGGTTGTTCGTTTAACATATGGGCCAAGATGCAAGTCTCTCACTGTCCTATACAAGTTACAGTCAAATAGTATGCGTGCTATATCCTCAATTTTGGGTGCTCCACATATACAACTGCGTTCATTGTAAGGGATCCTGTTAAATCTCCCATATCTGACCATAATAACAAGTTGATCAAATCTAGCTCGGGTGAATGTCTCCCTAAGTTGTTTTGGCATTTGTATTTTTAAATAATTATCAGTTTGAAATGTGCATTTATAACGGCTCAGCCATTTCAAATTGCCACCCTTAGTAAGGGCAATATCTTTTGCCCTTCAATATCTAAGATTCTTTGTACAGCACTCTTTTTAGCTTGATCTCCAGGAGCGTCGGAGACTGGGAGACTAAAGAGGTAGTCAAGATATTGTAACCTTTTCATGAGAAACTCATCCTCAAAATAACTGAAATGCTGGGTGGATTTTACTTTCGCTTTCTGGAATCTGTGTCTTGCTTGCTTATTTTGAACAACGGCTGTAGGAAAGAAATTGAGAAATAATTTGTTTGGGATATAAACTTCTTGAAACCATTACTTATCATCATCCAGATGTGGCCAAAGTATTGGTACCCCTCCATTTTCCCCCAAAGAATCTCAGTAAATTGAAATAGGTTGAAACTGGCATGACTGAATGGCATCCACCATTCTTTCTTTCATATTCCCTAGAGCAGACCCTTTGTTTTTTATGTATTACTTAACATATTCGTGTAAATAATAAAGCAACTGAAAAGGCATGGACATGAGAAGATGAAATCTTTAGAAGTTTGTGGTTTTTTGTGTATTTACCAATGAGGAGGGCAGACAGAAAATTTAGTGATAAATAAAAACTCTGGGTTGTCTCCAGTCATACACCCCTATAAAGCAAAGCAGTTTTCCCTGATGGAATGGGAGAAAGTAATTTCCTTTGTCTCTTGCAGTTGTTCACCAATCCTCAAGATCTCCTCTGGAACAGATTTTGAGAATGTTTAGGGGGCATTGCAGGAGAAGGTCCCATTATTCTGGCACCCCACCACCCCTTTCTGGTGATATTGCTTAAATAGATTTTGAGAAAGTAAATTAGTAAGCTTTAAAATTTAATCAGTATGTGTATTCATTCATATACACACATACATACATACATATATCTGCTCCTTTTTGCCTGTGACATAGTGTTTAGACTGATTCATAACACATTTTCTTCAACTGAATGTACAGCAGGACTGAACAAATCCTTTGAAAGAGATGCTTTGGAACACATGGAAGAAAAACGAAGTGGGGTGGTTGTACATGAGCATTTTTTGATGCAGCTATGCAAACATGGGGGGAAAAAACCACTGCTTTAATGTTTCAAAAAGCCATGCTTTGGACTCTGGCCAATTTAGCTTCTTTCAGAGTATTCAAATAATCATTCTGTATTATTTCAGAATGGAGATGAATGCTAATATCCTTAAATGCCCTTCAAGTAGTAAGCTAGCCCAGGTCAGAAGAAAGTGTGCTCCCCAAAGAAATGTTCTTCTTGATGCATGCCAGTTTGGTTTAGGCCAATATGCATTTAAATAGATTAAGTGCCCTAAATCATGCTTGCATGGGGAATTATTATCATGCAAAATGAATTGAATCTCTACTCCTTCTACCACAGTGACCCAAAAGCTAAAATTATGCCATACCAATTGAAAAACAAATGGCTGTGCAAAAGGCCAGAGAACTGTTTGTAATGCACCACCTTAAGGCAGTGCAGTAGAGCAGTGATTGAGGAAGCATATGTTTTGTGTGAGTTAACAAATTAACACACAGGTAGGAGATACAAGATAGACTTAAGAACACTCATCCAACTTTTTAAAGTTGTGTATATTTTTTTTGCATTGACTGGACTTTTTGCATTGTAGCACCAATGATTAAGGAGCATTGCTTGTGAACTTCCAGAGCTTGTAAACAGAAAGGTAAACTGGTATGCATCAAGAAGAGCATTTCTTTGGGGAGCACACTTCCTTCATAACTTAATGAGTGTTCAGATACGGCAATTAATGTGCGTTCCGTTGCCCCCTGCGACTGGGTTTAGAATTATGGGTTATATATATGGCAGTGTAACGTTGCAACAAAAATGTTCATCTGAAGTGGCGGCTTGAAATACTTGAAGCATGTGTGAGGGCGGGTAACGTTACAGGAGCGATGTTCACTTTAAGTAAATACAGAAACAAAGAATTTCTAAAAATTGCTTGCTAATTTTGTCCTGTTCTGTAGGCCTTCTCTAGATCACAATGTCAGTTTGCCACATGCCACTACCCTCCAAGTACTACTCATAACACATTCATTAACATGTTAACTTTTTATTGTTTAAATTTATGTAAAAATGGAATTTTACCATTTTACTCATAGATGTAGGTTGCCGTGTAAAGGTGCCATGAGACAAAGATTAGGCTTTCCTTACTTTCCCACATCTCCATTTCTATCTGCATTTACTTTTGATTCTCTGTTCATTCAATATTTGAGGATAAAAAATAACTCATAGCTCTTCCAGACACGTTCTTTGATCTCACCCACCCTTCTTATTCATTGTTTCCCACTTCATATTCTTCCTTCAGTCTTGCTAAACATAATCCTTTTCTCTGGTATATTATCTAGAACATTATCTGCTTGAATAAGGTGTCTAGAGTAGGAATTTTTGTTTACTAATCAAACAAGGAAAAAGATCAGCCTTGATTTGGCCCAGGACTCATAAATTGGCCCTTCTTGAAGCCCATGGTGCTTATAGTTACTATCCCCAAATCCATTATTTACAGCATCTGTCTTATTTCAAGGCTTTTGTTTGTTTGTTTTTTCAGCGTCCAACTTTCCCAGCTATACATTACTGAGGAAATGTCATTGAGTTAAGTATTCTGGTCTTTACTGACATAGAAATAGCCTTATCCTTCATGATCCTGTCTTAAGTATGTCATTGCCTTCTTCCCAAGGCTTCATTTCCTGTTTAGTTCTCCATCATTGTCTAATTTTATTTGTTGTTAAACCCAAGAAAACAAAACTATCTTCCATTTCCCCTTCTCTGTCAATTAACTAAGTGTGCAGAGAGGCATTATCATTGTCGTCTTAATACTGTATTTTAATGCTCACTTTTCACTCTTCCAGTTTCACTTCATAATGAACTCTTCTAAGTCTTTAATTTTGGCTTATACAGTGCTGTTGTCTGCGTATCTCACATTGTTAGTGCTTTTACCTCCACTTTTGATTTGATGTCATTTCTCCAGTTCTGCCACTCTTATACTGTGTTCACTCCAGAGGTAAACAGGCATAGGGATAATATACACCCATGTCTCACTCCTTTCCCTATTCTGAATGTTTCTCCAAATTTGGTTCTGACAAATGATAAAGATTTGCCCAAAGAAGGAGTCTGGTAGCAACTTTTCAGACTAACAGATTTTATTAAAAGGCACAAGCTTTCATGAACTACATAAAAGTTCATGCCTTTTAAGAAAAATCTGTTAAGCTGAAAAGGTGCTACCAGACTCCTCCTGATTGTTAGCTACCACAGATTAATGTGGGTTTCTTCCTACAGTGTCCCCAAAGCAACAGCAGCAGCAGCAGCAGCAGCAGCAGCAGCAGCTGTGAATAGTTTTGGCACTCCATTTTCCTATTATGGAGTTTCTGCAAGAAAGAGATAGCAAAGAATTAAAAAAAACTCTTGGCAGAATTAGGTCTGGCATGTTTTTTTTTTTTAAACCCAATGAGATAAATATTTATTCAAATAGTGATGGAGAAAATCAAACTAACTTCAACTATTTCCAGAATCCCATTCTCTCCTTTTCACAGAAAATTGGTGCACTGAGTAGCATCCTGTGGAGAATGATTAGAGAGGAAGAAGTGGCAGGTCTAGGCTGACTGAAGAGACCCAGTTTTGCATAGTGGTTAAGGCACGAGACTGGAGACCGGGAGTTCTAGTCCCACCTTCAGCACGAAGCCAGCTGGGTGACCTTGGGCCAGTCCCTCTCTCGCAGCCCTAAGAAGGAGGCCAGGGCAAACCACTTCTGAAAATGCTGCCAAGAAAACTGCAGGGACTTGCCCATGCAATTGCCAGAAGTCAACACTGATTCAAAGGTACCTCCCCCCCCAAAAAAGCACTGCCTGAAAATTGATGAAGGTTGACACTCACCAAGTATCCACATTTTTAATTAATGGAAAATGGCATCAAACTCCTGCTGCTGGTATCCCATTCCACTAGGGATGTTTTGAGGTTGCATTGACTTGCTTAAGGATCATAGAGTTTAATCATGGGTTAACTGGGAGTAGGGAAGGTAAAAGCCCTCTACAGGTAGTCCTTGCTTAACGGCCACAGTTGGGACCAGCAACTCTGTTGCTAAGTGACGTGGTGGTTAAGCAAGATATCCCATGACCACAATGGACTTACAGCCTCACTTCCACAGTCATTGAGTGAATCAGCCGTGATTGTTAAATGTGATGTCACGTGACCATGACTTGCAATTTTACTGCCAGCTTCTCCCTTGACTCTGCTTGTCGGAAACTGGCTATGAAGTGCACAAATGGTAATCAAATTATTGTGGGACATGGTGACGGTCATAAATGCCCACTGGTTGCAAAGCGCCCAAATCTCGATCACATGACCGTGGGGATGCTGCGATGGTCATAAGTGCAAGGAGCAGTTGTAAAGTTACCTTTTCAGCACAGTTGTAACTTTGAGTGGTCGCTAAACAGAGCAGTAGCTAAGTGAGATCTACCTGCATAGAGAACTGCACTTTCTCTGCAGTCCCTCCAGTGGTCAGCCTTTGAGAGGAACAGGACTGACCGCTGAATGGGTTGGAGAGTAAGTGGCTTCATTTTGTGCATTGCAGTTTAAAAGGTCAGCTGTTGCATCTCTAAAAATATTTTAAACTTCAATGAGTAGTTGATAAATTTGGCCCACACAGTCAGTTATCTGGGCTGTTACTTATGATACTTTGGGAAAGAAAAGACCATGATATACTTCCTGCTTTGTTTCAGTATCTTGTTTAGTCCATTTTCAGAAATCTGGGTTTTGTTATTTCCCACAACCCCACTGATGGAGTTGACCCTTCCACTTAAGATGGCTCTGCTTCAGGAGTAGCTAGATCCTGCCCAGATATCATCTTGCCATTCAATTTAAATACAGCGTTTTGCTATCCCATAAGTTCTGCTGAGTAGTGAGAAAGCGATCATGAGATAGTTCTGTATCTTATATCCATCCTAACTTAAAGGTTAGGTTGGGAATGTGCCTATTTATCTTCCGAATGTATCCAGAATGCTTTGTTTTGGAAATGTTTGCTAAAGACATGATGTTTAAAAGATGTTGTTTGCATCACTCTGTTTCAGTAACTCTGAATTCCAGAAATCATTTAATAAAGTGGTTTCTTTCATTGTTCAAATAGAATCATTATGACTAATTAAGTAAAAACGGAGGGCTCTGCTAGCATTTGTGATCATCCATAGTTACCAGTGTAGTATTGTGGTGTCTTCCGCAATATCTGCATCCAGAGGCAGGTGCCTGCTAAAATTGTATTTCTTGATAAAATGTTTCAGTTGCTTCTGCTAGAATGGTAGCATTCATTATGTGGTACATGAATTGAGTTATGCAATCTGTTGAACATTGCCTTGTGGTTTGCGGCCTGCCTAATATATTCATATTCATGGTTTGGGATGAAAGTTGCAGAAGTTGCTGATTTCTCAGTAACATCGCGGGGAAACAGAAGCTGCTGAACATGGCTCCTAAACACGTGGCTGTGCTGAAGCAGAAAGATTGGGATCCTAGGAGAAGAGCAGCCAGAGTCAGGAACAGGGAGCATACTGGCATGGAAAACAGGACATCTGGAGCTGCAGTGGACTTTGCATTAAAAGCCATTGTTGGAAGAGTCCCTTAACATGGATCAGTGACTCAACACGCTCTTCTGATTGTGGGTAGCCCAAAGAAATGGCTCGCGTAAGGTTTCATTTATCTTTTCTTAAAGTAAACATCTTTTAGGGCTGTCAAGGTAGCAGAAGTAATTGGACGAGCTGTTGTGACCTTGTTCATTCCAGAGGGAAGAATCATCCTAACTGTGAGGCTGGTTCTCAGAGATTGCTGGCATACAAGTTGTACATCTAGTCTGCCTTTTTTTGGCCTGTGTTTGGAACCAGACCCAGTTCTGTTTTATTTGTGGTTTTCTACGGTTTTTCTGATTGCAAAAATATCGGTGCTGGATAAACTATTCTCCAGTTGGATGTGTATTCACATTTGTGATTGTTCTGCATTATTCTTGAATTGCTGGTTAAATTTCTCCACCTCCCCCCCCATTTTGTTCCCAAGGGTAACAGCAAAGACTATACAAGTGTTGTTTTGGCTTCAGTTTTCAGTATGCGTAGTCAGGTTCAATCATATCAATTAAACGGAGCTTCTTGATTTAGTTTGTATACATATGAGTAATTCAAGTAATTATTTAGAAAACTGGGCTGTTAGGAGGTATAACTGTGATGAAAACTCGACATGGCCTCACTCTCTACCTAGCTCCCTATCTCTAATCTACCTAGCTCTCCTATCTCTAATCTGAATTTGCTTAAAGTACATAGTACACGGTGGCAATTTTTGAAATGTTTTTAAAACTGTTGGGTATTTATTTAGATGGATGCATGTTTTCATTGCCTTGTAAGTGGCCTGCTGTCTTTGGAATCTGAATTAATACTTCCACGCCAAGAAGTAGCTTCCTCTCTCTCTCCCCCCCTCCTTCCCTGCAGTGTTCCTTGGGAATCATATCTCCTTTGATTTAGGATATTTGAGTCAGGAGTAGGGATCAGTACTGTTTTGCAATATGGACATGTGGCCATTCATTTGAGTTGTGGAGGACAATGATCCATACTTTCCATGGTGTTCTGCAGCCCAGGACCCACTGGGATTTCTACAGAGGGATTGTTTTTTAGCTGCAGCTGTGATATTCTAAAAAACAGGGGAAAATAAACCACACTAAAGAAGCAAAGTAAAATAACAGGACAAGATGTGCTTTGTCAGATGTTTAGACACTAGCCCAGTAAACAGATGTAGCAGATCTGCTAAAAGTATGAAGTTGGCAGTCCTCCTAGTGATCATTCCCACCTGCAAACTTTTTCAAGATCATCGTTCAAAGAACTGATATGGAATTTCTGCTTTAACTTTGTAGACCCGTTTGCTAGTTTGAATATTTTGAATTAGTAAATGCTTTCTTTTCGACCTTACTAAAATTTGTGTAATAGTTTTAATTGAAAATCAGTAAAAGGTTGGCATAAACTGTCCATCTGAATGGGCTATTGAGGAGTAGAATGTGGAGACATTTTCTTATATCCATAATTGCTGTTAGAAGGAGAAGGGTTGAATTCAGGGTTGCTTTTGCAAACCTGGTCTTGCTTCTTGAACTAGGTTTAATTTTTGAGGAAAGTGGGAGCATCCTAACACTCAAGCCAGAAGTTGCTTTTGAGATATCAGTGTCTGCATAAATCTTTGCCTTTTAAATTCAATTCCTGAAGCCTTTGGAGAAATCCACAAATCCAGGGTACCCCATCCTTCCACATTAGTATTGCACCTAGCTAGAATGCATGCTTGAGAATAAAAACAAAAGTAAGAGTCAATCAAATGCTAGATATTTAATGCAATCCTGAGTTCTGCTTCTTGGTTGTACTTGAGCAATAGCATGGGGAAAACCTTGAGAAATACTTGCATTCTTTGATGTTATCGTATGAAGTGTTCCTCAAACCATTGATACCTCTTTGCTGCAGTTTTGTAGCGGTTTCTAGAGGCTTTGTTGTTCTCTCTGGAATTATAGTTGTTGATAGAATTTAATTTTGTAATGTCATACTAACAGTTGTATACCTTTAAAAGCAGCCTAAATATATATTTAAATAAAAATAAACAGCAGATACACAACAGATGCACAGAGAAAAAGATAACATTGATTATGAGACATTTTAAGCAACACATTAAGAATTCCATAAACATCAAAAAATTACAAGTTTGCCAAGGAGTTTGCAATTTAAATTTCATCATCTGGGGAGATAACAGAGAGGGTTGGAGAAGGATGGGAGTAGCAAGGATAACAAATTGAAAATGAACAGTGTCACTCTGTGTACTGAGACCTTATTCCAGTTTGGGTGAAAACTAAGGGAAAAATTCAATCTTCCCCCAGCTAGTCCATTTGGATGTGTTGAATTGATTTTCAGATATATTCAACAATCTGGACATTTCAGTTTTGGAAAAGCTGCACTCAGGGGACAGGGAATAATGCTCATGGTCACTCACGCCTTGGTCACCTCCCAATTGGACTATTGTAATGCAGTCTACATGGGGTTGCCCTTGAAAATCATCAGGAAGCTTCAGTTGGTCCAGAATGCAATGGAGAGGGTAGTGATGGGCACATCTCATTATACCCATAGAACTCCAGTACTCCATAAGCTGCATTGGCTTTCAATAGGTTTCCAGGTGCTGGTCATCACCTTTACAACTCTACGTGGCATAGGACTGTGTTACTTGAGGGGCCACCTTCTCCCAAGAACATCTGCCTGCCCCACACGCTCCCACAGTGAAGGCATGCTCCGGGTTCCTTCTTAAATCTTGTCATCTTATGGGATCTAGGAAGTGTACCTTTTCTGTGGTTGCCCCTGGAACAATTCCCCCCCCCCCCGCTTGCCTCTCGGAAAGTCGTCAAAACCTGGCTCTTCCCCCAGGCACTAGGAGCCAGTTGAATGAGAGTCCCCTTTGGTTGTTTTGTATGTTGCTTGGTTGCCATTTTATATTAACGTATTGTATACGATCAATGTATATGGTGGGCTTGTTTTGGTTTTAGCTTACTGTTTTTTATGCTGTATGCTGCTCAGAATCACATTGTTTGAGTTGGGTGGCCTTATAAATCAGGTAGGTAGGTAGGTAGGTAGGTAGGTAGGTAGGTAGGTAGGTAGGTAGGTAGATAGATAGATAGATAGATAGATAGATAGATAGATAGATAGATCGCCCAGTCTTGAAGTATTTGAATTAATGGGAGCTACAGCATATTGTTAAAATATATTTAAACTCATTCAAATTGGTCAGGACAATTTCTGTCAAAACATAACAACATAATAGTATATAATAAGACAAAAAACCCTCTAATATAAGCAAGTCAATGGGCAGAGTTTACAAATATTGTCTTAGCTTACTGTCCAGATTCTTTGTGTTAGACACATTTCTTCAAATCTCTGACACATACAGGGCTTGGATAAGCCAGGTTTTCTTATTTGTACAGTCTGTCCTGTTATTTTTAACTTCCTCCAAAGTTAAGAACAAGCAATGTGAGTTTCATTAAAGGCCAAGAACATTTGCTACTTGCAAGCTGGTGGATATTGCAATGTCTGCCAGTGAATGAGAGACCAATCTTTATCCAAAAAGTCATTCTGAGGAGGTGAGCCTAAAATGTAATAGGAGCAGATAACAAATACCTTGGGGAAAGTCCTTCCACGAAGCAAAGAACATTCACTGTGCTCCGATTATTGATGATTGTAAGGGAACACGTAAATATTGGGGAAAGGTAATTACAAGGATGTTGTAGAATAGAAGTATAGAAATCATGGATAGGGATGTAATGAACTGAGACCAGAAACTGAAATGGAGATACAAAATTTTGTGATAGACTATATCAATTATTCCCAAGTTGTGTGGCCATAGCTACTCTGAGAATTCTGTGAGTTGAATTCCAAACATCAGGAATATGCCAAAATCAGAGAAAGCTGATTTAGATTGAAGATGTCCAAGATGCCCAAGATCCCTGTAAGATACTAGGTTGCTGTATTGGGTTAAACATGCCTCCATCTAAATCAGTACTCTGTTGTTCATAACTGGAGTTACTCCTTTCCTACATCTGGTAGCTTAAGATGCTGTCAAAGAAAACATGTTACAGGTAGTCCTTGTTTAGCAACCACAATTGGAACCAGCAACTTGGTCATTAAGCAAAGCAGTTGCTAAGTGGAACAGCAATTGTGCTTATATTCTTACTTCAGTGTTTCTTTGCTTTGCAAACCTGTGAAGGCCATAAATGTGAGGATTGGTTGTAAAGTTACTTTTTCATCACCATTGTAATAATGAATGGTTGCTAAACAAGGCAGTCACTAAATGAGGACTATCTGTAGTTTCTCAGCATTAGCAACCAGATAACTATTAGATAAAAACAATATTGTGAAAGTACTGATTTTTATGCATGTACTACTCATTGCATACAACATGTTCGCCTAATGGGGTAGAGCTGCTTAAAAAAACCCTTGCTTTCCACATTCCAAGGTAAAGGGGATACTTTTCCTTCTCTCTTTTCCTCTGCTTTGGAAGAAGATTGAGTTATGCTCCCATCTATCTCTAAAGATGGGTTGTGTGAGTATTTTTAGAGGAAGTGTGAACTTGAAATGATAGGAGAAAATTTGGCTGGGGTTTATTTGTAATCTTAAAACCATGTTTTGTAGTCTGGTCTAGTGACTGATAAACAGACTGGAGAATAAATAGAGCCTTTTCTTTTAAAAAGTCTTCAGAAACTAGCATCAGTTATAAAAGGAAGCTACTTACCAAGAAGAGAATTCAAGAGATTCTTGGATATTCTTCCAGTGCAGCTTTCCATCTTGGGAAAAGAATCATACATTTTTTTTAAAAACAGATGGAAATTGCTATAATTCATATTTTTGTATGGAAAAAAATGTAGCGTCACATCAGCTGCATGACATTACAAAGCTATATTTCATTGAGAGTTCTGATTGCAGCATTCCTTTAAGTCATTTAATTTTAAAAAATTGTTTATCAGTTGTGGTTGACAATATTGAACCATTGAAGTGATTAGAATAAGGTGTTTTTATTTTATTTATAGAGTCTCTTCTCATTGTACTAGGAATTTGCTGCCTTTGGAGTTGCGTTATAGCTCAGATTGATAAATTGAGTACTCTTTTTAAAGTAAGGAATATTTAGCAGGTAAATGAAGCAGCATCTAGGGAAATAATTTACAAGTTATACCTAATATAATATAGTTGATATCACTGGGTCTATGACTAAATCTGTGGTCAAGAACAGTGCAAAAGAAACAAAGATTTGTAGGCTTAGTGGAGAAGAACAAATGTGTCAAGCTGTATGCAGTAATTCTTAATACTTGCATATAACTCTGTGCTTACATACAGTGTTGTATAGACCAAACTCATAAGCTCACAGTCTAAAATAATGTAAGGCAGGAAAAGAAGAGAAAAATGCAGACAAGGCTGGAAAAGAATCAAGTGAGTTCAAAAACAAGCTAAGTGAAACAAATAAACCTTGAAAAATTCACTTAAATATTGGGGAAGATTCAGTAGTTCAAACATTGAAGGGCAATATTTCCAGTGAAAGAAAAGCAGAGACTGGAAATAGTTGGGAACAACTGAGTTTAGCTGGGAAAGAAATACAATGAAAATGTAAGCAAAAAAAGAAATAAAGCCAAATAATTGAAAATAAATAATCTTGTATTTAAATAAAAGAGACTTTATTTGAAGGCTGACTATATAAAGCAGGGATGACAAAGGCAAGTCTCTTGGCCCTTGGTTGGATATAGACCCCCCCCGCCCCCCATGCTAAGGTGCTATACTGAGTGGAATCCTATGAATTGGGAAGAGGTCAGTTTTCCTGGGCAATCCCCTCTCATCAATCTGTGGAACCCCAATTGGATTACAGACTCACAACACCAAAATTGATCAGTATTAGGTAACCCATACAGTGTGTATGATTGAGGGTGTTTATTTTTCACCCCACTACTTACACAGCATATGTAAAACAGCTGAAGGGCTCAGTGTAAATATGGGAGATTTTACTAAGCTTATTTAATAAAACATGAACTTTCTGTTGATTCCCGCTTAACACCCTGATTACGTGTGTGAGAGAGAGAAGGAGAGAAATGGGAAAGAAGGCAACTGGGGATCCATGCTACAGCCAAGCTAAAGTTAGACTAAAGTTGTTGAATTGGTCCTTATATCTTGTTTGGTTTTAAGTGTTTTGTGTACTTGTATACTCTGGGTTTTAAACATCAAGATTTCTGGACTTCTGAGCTGCAAAGGACACTTATAGATATAAATCCCTCCTATCTCTGAAACTGCAGTACTGTTGTGACTCAGGGTGCCAAAATGATGTAGCAATCCTCATTCCAGGCAGAAAGTTGTTCTAGAATGGATATAGACTTTTCCCAGGTGACATATTAGGAGGGGGTTATTTCAGTGCACTGTATTGTGGCTGCTCTCCAACAACTGTGTCAGGAGTTGAGCAGTGTAAAGATGCAGCAGCTGGTGAGGCTTTGAGACATCCAGGCTCTCTCAGCTCAGGCGAGACAGCACAGCCCTTTTACCTGCCCACCCAGATGCAAGCTCTAAGCGCAGATGAGTTTAAAATGAAAGAAGTATCTGTAGGCAGATGATCATCCACTTCAATTCAAGGGGTGTTTTCCAGCTTCTGCCACTGATGACCTCATATCATTTCCAATAACGCTGTTTTTATTTCAGGCGTGGTCAGCATCCAAGTGGGGCGCCTTTCAACTAAATCTCATTGTGTTTGCAGTGGACCAGCATAACTGCTTCCTTATCTTTCAGGAAAAGTTTGTTACCTTGAATTGCATCAGTCTCTAATTGCATTACAGCAGGACCTCATTCCCTTGAATAATGCAAATGCCATCAATGCTGGAAAGCCCATCAAAGGAAGGAATTGCAACGTTTAGCTTCCCTGCTCGCCAGGAAATCAGTGGTGAACAGACTGGCTGACTGAAATTTGCTTCTGCTTTTCAAAATATACAAATTTACAGCCTCTCCTGCCATCTGGAATATTTGGCCTTGTAGGATCCTGATAACGTGTCTTGTAATTGATAAAATTAAAATTAGTAGTTAAGATTGATTTATTCTTAAGCATTGTTGTGCCAGCTGAAACTATGATCCTTTCATTATTGGGGTGTTCAACCATCTAATAGCATGCACTCCATGTTTCTGTCAATAATTGCCCTCATTATATGTGTATTATGTACAGCTAGGGTCCCTAAAATGGTGCTCAGTGATGCTGGTGTAACATCTTCCTTGGCTGTTATCAGTTTTTCTTCCCCACCTGTCTTTCTGGATTTTAAAAAAATCTTAATTAAAAAAAAAAGTAGAGAAGAAGCTGGCATGCTCTAAAGACAGGCAACAATCTTAAGCATCATCTTTATGTTCCAGAATGCATTTATATCCCAAATAGGCCTACAGGCTCTTTTAGGGAATAAAACTGATGGGCTGTGGGAATCCAGTACCTTGTTTGGGAGTGACCAGCCTATATGAAAAAGGGACAAGGATAAGCAGAAAGAATTGGGGAGGGAGGAGGTAGAGAGGATAAAAGGCACTTGTTTGGTAAATTGGTACTTAGTAACTGGCTGTGCTCAGTGTAGCATCTATTCTGAATGAGAAGGCTGCTGGTAAAAGGGCTAAACATGGTCTCAGCCTTCCAGATATATCCCCTAATCCAAAAAGGTTGTAGAACCCTGATGTAGAATTCTCAGCCAGGCTTGTGAACAGCCTTGCAGCATGACAACTGTTTTCGTATTCTAACTCATTTAGCAAATGGTTTAACTCTTCAGAAATACGCACGCTAACAGTTTACACGAACCCTTCAAGCCAGAAGGGTAAATCAGGTCCAAATCCTGATTCTAACCCTGATTTGGGTGGCCTTGTGCAAATTACAAGTTTCCACGTGGGTTTATTTATTTATTTATTTGATGTGCATCCTGCCTTTCATTCAGGAGCTTAAGGCAGCATGTATAATGTTCCCATCTCCTACCTTTCCCCACAACAACCACCCTATGTGGGTTGGGCTGAGGAGAAGGATTGAGTGAGTTTCCATGGCTGAAGGTGGCCTAGTCCCTCGGTTTTCTGGCCTTAACTGCACCATCACACTGGCTTTTAATGTTGGATGTAAAAATAAAACATCCCCGGTCAAATCAGAAAGTATCCTTACTAAACAGAACATCAGAGGGGAAGGGATCCTCGCACAGAAGTTTATTCTTTGTGCTCCAAATGATTGTCTCTGGCTGATTTTATGCTGCGTTTGATTTATGGCATTATTTTTCTGTTTGACTTTCTTTTCTCTCACACATAACTTTTGTTACTGAGTGGCATGTAACATTCATTTCTGGTCTGATTTAAGTGTCGATAGTAGGGCTGTGCAGCACTTCAGATTCAAGGGCAAAAATGTGTTTCAGGAGTGAACAAAGTCCCTGTCTGTAACTCCTTAAGTTTGTGCTTTTTCCTGGAATCGCACAGCAGCAGTGGAGGCCAGTTGTGTGATCCCAGGAAAAGACTGAGCTGCTTTAAGGAGTTGCAGACATGTGCTACATTCACACTGCCATTCTGTCCCGAGCACCTTTTTACCTCTGAATCATTTGCAAAGGTGTTTAGAATCTGATTCTTCCTCCAGTATTCCTGGTTTCAAGGCTACTTCAAAGGTACCCGTTTTTCCTGTAGGAAGACAATTACCAAATGAAAGAAAACTTGTAAGCTGTAGTCGGAAGAACACACATACAGTACCTCTGTCGTTTTCCAGAGACAAATGTTTCAAAGCGGATTTGGTACATATCTGGCCTTTATACTCCTTAAATGTATAGCTTTGCAAATACGATTCTGTTATCCTCTCCTCTCTTTTCCCTCACTCAAATATTCCAGATTTCTGATCGATTTCCATCAAGTTGTAGGCACAATTGCATTACATGAAAACATTTGTCTCTTAGGATTGAGGTATGGCTCGTGGATTCCTGTTTGTTAAGAATATCCTGTATTGCTTTTCTCAGCATAAGTAGCTTGCAGTTTCCTCTCCTGAATTGGTAGGTTTAGAAGCAAAATGCTTAAGAAAATTTGGCTACTTTCTGCTCGTTAAAGACTGCTGTTGTGTCTGCGTATGTGAGAAAGAAAGAGTGTGTGTGTGAAAGAGAGGGAGAGGACACTTTTCTCTGAATGGAAGGAGGCAAAAGGCAGCTGCTTTCTAGTGTAACAGAGTGAGCAGCAATTATAAGAAAAAAAATGACTTGAATCAAGAGCTCAGTCTTACACCAGATTGTCACAGAATAATGTGTTAGACAGCTCTCTATGCTGTCTCAGGCCGCCTACATGCCAAATTGAATGGGCTCTTTGTTCCAGACCACATTAAAAGAATGCATGAGCTAATGGGGTGGTGGGAGTTTTAATGTAGCTTTAGTATCCTGAAGGCCTTGCTAAATTTCCCAGAGGGTCCCAGTATTTCCTGTATCCCTTTCTGCTTAAAGATGGAACTTTGTAGATAGCAGAGATTTGTTTCCAAATGGCAAGAGTGCCTTGTTTAAATGAATGGGACGGTCTCCCCCTCCCACCCCCTTTACTGCAACACAGCAGCAACTTTTGGTCTTCAAAGCCGGGTCAAAGTATTGTCATATGCAGTGGGCTTTGTGCTGGAAATGCTTCAAATGGTACTAACATCCAGAACCCTAAATTAGTAATAATAACAATGATAGGTTTTTCCTCTTTTTTCCCCCAGCCAAATAATTCTTAGGTCACCAGCATGTCAGAAGCTTGTGGAAGAATGTAATAATGAATTTGCAACAGCAGCTGGTGGCTCCTGCCAGGAATTTAAAGTCCCAAACACCCAGAGGGCATGCAGTTGCCTATCTCTGATGCAGAGAAACAAAAGAAAAGTCTTTGTGTGGCATTGAAAAAACATCACTGTTGACATCCTGAGCTGCCCTGAAGAGACAGAGCAGTGATCCCTCCTTCTAAGGGTGGGAGGACCCCATCAAAAGGTCTTACTGCCAGGCCCCTCCTTTGGCTTCTGAAAGAGAGGAACCTGGGGGAAGCCTCAAAGGAGGATTTAATCCTGGATGAACATCCTGGCAAGAGACTATGGTGAGGAGTCAGTCTTTCTAAGCTTTGCCCACTCAGGTGCTCCACAAAATAACAGGGAAGTTTGATGTGTGTGATTTTGTGCACACGTGCAGGCATGCACGTACATGTGCCAAAGAGTAGAATTGCAGTGGTATACTTCTGCGTTGTGTTTCTAGCCAGGTACTACATTGTTCATAGTTTCCCAGGTTTGAATATTGCATTTGAAGGTAGGTACAAGGGGCAGAAGGGGGACGCGGTGGCGCAGCGGCTTAATGACGCTGAAAGTTGCCGGCCAGAAATGGTCGACGCTTCAGCGGTTCGAGTCCAGTCTTCGTGTTAAACAGGGTGAGCTCCTGTTTCCTCCCCAGTTCCTGTCAACCCAACAGGTCGAAAACTCACGTGAGTAGATAAATGGGGACTCTCACTCCGGTGGGAGGAAAAATGCTGGTGGCGCCTTGCAAAAAGGAGTTGGGAGCAGTTGCCAGTAAGCGCGAAAAACCGCGCGCGCCCAAAAAGGGCGCGGAGCAACGGAAACCCCGTCTCCTGCACTCGCCAGCTGGGCTCTGCTCTAGGAAGGAGGCTCTGGCAAACCACTTCTGAAAAACAATTGCCTTGAAAACTGCAAGGACTCGTCCAAGCAGTCACTGCAGGGTCAGCAATGACTGAGCGCAGACAAAAAACAAAAAACAAGGGGCAGAATAGACGTTCACTACCAACAGTAACATTCTTGGGGGACAGGATAGGTGGGCTGTGTGTTCCACCAGCTTTACACTTAAAGAGAAATGGGAACTGTTACTGTTACTTGCCCAACTCCTACCTTAGATTTAGGCTGTTGTTGAAAAGGAGACTCTTTTATGTCCAATCAGCTTTAAAAAATGTGCTTATTTTTTGCCTTGTCCCCTGAACAAGGCTAATGTTCATTTAAAATAAGGCTTCAATACTGAGTTGATTAAGTTTGGTTAATTTTTTACCTTTTCAACCAAATAAGTGCCTTTGATTCAGTAGCATGTTTTTCCTTTTGTATCTTTGATATTATTTACAAATTCACAGGTGGAAAGCATGCTCTTTCTTTCTGATATGTTTGTATGATATGTATACTTTTAAAAAAAATCATCTTGACAATGTCTTTTTTCTTCAGAACTTTGGTTTATTCATACACAGACTTAATTGATTAATTCTGTACGTTTCTTTGATCAAGTTATAGTATTAATTGAAAATTACAAATCAAGATCTGTTTTATGAAGTGTAGTGGTATAGACGCCAGTCTCATTTCCATGTCCATGAAAGATTAATTTTTAAACAAGCTTTATTTTGAACCTGAGTGGGCTGATCCTAGTAGATGCGTGTGGATTAAAGGGGTTTATGACATATAGGAGAAGGGTCAGAGGAAGTTGAAACTAGCTTTTAGAGCCTTGAGTGAAAAGGTAAGAACTTTATCCAGTCTTGAAACTGATAATGCATAAACTGAACCTGATGTTTGGATGGCGATTCTAATGATATGGGACAGCTAAGGAAATGCTCACAAGTGAGGGCTGGGGGTGAGGCCAAAATATTGAGCTTAAACATATTCCCCTGAGCCAAGAAGAACAAAAAAAAAAAAAGAATTTAAAAAGGAAAAAGTAAAATAATGTGAAATTTTAAAGATAGGTAGAAAAAAGTGTGATCTGAATGATTGAGAGTAGAAGCAACCAGTTTGAGAAATAATATAGAATGAGATGCTCAAAAGTAATGATGTGCAAGAGAAGTGACGTGGATGTTAGAAATGAGGTAGACAAAGATGATTGGAGATCAGAAATAGGGAGATCCAGCAAAGCATTAGAGCAGCCTGCATGAAAAGTGCTAAGGCACCAACCTGTGAACCATACTTACTAATGGTATCTCTCTCTCTCTCTCTGTTTGCTTCTGCAAATTCTCTGTAATCATTGCTCCAATTCTGTAATACTGGAAGGGAGCTGAGCCTAGGCTTATGAGAGTAATAGCTTACCTCTGACTATTGTGTATGCTCATGGCAGATTAAGAGGGGAACTATTAGCCACTATGATACATTAGACAATTTAAATTTTAGAGAAGCTGTGTAATAATGATTAAAATGTGTTCACGGTTCATTCATTCTTGCTTTTGAAACCTGAAGGAAGATTTGTGAGTTCTTGAGTCTTGCTGTAATTCTCTACCAGTGGCTGTGACTCTTAAGTGTGCATAGCTGTGTATGGCTTAAGCGCAGTCTCCTTTCTGAACCATGTTTGAATTCTGTGTAGTCCTTCATTTCCCAAATAGATCCAACTTCCAGAGGGATTCCTGTGTGAATGGATGAGTACTTAGGCTATTGCCAGAAGATGGAAAGGAAAGAGGCAAAATACTTTCAGAAAATAAGGGTAGAAATGTAAAATACCTCTTATAGCTGTGGACAGGCATAAAAATGTTCAAGAAGTCTTTTAGAAATATGAAGAACTCTCTTTTTTGGTTGAAAAAGATATGGCTGTGACTTTTGAATTCTTATTGGAGTGCAGCCCTGTAAACAGTGTTGTGGCCAAACATTATGGCAGTGTTGCAAAACATTTCCAGAAAATAGCTACCACCTCCTCCTCTACTCATCTGAGATTTGTTTTCTCTGCCCACTTCCCTGTTCTGCTTCCTCTCTTTCAGCGCCTCCACGATATATGGAGCACTAGCACTAAAATCTTAGAAAGCTCTTGTTTTCAGCCTCAAACAAGGAAAATGTATATGTGGAAATCAGATTGGGTCTTTGTGGTAAATGTATGTTTTCTCAATATGCCAAAAGGATGTGGGATAAAGAGAAGTCTGATTTCATGTGAAAAAGTGAGAAAAGATTTAAACCTTTTTCTTGCCCATGCTTGCTCCTTGCCAAACTGCCTTCCCCACTATTATTTTCCCCAATTTTGTTCTGAGATTAGAAAAAATATATCAGAGTAAAAGAGTTTTAGGACATCCTGTTTGCCTCCTGCTTGTATTTTCAAATCATCCTCACTTATTTGGCATGATCAGCATACTAACATGTAAGTTGTGTTTTTAGTTAGGCTTTCAGAGATCTAATCAAAATTGATATTTCATGTATAGATGTATCAAAAAATTACCATTCCCAGGCTGTGTTTAAAATGGTTTACTGGCATTTGCATAAGAAGATTCAGCGTGTGCCCATAACAGGTTGGTCTCAGCTGGGAGCCATTGCACTGATTGGTGACAATAACCATGTTAAAAGTGTTCCATGCTTTGCACAGATAAAATTCTTCCATTGTGTTTAATCTCAAAGCCCCAAATGGGACTGAAGAACCCGATGTGTGATCATGGTCCTGTGTTAAAGCTGCATGCCAAACTTCTTATGTCTTACTCTGTACTTTGAAAGAGTTAGCAGTTAAGGAAAATGAGATTTTTGGTGGCTGATTGAGAAACCTTTATTCAACTTTGGAAGGGAAAAATCCAGCTTTCTGGCTTCTGTATTCTCACTTAGGGTTGTGTGTTCGCTCGTTATCATGCACCATTTTGACATGTGGAAATATACTGAGAGACTGTTTTCCTTGTTGCAGATAAAGGTAGGGAGATAAAATTTTGGAGCATGGATTTGTGTGTCTGAATGGAAGTTGGAAAGATTGTTTTAGGGATCCAGTGTGCTCAGGTCCTCCAGTTTTTTGCAAACACAAATTGAGCTGCAGTTCAGACTAGTTCTTAGTACTATTGATAATCAGAACAAGGGATTGTGAGGGCAATACAGGCAGTGGGAATGATATGGCTGATTTTTTGGTATCTCTTGATAAGGGAGGATCTGTGGCTTTCTCAGAAGATGTTTATTGTTGGTTGTGGCAGTGCAGCTTAAGAACAACAAGAGCTCCCATGGCTGTTTTCTTGATCTAGCATTTTCTCCCCACGCACATATATGGTTTCCTGAACTTCTTTAATGAGCTTTTGGCCCCAGAGTCAGATTAATAGTGTTATTAAGTTATTTGTGCTGGATGTTGGGAAGAGTTGCCAAAAGTTCAAGCTACAGAGAGAAGAACATAAGACTAGGAGAATTTCAGCTGAGGCTCAACTTATGAAGGCAGTCCTCACAATCTGTCACTTGTAGTAGGCATGCCAGCTGGCAAGGATAGTTTGTGATATAAATTATCCATCTGTGCTGAAGAGCAAGAGAACAAGAGAGCTTTTGTGCTTTGAAGACACGAAAGGGGCTTTCTTCCTGTATTCACTTAACATGGCATCTTTACTTACTTTTTCCTTTCTCTGTATTAATAGATTCCAAGGCTACAGCACTTCCTTTAGTGTTTATGTAAAGGCATGAATCTGGCTTGAAACTTTTCTCCCCTCTGGAAGTCATTTCCGTCTATCAGCCTTTGGTACTGATGGTCTTTATTGTTGTTGTTTTAGAAAATCAACTTAAGGGCAAAACAGGTAAAAACAAACTGGAATCTCAAGGTAGTTCTGCATGAAAGGTCTCTAGATCAGTAGTGCTTTCTTCAATGCCTAGCTCAATACAGTCTTTGCAACAGTCAGGATGTGATGACCTGTATTTTCTCTAATTGTATTTACTGTGTCACCATATATGCTGCTACCATGGCTAACTTCTCATGTCCGAAGTAGCAATGCTTTTTATTACTGGAACTCCCATTGCCCAAAATTCTGTACAATTTCCAGTCATCCAAGGAGACACTGGTGTCCCTATTGTGAGACAGTTATTTTTTTAGGAAACTAGAGAAGAACTAATGCTCAAGTGTTGATTCATAGGCCAAGGACGAGAAACCTGTCCCCTTTTAAACACTACTCTCAGCACCCCCAACTAATAGTAAGGTTGAAAAAAACCCTGAAATGTAGATTTTCCAGAACTTCCATAGATCATATCTACAGTAGCTCTCATAGTCATTTTGTCTGATCCCTTTCTAACTTGTGAAGCATGATAAAAACAGATGCCAGTGAGATTTACTTTTAAGCCCTTTTGGTGTAGTGGTTAAGACATCAGGCTAGAAACCGGGAGACTCTGAGTTCTTGTTCTACCTTGGACATAAAGCCAGCTGGGTGATCATGGGCCAGTCACTCTCTCTCTCAGCCCTTGGAAGCAGGCAGTGGCAAACCACTTCTGAAAACGTGCCAAGAAAACTGCAGGGACATGTCCAGGCAGTCACCAGGAGTCAACACTGACTCGAAGGCAGAGAGAGAAAGCATTGCTTTCAAAAATTTTAAAGCATTAAGTGAGCCCACTCTGCAATGTTATGTCCAAGCTTAGTAATTTTTCGTTGCATTTATATAGTACCTTTTCTGCCAAATGCACTCAGGAGACTTCAGTTAAGCATAGCAGGTTACGGGCCAACATAGGCAGTTTTTTTTTAGGTTTTTTGGATTCATTTCTATTTTTCACTGAAGTGGTTTGAGCCTACTAACCAGTTGTAGGAAAAATAGTGGTTTGAAGAGGAGGCGTACATCATGTAGCATTAAGGTATAGGGTGCCTTTGAATGTTTGTGCATTCCAGGGAGTTATTTTCCATCATAAGAGTATAGTAGTCTTTGCAGTTTAGACTGTTTTTTAAAAGCTTTTACTGCTTCAGCAACGTAATTGGGGTGGGGTGGGAAAAAGCTTTTTTGTTGCTATGAAACCATAGGTTTGCCCACCAGAAGTTTTAGGGCTTCAATTCCTGTCAGCCCCATTTAGTATACCAAATGCCAAGAGATAGTGGGAATTGTAATCCAAAATATCTACCATTGTGTTAAACAGTTGGGAGCCTGAAACTTGCCAATCTAGCAAATCGCCCAGAGATCTAACAATAAGTTATCTACTTTTTGTGACCAACCTGTGGAGGGACAGATCAATGTTAAAGGGAAGGGGGAAGAAATACAGGTGCAACATCCAAGTGTGCAGGAGACAGTTCTAGGAAAGAAGGAACAAATAGCAATTGGTCCTATCCAGGTTTTAGAGTGGGTTTTATTTCTCACCTCTGATTTTTAATATAATCCCCTGTATAGTTCCAATTGCATTTCTTCCACCATTGTGGAATGAAATGTTGATTTCTTTATAGAAAAAGGGTGGACAACATGTGGCTGCTCATATGTTATTGCCTTCACTGTTTACCATATTGGCTTGAACTGATGGAACTGGAGTTCCGGCAGCATCTGTAGGGCCCCACATTGGCCATCCCTGCTGTGAAGCCTGACTACTATTGATGGCAAAGATTGTGTGGAGAAATTGCTATCTGGAGAAGAAAAGCATTTATCAGAATACAAATATTGGCTGCTCCTGTTCTGAGCTTATATATCCAAAGCAGTCTTGTCTTGGTCTGTAACTAATTTAGTCAGAGGCCTACTCTGAAAATCTCAGAGCCATATCCCAAGACTGTCCCCAGATTATATGATTATAGCAGTTATGCCTTCCTTTCTAAATGGACCAGATTTCATCCAGGGGCTGCCTGTGGGCTCCTTGATTCATCACTTGGACCATGGACCATGAGGTGCAGTGGGGTGAATATCACTGATTACAACAGAGCCTGTATCTAGCTCAGTATCATATCTTTAGACTAGTGTACACCTTTTTCTGGTCTTGGTCTTCAGCCTGGTTACCCCTAGTCTCTTTAAAAAAAAAAAAAAAACTCTGACAAGACAAGACTCTGAAGCTCCATATTGTAAAACTAATGCACTTTCTCTGTGGCTTTATGAACTGTGTGCATCCTTGGAGACCCTTCAGTTCAGACAACTGGGAAAGCATGAATGATGTTCATATCTTTATTGGAGTTTCTAGACAGGTGGGAGGAGAGGTGCATTTTCTCCCAATACAGAGCTAGCAGATATTCTCTCCTTTCTTCTAGGTATTTGGTTGGAAAGGCTTTAGAAAGCTTCTCTGCCTTCATCAGGGTAACTGCAGGAAGTCCTCATTTAGTGACTGCTTCATTTAGTGACTGTTCACAGTTACAACAGTGATGAAAAAGTAATTTTATAACCAAACCTTGCATTTATGACCTTTGCAGGTCTGTAAAGCAAAGGAAAGCTGAAGTAAGATCATAAGCACAATCGCAGTTTCACTTAGCGACTACTTCACTTAACAACCAATTTGCTGGTCCCAATTGTGATCACTAAACGAGGACTACCTCTATTGTAGTCATAGATTGCAGGAGAGGATATGGTAGCTAGACTGTTTTGGTGTACTTTTTGCAATCATTATATAGTCTCTTGAATGCCCTTTCTGTGGAAAACATTTGAAGTGCTACTTCTACTATTCACTGTATATATTTGTGAACTAAAATATGCAAGATACTAACTGGAGGGGTTAAACAACTTTTAAATATAAGTTATAGCATGTAGGACTCTCATGTTGGATGAAGCCCATCCCTTTTGCTTCAGAAAGCAGTATTTTCATTTTTTGCAGAAAGCCCATCCTTTACCCAGCCTTAATATTTTTGGCATCTGAATAAAGGCGAAAATTGGGATTGGCCCAATAGTCAGCTGGTATAAAGGCTTTCACATGCTGGAGTGATTGAGGGCCTTTTTGTTTTCTGTTTTAAATGCACTGAGTCAGATTCAGGTTTACTTCCCTGTGCCTTTTTAGTTAAAATCATTAGCACTGAGGCCAAAGAGAAGTGGGAGATTTCTCTTGGAAGTGGTTAAAGGGGCTGAAACGAAGTGGAATTT
Organism: Python bivittatus; assembly: GCF_059951505.1. Classification (NCBI taxonomy): domain Eukaryota; kingdom Metazoa; phylum Chordata; class Lepidosauria; order Squamata; family Pythonidae; genus Python; species Python bivittatus. The sequence goes on from NW_028277098.1 coordinate 8,661,015, forward strand.
TGACTTTGTCCAGCATGTCTGAAAAACTCAATCAAAGGGATTCTGGAATACAATGGATAGCAACCTCCATTAGTACCCACTAATCTGTTTGAATTGTAGATTGTAAAAGGTGGGTAGCAGATTTCATTGAAGGTGGAATCCGTGCTAAAGTACTGTTTAAGTGCTCAAGCCGTTACATTTGCCACAAAGAAGGGAAATGAAACAGTTTTGAGTTAATAAGAATGATGTTTAGATTTATAGATGGCAGAAATGGTTTGAAATCAAATGAAGTGAAGATTATTTGTAGGTTCCTGTAGCTCTGAATTTCAGTCATGGTATAATTCCTTAAGCGATGATCAATACTCTTTTCCCACTTTATTATTCAGTACACAATAGTAAAGCCTAAAAGTTAAGGCCCCATTGTGGGAAGGGGGTTCTGTTAAAGCCAAATGTCTCTTAAAGCCAAATTTAATAATGTATGTAATGTTTACATACTTTATGTAGCTTTAACATAATTAAAACGTGATTAACATAATTTTACGTAAAATGTAAGAGCACTGTCCATGCTGATTTGCCAAGCAGTGGTCTTTCTGTTTGGCAAAGAAGTCCAAATTCAGATTTTGCTTATTGCTTCTGTGGTCCACTGAATGTAGGTCCATAAAATTGAGGTCTTACTGTAATACAATACAATGCAATACAGTACAGTACAATATACTGTAAATAAGGTACAGTGCGAGCTGAAGTATTTAATCAAGTAGCACTTGATATGCCCAGTTCTCTCATCTATAAGCTATTAAGTATCCAAACCTTTGGAAGCTGTAATTGCATAATGGGAAAAATTAAACCTATGTGCATGTATACAGCGCTTTATGTTTATCTTTTCTCTCATACACACACCCTTGACATATTTGCTGAAATATTGTGCAATTCTGCTTGTGGGACCTTCATTGTGTTCTTTATGACCATGTACCTGCTCAAAGTCCATTTGGAAGCTTCTAGAATTTGCAGGCTGTTTGATAGTAGCCCTGCCTTCTATATCGCCTCCATGACTAGACACAGCTCCTGCTGAATCCTTTCAGTTTGTTTTCAGCCATCACAGTGACAGCATGTTAGTTCTCGGAACTTGGCTATTCTTCTGGAAGTCTTACTTTTCTCCACTTCATTTTATTTTTCATATGCATATTTCGTTACTTGACTTACTGCCTGTATGGTGCATGAGGGAAATTAAGGGGCAGGTTACCATTGTCCAATTCATGCACCCTTCTGGCTTTGAAAGCCCCACTCTGTGGATGCCAGCACTACAATAACAAATTTCTCTCCTCAGATGGACACAACTTTTGTCTTTTGTGCTTTGGGGAAGGCCACACAGTAGACTCTCTCAAGCATTGCCAGGCATTTATGAAACATGTTTGATGCAATAGCTCTTCTCATTTGTGGGCCACTGTTTGGACTATTTGCTATTTGCTCCTTGGGAGGAAAGCTATGGCAAACCTAGATAGCATATTAAAAAGCAGAGACATCACCTTGCCGGCAAAGATCCGCATAGTCAAAGCTGTGGTTTTTCCAGTAGTAATGTATGGCTGTGAGAGCTGGACCATAAAGAAGGCTGAGCACCGAAGAATTGATGCCTTTGAACTGTGGTGCTGGAGAAGACTCTTGAGAGTCCCCTGGACTGCTAGGAGGTCAAACCAGTCAATCTTAAAGGAAATCAACCCTGATTGCTCATTGGAAGGATCGATAATGAAGCTCAAGCTCAGATACTTTGGTCACCTAATGCGAAGAGAGGACTCTTTGGAAAAGACCCTGATGCTGGGAAAGATTGAAGGCAAAAGGAGAAGAGGACGGCAGAGGATGAGATGGTTAGATAGCATCACTGAAGCAATGAGCATGAAACTGAGCAAACTCAGGGAGGCAGTGAAGGACAGGAAGGCCTGGCGCAATATGGTTCATGGGGTCACGAAGAGTCGGACAGGACTTAATGACTGAACAACAACAACAAATTTGGACTAAGTTTTTAGAGTGGCACATTCTGAAATTTACCTTCACCCAAAGTTCCTGCCTTTATCTTTACCCAAAGTTCCTGTTGTGTAATAAAAGTTGCCAGGGACCTTGTATGTATTATCTCAAGCACATTTCAGATCCTCATCTTCTGTCTGGAATCCTCAGGACACTGCCAGGGAAATCACTTAAGCAACCCAAATCTTCTAAAACATCTGTCATAGTCAGCTCCAATCAGAAGAAAAAGAGACACAAGGGTGTTCCTATGACACCCCCCTCCCCACCAAATCTCTGTAATTGCAGATGTTTCACCACAGCCATGACTCCATCTTTGATTCTGCCAGTAAGACTGCTGCTGGATTTGGACCATATATCCTCATCTGAGTCTCCTCAGATCTGAGACTCAATTTTGGAGACAAGAACTCATAACAGATTGCTTTCCCCACTGTCCCTCCATGCTCAGAATTGTGCTTATTGGACCAAAACAAACTCCTCTTTGGGGAATGCCTTTCTCCAATTTCCTTCCATTCTGCATCCTCATGTGAGCCATGATAGTGGGCCTCTTGTCATCAGGCTTTTCATGTCTGGATGATGCCCATCTGCTCCTGAGACTGCCCATGATACATAATGCTGACCACTATGTGCTTTGATCATCAGCTTCATATTTTTTTCCTCCTCTTCCATCAAGCATCATAGTTATCCACTTCGCTACAGTTGCCATTCGTTGGAATGACCCCATAACGGATAAGCCTACATGACATCACTGGTATCTGTTCCACCTCCCTCCCTCCCTCCCTCTGTAATCTCAGGGTTAAACCTTCACCCCTAGACTTCAATCCTGCATGGTCTTTTTCCTGAAGATCCCTTTTATCTCTGCCATGAGAGAGAGGGTTATATCTTTGGATATTCCTCTACACAAGTCTTCCACGTGCTTACATTCCAGGGTTCTGTCCTATTCTCTATTATACTTATTTAGTTGACTTTATCAGAGGGTGTCAAGAATGTACAAAACTCTCCAGTTCAGGAATGGAATGTTCCTGAGGACTCCAAAATATTCTGTTCCCCCATTGAACCATACTGAATCTTTTCCAGACCATACATTTTGGGGAATGTTCAGTGGTTTCTAAAGTAAATCCTATGAAGCCAAAATGGTTCAAGGTATCTCAGGGATAGTCTGAATCCTAAACAAGCCTTTTTCATCTGGAACACTGTGTCTGAGACAACTCAAACCACTTCCTATTTGGAGGATTTATTTCAGGAAACTGCTGAACACACCTGAAATGGCATGAACTTTAGGAGAAACAGAATGTTCTGGCATTCTCTGGAATATTTCGTCCCTGAATCAGGGAGTTTTGCACATCCCTAGAATCAGCCCTATCTCTGATGCATCCTGGTTTCTCCATCTATTTTGTTACCTAATTCTCTGAACATGCACCAAAGTCTCCTTTGGAAAAAAATCTATTTCTAGAGCGAATAGAACGTTTTTCATATAGTATATTGTCTTTGCCTGGAAGCCCAATGGTCAACAGTTTGCCAGTTAGTATAAGATGCCAACATCTCTCCAGACCTCATTCCTATGCTTCTAACTTTGCTGACTCTATGTAACCAATTTCTTGCTTTGTAGAAAAGTTGCATGAAGTGAAAAAGGATAGGTGCTGATTGTTGTTTCAGCACTTACCAACTAATTGTATAATAGTGGGACATCTCAGTCAGTTTCTCACTGCCAGCAACATTCTGTACCCACAGATAAAGAGGCAGGAAGTTAGCCTGGCCCCAAAGTTACATTCTTCAGTGCACTCTCCCTCTGCATAACTAACTGTCAAGCATGCATGGCGAAGCATGGATGACAAATGTCAAGCTTGGCTTTCCAGGCAGAAGCAGTGTTTCTAGGCTAAATCATTGATAGTGGAATGATTTTATATTAAAAACAAACCTTTGTGTGAATCTTGCCTCGTTTCAGTTTCGCCATCTGTGCGTTACTTTCCAAGAAACTTATTCATTTATTTGATTTAGATAAGCGCATATGTGACTCTAGGCGGCTTACAATAAAATAGATAAAATACAGTAATATAAAAATAAAAACATCTAGCTGAGCATCATAAAGCAACCATCAACAAAGCCAAGAGATGGGCTCTACCTCACACCCGGGGCCTCAGGCCTTGGCACAAAGCCAAGTTTTCAAGGCCTTGTGAAAGGCCAGCAGGGTGGGGGCTAAGCTAATCTCAGAGGCAGTGATGTTCCAGAGGGTGGGCACCAAGGCAGAAAAGGCGCTCGTCTTGGGCCCCACCAGTAACACTCCTTAGCACCTGATGGCACTTGGAGCATGCCCCTCCTGTCGGACTGGGTAGAACAGTTGTGGAGAGACAGTCCCATAAGTAACCGAGTCCCAAGCCACAATAATGCTTAATGTATAACCCTTTGCTATTTGTCATAGATTTATCATAGTTTAGAAATTAAATCTATTTCACAACTTGGCTGAAATCAGTAATTTTTTTTTTTTGGCACAAATTTTTCATTTTGTGCATAACATTATTGTGGTTTCAGCTGCTTTTCTTACTCTGCAGATCTGTGTGGTTATGAAATCCCCACAAACTGGTCTTATCAGGCTCTTTTCTGCAGTTACATGTAATTGGATTGACTCTGGTTTCCTGCCTTGCTTTAAAAAAGTACACGGCACATTCTCCCAGAAGGCCTGTTAGAGACTGGCAGATGAATCATTTCTCCTATTGGTTGTATTAATTTCGTTAGTTAACCTTAGATTTTATTTGACAGTGAACACCATGTAGTCGATCAGAATTAAATAGTTTGCTTTGGCACCTAGGTATGGAAGTAATTAATTTTAGAACACTGAACAGGAATTAATTTCACTGAAGGATCAAGTTATTTGGGTTAGATTCAGTTTCTTTCTCCAGTTTTATGCTCCTGGATACTTTGCAATGTAACTTGCAAAATTCCAAGCCAGTCTGGAGTGATAGCCAATTAATAATAGCCAGTCAATTTGTAGATGCATGCACTTATATCCAGGTCTGTGTCTGTTGTGTGCCAAAGGAATAGAAATGTTTAATGAATGCAGATGATTTCAGAATGAGATCTATACGGAAGGTGTATTTTCTATATACCGCACCTACCAGCTATCTTAGAGGAACAAAAGTCTTGTATTTTGCCTGTCTTGTATTGATTTGCCTGTTCCTGTTTTTAATTCCCTCCTTACTTGAGTTGTGAGAGATTTGGGTGGGAGTAAAAAGCATGATCTTCTCACCAGTGACTGCTGAAGAACAGACTTCAAAGCATTCTAGCATCGTTAATTTCTTCCACTTTTTCCCAAGGTCCTGTTGTGCATATAGGAGAAGAAAAACACTGTTTGAATGTACTTCCCTGCACAGTTGGGAACACAGCACAGTTGGGATCTTTCATGTTACCCAGCTTCCATGGTTGACATGCAAAACAATAGTATGTCAGGGTAATTTTTAAGATACTTCGCAAATCCTTCTTTGCTTTGCTTTTATCCATGGAAAACCTCTGTGCTTCTATTGGGCCATTTAAATTTCATGTTACGATCAACCGTTTTGCAGAATGAAATAATTAAAATGGTGGGTATTAAGATGATTTTGGTAACATCAATCATAAGTCATATATTTTAAAAATAAGGTGTTCCTGTTCCAAGGAGCTTACAATGTAGAAATCCTGATGGAAATAACAGAGAAAGTAGAGGAGGCGGTAAAGCCAGGAATAATATTTTACTTTTTTTTAGTTACACTTAATCATAGCAGTAAGAAATGGGTCCACAGTCGCTTTGCCCGAGCTTCATGGAAAAGGTAACATTTGAAGAGGGATTGGAAAACATGAGAAAAGTAGCCTTCCCTGAGGCAATTATAGACATAAAGGTGTTGCAGAGAAGAAAGGCTAGATCTCATTTTATCAATCTCACCTACACTTCTGCTGCTTTGTATAAAACAAAGACTGAATTCTCTCCCTATTCCTGGCTGTCAAAATTCATGTTTCTCTTACTTTTCTTTGCTGAAGGGGCATGATCAGCTTTATCCTGTTCATAACAAGGAAAGAGAAGACATAAAGGGGTTCTAATTATTAATCTGAATCCTTTTCTCTCCTCTTGCAGCTTCCAGTGGGTTTCATACGGTTTGTTTGTTTGTTTTTGGAATCTGATGTTCTGTTGCTCTGGATGCCGGCCAGTGTTTGGGGATAGGTATTTAGCTGCGGTCTGAGGCTGCCACTGGAAAGAGAGGCAGGAAAATCTTCTATGAATATTTAGACTTCTGGATTCTTAATAACATTGTGAATTCTGTTCAGTTCAGTTGGCATCACTCCTACTTTTCAAAAAAATTTTTAGTTTTGACTTATTTTTCAGATCAAAAGTTGGGCATGTTTGCTTTCAGATTTTGTTTCCTATAGCTAGTACATATATATTTGTGTACAAAGGCCTCATTTTTTAAAAATATGTTTTATTACAGGTTTTACAAAGAACATGAAAACTAACACAAACTAATAAAGAGTATTAAGTAAAAGTCCTCATTTTGGACCTACATTTGTTATGGTTGAATGGGTTTTTCCAGGTCCAGGCTCTTACTCCATTAGTTTGTGTTGAAAGGACAGCAGTGCTAGCTAGAGATGATGGGAGCTTCTGAAGGGCACGCTCTGGGAAGACTGATCTGGGAAGTGTTGGCTTGTTCACTGAAATAACTTATAGTTGCACCAAGTCCTGTACTCTATGGACCTTTTTCGATAGCTGCCCCTAAATTTGGAACTCCCTCCCTGTGGAGGTTCTGTCATCTCTGTCCCTCCTAGGCTATTGGAAAGGTACCAAGACCTCTCTGTTCCATCTAGCACAGGAGGAAGATATGTTCTGATTGAAGATGGGGTTTCTGAACATACGCGTTTTCTATTTTCTGGTTTTTACATTTTTGATTCTGTTAAATTTTAAGTATCTGCTTGTTATTGTTTATGCATGTTGTTTAATTTTATGATGCGATCGTTAGCTGCCCAGGGCCTTCAGGAATTGGCAGCATAAAGATGAAGTAAATAAAAATAAAGAATGAGATGTTTGATTTGATGATCCTATGCCTGTTGCAAGCCTTAGACCACAGTTTTCTGTCTTCCTAAGTTTTAGTAGAGAGCCAGTTTGGTGTAGTGGTTAAGGCATCAGGCTAGAAAATGGACAACCATGAGTTCTAGTCCTGTCTAAACACAAAGCCAGCTGGGTGACCTTGGGCCAGTCCCTCTCTCTCAGCCCTAGATAAGGAGGCCATGGCAAACCACTTCCGAAATCTAGCCAAGAAAACTGCAAGGACTTGTCCAAGCAGTCATCAGGATTTGAGACTGACTCAAAGGCACTAAAATTTAAAAAAAAAAGAAAAAAAAAGCTTTAATATTCTAGCAGGAAAATGGAACTTACATTTCCTACACACTGTGGAACATAGTATAAAGAGAAGTTCATCTGGACTAAGTAGCTTGCTCTTTCTTTCTACTGATATCAAATGGATTTAAATCATAACAGTTTTATTGTTACAGCCACCATCATCTCAATGCAGATAGTATTGCATTGTGTAACCTTTGTGCAGTCATGACCTACTATTGCAGTTAGGCTGCTCTTTTGCTAAGAGGCCACGGGACTCTTCGTCCGATTGCCTACATAGTCATCTTTGGGCTCAAATGCGTGTACCTTTGTGGAAAAAAAAACCCCTAGCACACAAAAGTAATTTGTATGCATACCTTGGTGATTGTGTCATTGTAATTGAAATGATAGCTTATTTTGCTGCCACCATAATGGCAGGGAAAGGAAGATTTGTTTAAGATTGGCTTTCTTCTACATATTGTATTACTGGTAAAATATCAAGAAGAACATTGCAAACAGATTAGTGAAGTTTGTGCTAATTATTATATCCTGCTACAAGGTCCTCATATGAACCCGAAACACATGTAGATACAGTTACAGGTGAAAAAACGGCAGCATTTCCTCCCTTTCCCTATTACAAGCCTGTATGTTGGGAAACCAGGCAATTTTGGCAGGGGATTCTGGGAACTGCCTTCCAGATGGTTGGCCTTCTTTGCATGGATCTCCAATCATGCTAGGGAATGCTGTATTACACTGCATGCAGAACACTTCGTGTGAATTAGTGTTTTGCATTTGAACACTTGCTATGATAGCTGTTTTTTTAAGGAATCATAGGACTTTGCATTTGGCTAAAAACCTTTTTAGGAAAAAAAATATTGTTAATATCAGGGAACTTATGTGCCCACAAGTAGGTCAAGCAATATGTGTGTCACAATATTCTAGTTGTTATGTACGTGTTACAGCATCACTGTGGAACTATGAAAAGGTAGAGTTTGTGTTGTAATATTACAATGTGCAGATCATCACTTCATGCCAAGTGCAAACACCTGTGTCAGGGACATGATGGCTCCATTGCATTGGATGTATTAAGATGATGGCTAAAACAGCTCTCAGAGATTTTTCAGTTTGGATTCCTGTTCTGTGTAGGGAGTTGGACTTATTGATACATCCCAGTTTGATCATTTGTGCACTAAAAACAGGCATGATTGGTGACTCTGATTCTTCAAAACCTAAGAAATTCATGTACTTGAGATGACTGCTATGCTAGAAGCAACTCTGAGTTCTCTTATCTTTGAATAGCACATATAGAAAAATAATGCCATTGTATAGTTTGAGGTGAAGGGCGTTCTCTCATTTTTATTTATTTGTTTTATTTATTTGGTTGCCTGACTGCAGAACTCATTGATTGGATGTGTGTGCCCTCCTTGATGAGGTGAAATAGGAACAGCTGGTGTGCAGCTGTGTACCTTGTTCTGGGAAGTTTTCTCATAGCATAGAAATGTTGAGATGGAAGGTGGTTTATCTGAAGCATTTTTATAGCCCTTCCTGCCGTTGTAATTCTTGTTAAACATTTCTGGCACCCCAGGGGCACTTCTCCAGTTCTTCTTAACTGCTTTACAAGTTCATTTTTCCTCATGTTCCTAGGATTCAGCAGCAAGAGAGCCCACGCTGTAGTGGATAGCCTACTGTGTTGTGAATAGCTCAGACGTCTTTTGTCTTGATTGACTGAAAATGTTTCTTAGTTGTCCATTCAGGCTAAGGAATGGCAGCCAGCTGAGCTTCCATCATGGCGAAGCTTGAAAACAATACACACTGTCCTTTCTCGCTACTCTGTAGTAGAGGGCTGTCAGGTCACTGCTGAAAATTTCTGAAAGTGTTTCTTTAACAGAAGTGCCAGTGTTCTTGAACAGCAAAGCTTTGGAATGCTTGTTTCATTTACAGTTCAGAAAAGGGTGTGTGTGTATGTGTGTGGTATTTTTTCTTGACTTTCTTCTTCCTTTTTTGGGTGGGGGGGTACTCTTGTGGATAGATCCTAAAGCTGTAAAAATCATTTTGCCAGGTCAGTGGACTTTTGTGGAGTTAGTTGCATTGGTGCCGTCTGTGGAATGGATACTGGGTTCCTTCTCATCCTTGCTATATCCAAATCCTGTCCCTTCCTTCTGCACTGTATATTTCTTATAGCTGAGAGCAGACCTCAACCTTTTGAGAATTCCATTCCAATGTGTTGCAAATTCAGTGAACCTTGAATAAGTAGAAATGTTATCTTCTACTGGTCTTCTTGCTGAAGAATCTCTTGGAATATCCACACAAAATTTATTAAGAGGCAACTCTTCTCAGCTTCTCCCTTCTTAAGATACTTTCCATTCACGCAGATTTACTAGGAGGCATGAAGTAGGAAATGGGTTTTGGTTTGGACTCAAAGCAAACACAGAATGGTTCACAGCTTCTTTGGAACTGTTTAGGTCCAAAAGAATGGAAACTCAAGAATGTTTAGATTGTTGCAGGTTTGGGCAGAAAAAAAAAAATCCAGGAAGATCTGACAGGATAAGCTGGCAAGGGTGGTGTGCTTCATTTACTTCTCCCTTCCTCCTCTGCATGGCCCCTGCATTGCCTATGCACTAATCTTCCCAATATCATCTTCTTCCTTTCCTACCTTCTGTTAGCTGCTGCTGCCAAGGCACAGCATATCCAAGCCAGTCCCCCTCCCAATATTTCCAGTAACCTACCTTTCCGTGGCTGCACCAATAATGCTTTGGGCTGTTTTTCTTCCTCCTGTGAAACATCTCCACCAGGAACTGGCATAGATTCCATGTGTCTAAATATTGATCTGTATTTGGTCCATCCTGGGCAAAATACAAATCTCAGTCTGAATGTGGACCACCCAAGGCTGGATGTTCTGTGCATTAAATCGTTTGTGAACAGAACATCCCCAGTAGCCAAATAAGAATATGGAGTATATGCTACATGAGTTTTTCCAAATCATAGCATCCTCCTAATGCATGGACCTTTGGTTTCCAAAATTCCCGGTTGTGATCATGTTCAATTGGGGAATTCTGTATGTAGCCTTAACATCTGAAGGGCACCCAGTTTTTGAGGAATGCTGCTGTAACCAATGTAGTCTAGGTGGGACCCAGGTTAAATCACTGAAGCTTTATGTCTTTAAAATTTACTAGAAACAGTAAATACAAGGTTTTTGTATTTTATACTATTTGTAAACATGCAAATATACATCCTGGGAAAGATAGGCTTTTTGTTTCCATCATGATGGGGCCCAGATTATTTGACAGAATGACTGGTGCCACTTAAGATATAAAAAGTTGAGAACCACTCCTCTAGAAAACATTGTTGGTTCACATGGGTGAAGAGTGTTCATGAAGGCAGCATTTATCCTAGAATAGGCTTAAAGAGCTTTTCTTCTGATTTCTTAGGTTAGGTAAGAACTGTCTCCATTTGACCAAATAAGAACATTTTTTAATTAGAAAACAGCTGGTGGGAATTTCAGACAAGTTGTAAGTTCTGTGGGGTAATAGTAACTTTTTCAGGCTTGCAAGGCTGTCCCAGAAACATAGATTAGAAGAAGGGAATGCAGATATTTTGGACTGCAATTTTCATTTGTACCGGTCAGTTTTGCTAATGGTCAATGGTTACAGGCGCTGTAAGTCTCAAGCAGCTGAAGAATGCCAGGTTACCTCTTGGATAATCTTCAGTGTTCCGGGTTTTGTTACACAGTATGCAGAAAAGTTTATCAGAAAGAGAACATTGGAAAACCTGTTCAATAAAAGAGAAGTTAATAGCATAACTTTTACAGTGACGCACTTTCCTTGGAAAGAGAAAATCTCATGATAGTTTATGTGACATTTATTAGCTATATTTGGAGATATGCCAGCAACTGAAAGAATCCAGAATGGTGTCAATGGAGATTTTTATATCACCATGGGAAAGGAGTGGGGTACATACTCATATTTTATGTCTTACTAAGGCTTGTAAACCCCATTCTGTTATTTATTTGATTATCCAGAAAGACCTAATGTCAAAGGAGCTTCCTCTTTGCTCTTTCCTTCCTAGGGTAATTAAGTTCAGCTGAAAATATTTCCTTGATCCCTTCACTACCGTGACATGAAATAGGAAGTGTCCAAGATGCCAATTGTAACACCAAGAGGCTGATTGCCCCATTTCTCTGGCTCAGCTTCAGCATTTCTGATATCATCTGTGGACTGTAGGGAAAGTGAAAGTGGCAGTATATCACCTCCTATGGAGGATGTACTTTACAGGAGAGCTGGTCTCATTCTTCTAATGTCAGCAGCATTGTGTTCACTTGTACAGGAGTTGAGTTTGTGTGAACCCTCTTTTTCTTCCCTGGTAATGAACTGGAAAAATGTAGCATTTAAATTAAGTAATCGAAGTGCTTCACAAATATTATCTTGGCAGTTTTTACAGCACCCTACTTTAGACATATAAATATCAAGCCCACAGGACATAGAACTGACAAATTAGTTAGGTTTGTACGACAACATGGGAGCTTAAGGCTGAAATGAAGCTTTTTCATTTCAGGAGTCCCTGGCCACATGCATATTGTGGCACCCCAAAAGCCAGAAAAAAACCATTCTTATCAAAGTACTACAACAATTGTGCTTGCCCGCTTGGTTTATTTTTAAAATATCCGAATTGTTTCTTTGCCTATAAGCGCTCCAGGATAATAGAAAAATAAATGCAATTTAACAATAGGAAAAGTTAAAACAAAACCACTCTATTACAATCAAGCAAAAATAAATGAACAGCTTTGACTGCATTACATTTTTGTTTTCTTCTTTACAGGAAAGGCCTTTGATATCACCTATGTACGGCTGAAGTTCCATACCAGCCGTCCAGAGAGTTTTGCCATCTACAAGCGCACTCAGGAAGACGGTCCATGGGTGCCCTATCAATATTATAGTGGCTCCTGTGAGAAAACTTATCACAAACCCAATCGAGGTTTTGTCAAGAGTTGGGAAGATGAACAGCAGGCTGTTTGTACAGATGAGTTCAGTGACATCTCACCACTCACTGGTGGCAACGTGGCCTTCTCAACACTGGAAGGAAGGCCCAGTGCTTATAACTTTGATAACAGTCCTGTCTTACAGGTAAGAAAACTTGAAATTGAATCAAAGACTAAGGCGACGTGTTTCATTTCTTAATTTCCATGTCTCCAAAATCTTGCACTCTTTTTTTTCCTTGGGAACCTGACACCTTTCATTGCTTTGGGAGTGACCCCTATATAGACTCTTAGCATGCTTAGTTTACATATGGTCAGCCAGTGAATAACATCAAGAGGCCTTCAGTGCCACCAGCAAACTCACTTTCTCCCCAATTTTGCCTACTCTCATGGCTGTTTCACAGATTAGGAGAGCTTGATGGAATGCAAGGAGAGGGGTCATGCTTCCTTGCCATCCTCTCCCTATAAATCCTTTTCCCAAAGCCTACTTGACACTTGACATGGTCGCAAAGGAAGAGATACATAGGGAGGAAAGCAAAATGGGAGCGGAAGCATTAACTCCCTTCTCTCCATGTTCAGGGGATCCCTATGTATATGTAGGGGGAGTATATGCGCATAACAAGTAGAAAGACGAATTGTGTCAGTGGGGGAGAAGGCATGCATATGCATGTAGGCAAGAAAAATTAAAAGGATGCTATCTTCTTCAGAAGTTTCTGTGAAGCACCTTTTGCATCTATCAAAGGATTCTGGATTAGGAACAGACCGGTCTGGACTGGAGGTAGCAATTCTTTACTTGTTCTAGGCAGTGAGTGCAGATGTTTCTGTGTATAGTGATTTCAGAATAAGACTAGGAGTTAAACTAGGAGAGTGTTTAGTTGCTTCTCTGGTCCACAATCCAGGTCCCAGCCAGTGCCAATTTTTAGCTAGTTAAATTTATAATGATTCACACCTCTAATGAGAAAACCAGGCTTTTCCTTTTAAGGGAAAAAAAGTTTTACACTGAATTGTTGTGATGTTTGTTTTGTCTCGTGGGATCCATCAACTTCCTTTTCAAGTTATTGTCAACATAATTTTAAAACTATTCTACATGAAATGAACAGGAAGAGTTTGAGTACTGTGAACATGAATGCTGATATGTAGTGATTGTTCAGCGTTTCTGAAAGCATGGTCTAACAGTGGTTGTTTTTAGTTCTGAGAGGCAGCAGATATTCAAGGTGGACATTCATTTTGGAACGACTGTATCTTGAGCTTGTATTGGGTGGCGAAGGAACCATGGCAAAGATGAGACTGAGCTGGGAATAAAAATGACACAATAACATAGCACGCAATGTAGATTGTTGTATTTACAGTGTATTTTGGACATTCTACATGTATATTTGGCTGGAAAAGCAAACCCAGTACTTACCCATGTATTTTAATTCTTTTATTTTCTCCTTCTCCAATACTTGGATTCAGATTTGTGAAACATTCCAGATGGTTTGGAACAGAGGGCAGGGAAGGTGCGGCATAGAGCTAAATCCCACAATATCCTCACATTCATAAGGGTGTAACTTGATGGTTATAGTACGGAGAGTCAGATGGCTCCAATGTAATTCTAGACTGTGGCTGGTGTTCTTTGCACCATGCTTCAATGCTGTCTCTTTTGCTTTCCCTTATAGGTGGCAATCCTTGCCTCAGGCAAACATAACTTCTTGTTTTGCCCAAGATAAAGAGACATGGAGCTGACAAAAATGAGAGAAAGATGGAGCAAGAGAGACCATATAAGGATCTGAGTTTCCAATTGGAACTAGGCTCATCCCAGCTTGGTTAAATGTCCACTAAATGATGCACTGTATCAGCCTCCCCATTGCACTGTGCAGATGAACCATAATATCCCATCCGTGTGTGAAGACACCTGTTGGGGAAGGTTGCTCTAGAGTTGAGCCGTTTGCTTTTGCATACACATGTGCTTTCAAAAAATAAGAGTACACAAAGAATGGAACTGCAAAGCATCTATGACTGGCAATATAATTGTTGAGTTTTGTCATCTATATCAGCTCTGACAATTTGTGAGGAAGATCTGCAAGGTCACATATGGTGGTGCTTAAAAGTTTGTGAATCCTTTTGAATTTTCAATATTTCTGCATAAATATGACCTAAGACGTGATCTTTTCTTCACATAAGTCCTAAAACTAGGTAAAGAGAACCCAATTAAACAAATGAGTCTAAAACATTATACTTCTTCATTTATTTATTGAGGAGAATGATCCAAAGCTACATATTTGTGTGTGGCAAAAGCATGCTGGCTGGGGAATTCTGGGAGTTGAAGTCCACACATCTTAAAGTCACCAAGGTTGACAAACAGTGCTAGAGATTTCTGGGCCACAGTTCAGTGCCTTCTCTCACCACACTTAGCTCTGCTCTTCCCATAACCATTCTCTCCACTTAGATTTCCTGTCTCCTCCACACCTAAGAAGGGGGTCGCTCTGTTCCTAAAGATTTCCTTGGCTGCAAGTGACACCCTCTGTCACCTGGTCCCAGGGAAGGCAGCTTAGTTCTTACTTTGGTTCCCTTTGGTTCTAGGATTGCTTAGCTTTCTGCTCTTCCTGGAAACTACCTCACCAAAACCATGTGGCTGTTTCCAGACTCTCTCTTTCCAACATCTTACAGCAATATCTCTTCTTCCAGGTGTGGTTTCTCCTTTCTCCCCTTCCAGGTGAGCTGCTTTATTTCAAATTTCCCATCCCCCCCCCGGCCAAGGTTTGTTGGGGAATGTCTCCCCCTGGTTTTGCTTGGGCAAACTCTTCCCTGCCCCTTCTGGAGTCCAGGATTCCAAAAAGATCAACGTTTTTGTTCTCTGTAGCCAAAAGGGAGGGACTGCTGGTCACCCCCCAGTGTACATGCTTGCCTTTGAAGTCATTATGGATTTTCATGCCTGTTTGCTCAAGCATGTGGGATATGTATATTGGCGGTCTGGTTGCAGGATTGCTTGCCTGGCATATGTGCAACATGTGCTAGGAAGAACATCTGGGGAGGCTTGCCATGCTTAGCCTGAGTGAATAGGGCTTTGCCTATTCACTGCAATAGCTCTCCACTAAAATCCCAGTCAAAAGCAGCATTTTAAAGCATTTGCAGCTTAGACACATTGGTGGTACTGGTAGTTTGCAAGTGGTGCTCAAAAAGGGACTTATTTACATGAGAAAAGTTTTTTCGATAAAGAATGTACCTTACCTAAGTGACGATGAATAATATGGATTTAAAAGAACTGCTACGGCATTAATAATTATGGGCACAATTCTTTTATATGAATATGATTGAATGGTAACAATATTAAAACATGTCACCAAAATCATCCTATAACTTCATAATTAAGAGAGGAAAAGAAATATATTTTAGATGAGAACCTAGTTTAAGATTATATTTCTTTTATTTAGGAACACCAGAGGTGATTTGACTTCATAACAGCAAAATAAAACAATGAACTTGATTTGTTGGTCAACCGGGCAAGAGACTTCATGATTCCTCCCTATTTTTTTTCCCCCTAGGGTATTCTCCAGTAGGTACAATCCAGATTCACTTACTACAGAGCCAGGACTAGAAAAAGTAGTGGTCATGCTTTCTGTGGAAGGAGATAACTTCTTTCTCAGTTTTGGCTCTGCCTTATTCAGAAAGTATGTAAGCCTGCTGGCTTAGTCAAACTTTTGTGCAATTAGGACTCCCTAAATCACAATTTTAATTTTTACTTTCCCCTTTTTCTGTTCCTTAATTTAGTTAGTAGCTTAGTAGTAGCCAGCATACTCACAGGCAGGAACTCACTGTCAGTGAGCTTAATGGAGTCAACCCCCCAAAGGCAAATTAACTGTCTCATTTCATTGCACCAAAGGCACTCAAGTCTGAAGGAATTGGATCCAGATACTTGACACACCATCCGTAGGACCCACTGGCAGCAGAGATGATTGCAGTAATCAGCAACTTCCTCATCCTTCCATGCCTTTTAATAAGATCACTCAGGAGGAGTGGGGACAACAAGGGGTGGCAGAATTGTGTCCCATTCCACTAGAAACCCAACTATCTTAGTCTCCTTTAACACTAACATACCCTGGGAAACATCTGCAGGGCTGTCACATGGTCCTCTATGCTCTCCCTTATTAAACTCTTCTGCAGAAAATAGTTTGTAGCAAGGACTTAAGGCCCTTCAGATGTAAGATCCCATCTTCAAGGACAGCACTGGAATGTTTCCAGTCTCTGCCTATGGACCTTCATGGGATGTCCAGTGAATTATTCATTGTACATAGGAAAAAGTGGATAACGCTGAGCTGGCTTGGACCTGGGATCACCTCTCCATATCTCACAGTCAGTCAGAGGACCAGTTTATAGAATCAGAGATCCCATGTTCAAATAACCCAAAGTGCCACAAGAGTTACATGAAAATAGTAATAAAATAAAATTGGAGATCCATTTTTTGCATTTATATCAGTACACCTTAGAGGAAAGTTTTTGAAGTATGAGCTACCCAAATTTGAAGATTCTGCTTGTTGAGCTGGGCAGTTACTTGTGAGTAGTTGTTCGGAGCTCAGAGGAACTTGTCCTATGCATCCTGATGTCCAGCTTGAAAACTGTAGAAATTAACACTGTACAGACTAATAATTTCATCTTTCTTTTATTTCATGGAAACAGGGCCCAGTGTCTCTTGCTTGATTTTCCCCAGAAAGTGAAAAGTGGACTTAATTGGGTTTTGAGCCTAGAAGATTTGGTATATACATGCTGTCACAATCATGTTTTCACAATGGATAGCAAGTCAACCTTCCAAGATAACACGTTTTAATATTCCAAATATGCAGTGGGTTTCCACTTTGTTATGTACCAAGTCCAGTAGATCTTTCTGCTGCTAATTCTTTAAAGTCCAGATAATATCGCAAATCTTCACTGAAAATAGTTTTTCCAAAAATCTGTAGACATGTCTCCTCCCACACACATAGCATACATTTCTGTTGAATTAATTCATGTTACATGATATTTCAAAATAGCAACTTAGATTGGTGTACGTGTGTGTGCAAAAGAAGAAACATTTCATATAGTAAATAAAATGGGTGTTGGCTGGCAGCGCTAAGTGCTTCAGAACCCCTTGTAGTAATAATACTACAGGAGAACGTGTATCATGTTCTTTACAAAATAATCCTAAATAGCTATTCATAAACAATTATTAGAATGCATTAAACTAGATGTTCAAAAATTTAGGGATGTTTGAAATATTGAGAACATGAATGTCCATGGAAGTCTGGATTCTGGCATCTATATGCCAGACTTCTACAGATTTAAAATTATGATTAATTCAACAATAGTATTTACAGTGCATTAGATATTTACACAACTTTTATGAAGGAATTGATTGGTCTGGATAATTGTTGGAGATATGCTACGCACAATGCAACATGGGTTTGAATGATGTGATCTCATGCTGTAGTGACTGTCTTTTAAACAGAGATTATTTCATATATAGTATTAGCTTAGTTTTGGAAGAGGCATTGGTTATTGAACATGATTAATTATACACCAGTGGTTTGGAAACCAGCAGGAGGACAACAGAAATGGATATTGCTTGCTTTTATGATCACACGTAAACACAAAAAAAGAGGCAAGACTGGAAGGATATCTGTTTTTTGTTAGTTATACCATTGGTCAGAAGAGATTGCTTCTTCTTTATTTAAGCAACTGTTTTATTCAAGAGTGAAGAACTGCTGAGAAACATGGACTGTGTATTCTAGTTTATGGGCTTAATTTTGCATTGTTTTCCTTATTAAGTAAACTCATTCAAGTATGTTAAGTCATACAGTACATCAAAAGCAAAGCCTCTGATCTAGGGACTATGGAATAAAGAATGGTGGATGCCATTTACTTATGCCAGTTTCAACTTATTTCTTGGCAAATTTGGATTCTTTGGGAAAAAGATTCCAATGCTTTTGGCTGTGGGTAATGTCATATACTGTTTGGCAGGTCTCTAATTGTATCTTTTACTGAAAAAGAATTAGTCTAGTATTTTTAAATTGTATTCAGAAAGAGTTTTCTCTTTCTCTGTTTTGTCTTAAGTGCCCTTCTCTGCCTCATTCTAACCCAAATTTTAGTTCCTTTTCAATCTCTTCCTCCTCCTCCTCCTCCATATGTGTGGCTCTTAATTTTCCTTGGTCACGCTTCCTTTAAATTAGTGTTTCTCAACCTCCGCGATGTTAAGATGTGTGGATGTCTACACATCTTAAAGTTGCTAAGGTTGAGAAACAATGATTTAAATGACCTTGGTTTCTTCATATTTGGAAAGCAGTGGCATTTGTGCGTAGTAAGCTTTTCCTGTGGTTTGTTTGGTCATAATTGATCTAGATTATGTGGTTTGGCTTCCATTTTCTCTTACAGGAATGGGTCACAGCTACAGATATCAGAGTAAGCCTCAATCGCCTGAATACCTTTGGAGATGAAGTATTTAATGACCCCAAGGTTCTCAAGTCCTATTATTATGCAATTTCTGACTTTGCTGTGGGTGGCCGGTAAGTAATAAATCCCAAGTGATTCTCTTTCTAATAGCTTAAATAGCTGTTTGCTTAGGACAGTGTTTCTCAATCTCTGATGCAGGGTGGGGAATTCTGGGAATTGAAGTCCACGCATCTTAACATTGCTGAGGTTGAAAAACATTGTTTTAAGGCTTTGGCATGATTTCAGCCTCTCTCTTGAGGCAGGCTTTTTGAAATGTATGTACTGTACGTTTAAAAATTGTGATCTAATAACACTGTTACTGAACCTCTATAGCTTTACACTGATATTTAACTGATCCAAGGAGTATTTCTGTATCCATATGGTTTCTTTTAACTTTAGTCACACTAAATTCCATCTCAGGTTGGATGCTTTTAAGGTCAATGTCTTGCTCTTAACTAATGCTGACTATGGTAAAAAGTACAGTCACTGGATTTAAGTACAGTATCTGCCCTAATGTGACTAGTATAATTGGTCAGATAGAAGAAAAGTCTCTTGTTATTGCACTCTGGTATTTTCCATTAATTACAGCTCCTTCTCTACCTTCCTTCTGGCTCTGTGTTTAATCTGAAAGTCTTCCATAAAAACTTACCTCCTGCTTTTCCAAGAACATTTCTCATATCAACAACTTTCCCAGCAATCTTGTAAGATAGGCCAATATCTTTATCCTCAC
This sequence comes from Python bivittatus, assembly GCF_059951505.1. Lineage (NCBI taxonomy): Eukaryota > Metazoa > Chordata > Lepidosauria > Squamata > Pythonidae > Python > Python bivittatus. The sequence continues at coordinate 8,680,485 of NW_028277098.1, forward strand.
ATGCAGATGGGAGAGGGGGAGGCACATCAGTTGGTGAGATAAAAGTTGAGCTTCTCAGTCCTTCATACATTCTCATGTCTTGGAGATGTGTATTGCTCCTAGAGACAGTAATATGCATGTATTTCTTCACTTTGAAACTGCTTTACAGTCTGATCATGTTTGTGCTTCCAAAAAAGTTATATGCTTGCCCTTCCCCAGCAGTTCACAGTGAATAGGCAAGGCATAGTCATGGTCCAGTATGCTTGAAGGATCCAGGGTTCAAGGCACAGGAAATTCTTTACCAGCAAGGAACTGTCAGGGCTGTGGAAGCTTCAGTCCCCTGACCAAATACAGTTGGGATTGATCATAAGTGTTTGCAGGAAGTGGAGTATGTGGGAACAATCGAGCACTTCTTAAGTAGCCTATTTTCCCAGTGGGCTCTTCCAAGCAACGGTAGTGTTCTTCCCATCCTCTCTGGTCTTTGACCTCTGTGTGATATGTTCTTAACAGATTGGATGGCCAGATGTCTTTATCGTGGTCAGATTCTTCCATGACTCTGAGGCTCAGTCTAGTTCCAGAACTAAACCTTCCCAGTGCCTCATACAGAGAAGGCTATGACAGACTGGACCATCCAAGGAACTAGATACGTTCCTTATTCAAGAAAATCAGCATTTCATATTGGCTTTCTATACAATTCATGGCCCTCGTTATGCTACTGCCCTTGCCTATAAAATGACAATTGTATAATGCTCACTCTAGAATTACAGGCGTAACAAACCAACTAAGTTTGTAAAGTACCTGGGCTATTTTTAAAATGTCATTTAAATCAGAGGTCAGTAAACAAAAATGGAGATAGATGTATTCAAGCAGATAGATGTGAGACTAGATTTTAAACATTTAGTCAATGTATATCTCTGAATAGCAGCCAGCTTCAGCAGGTAACCCTTATTTTTAAGGGTGAGGTGCAAAAAGCCAGCAAATTTGGCTAAAGATGGCCATTGTTGTTGCAATTTGTACTCCAAAGCAGAACAGGAAGTAAAGTTGGTCTTTGCCTCTTTTGGCTTGCTGGGAAGACACAGCTATAGTTGTAAGAGGAGGACAAGTGTGGTAATTTGGATCCAGATAGGAACTTTGGGAGACCAACTTTGGCAAGAGGACAGTGTCAAGACTGTGCTCAATGCACACTCTTGCTTGGAAAAGTAAAAAAAAGCATTCCTCAAGCACAATGGAATTTTTAAACATTCTTTATGACAGCTCCATTATTAATTCACATTTTTTAATTGGAGAAATCAAAAGCATGATTTCATACAAAAAGCTTTGGTATTTTTTTAAAAAAGCAATTGCAATCTTTATTTGCCTAAGGCTTGGTGTGGGCAATCCTTTGACAAAGCTAGGGTTATCCTTTTGGTCCTTTTTATCAAGAAACTTGCACTGCAGCAAGATCTCCTCCCTTCTAGTGGGAACATTCAAGTCCTGCAGTCTCTGCTATGAGTCAGTCTTTGCTTATGCAGGAAGGCTAGACTGCTAGAGGACAAACTGTATAGTTTTCCTAAAGCCTGTTTCTGCCTTATAGATGCAAATGCAATGGCCATGCAAGCGAGTGTGTGAAGAATGAATATGGAAAGCTTTCTTGCAATTGCAAACACAATACCTTTGGGATTGACTGTGAGAAATGCCTCCCTTTCTACAATGACCGGCCTTGGCGGAGAGCAACAGCCGAGAGTGCCAACGAATGTTTGCGTAAGTGTTTATTGGGGTTGTTCTTAAATAATCTGGTTTTATCTTAAGAAGCCAAACCTTTCTGCCAAATTATTTCACCACCTCCTTTTATCAAGGGGGTGGTAGCCAATTTTAAGAGTCTTCAATATGTTCTCTTCCTTTTTCCTCTTGGCAAGTTGTGGCACTTCCTGTCTTGGCTATCCTGTATCAATGCAGCAGCATGGCATATTTTTAGCTTTACCCCAGATGTCTTTGTTCATGTTATCTCTTGGTGTGAGATAAAAATGTCTTGAGGGTTGCAGAAAGTTAGGTCATTTTCCTGTTGGTATCTCAAAACCAGACTACACTAAACTACTACTGGTTTGTTCTTTTTGTTTACTGTTGGCAAACCTAACTGTTGTAAAATGAAAAGTGCATTTCTCATTGATATATTGTTAATTTAGTATGGCTTTCTGGGCTCAACCAATTATAACTGAAGTTGTTGTTCAGTGTGCCAAAATAAATAGATAAATGACCTGCATCAAGGTGACCCAGATTTTTTAACCTCAAGAATAGGGAAGTATTCCAATTAAGCAGATAAACAGCTGGTCCTCACATTTTTCTTATATTCTGCTGCTGCTGCTAATAGCGTTAGAGAAGTATCAAGCTGCCATTAAATACATGTGAATCTCTGTTTCCTAATTCCTTGAAATTGTATTTTGAAACTTCTGTAGTTTCTAAGGCTTCCATAGATATTGTCCCCATCCAGGGGTGGCCACAGTGTGGGGAGTCAAGAAGTCAAGATGACAGATGCAACCGTGTGATCAAAGCCCTGCTCCTTTTTAACATGAGTCACGCACATAAAAGAGCCTTTGGTCACACAGTCAAACCCACCATCTTGGCTTTTTTGACACCCCCCCCCCCCATGTCCACATCCATGTACTTTCAAGACATAAACTCTGTGCTGAAAGGTGATGATGGTAATGGTTTTCTCAAAGCTGAAAAAAGAAACGTAATGGTTTTTGGAATTTCTGCAGAATTGTGTCAAACATACAATTAAAAACATACCTTATAAAAGAAATGCTAAGTATAGAAAATAAAGTAATCCGAGGAATGGATTGTAATTCATATTTCAATAAAGAGATAAAATTTAGGGAATCAGTGTAAGATACTGAATTCCACAAAAATGCTGTCAACCTTGTTTGATTGACAATTAACAATTGATTGTCAGAAAGTTATTTTCCAGTTACAGGGTAGGTTGGATAATTTGTGCATGTTAAAATTAACTCTGAAACCTACAATTTTCAGTGCAACCAAAGATGTTCAAGTGACTGCTTTTTTAGTGATCAGTCTAGCAAATAATTTAATATTCTGAGAAATTTGGTGGTATCTAAAAGAATTGCACAGCAGACGTATAGTTTATTGTAAGTATACAACTGAATAGTGACATAATGACACTTGAACACCTGTTGTAAGGTGACAGTATCAACATATCTTCTGGCAACTATTCCTTTTTTCTTCCATAGCTTCCTTAGGAATTAAGTTTCAGATCTAATTATAGGATGAGGCCTTCAAAACAAGAAGTAAAAGGGCTTTACAAAGTGACTCCTTTCACTTGACTGGCATACACTAGAATTGGCATACAATTCTTTCTGCTTTTGTTTTGATTTTGATCTATAAAGATTTCCTTTAGTCTGTAGACATTGAAACTGACCCTGATATAAAATTTAGATTCTTCATTTTTTTAGCGTTTTGGCTGAAACTTGGATGATCTGTTGCATTCTATTTTTGGTGAGAACTGCATAGAAACAACAGTACTGTTTTAAGCTCTACTTCTCCCATAGTGTGGAGCACGACTTATTATGGACTCTGGCAATGACAAGCAGAGCTTTTTCCTGCTGAATAAGTGGTTGGAGAAAGCAGCAAAAAAATTTGGCAGAATGATATAAGGACAAGAGACAAGCTGGAGAATGGATATTGAGCACATGACTGCTGTCCTGGGCCATAGACCTGTATTATATACAGTTCTGATCTTAAGGCACTGAAGGCTTCATAGACCAAGGACTCTGATCGGGCACATAGTAGCACCAGTTTCTGAGATCTTGGGAACTATTTACAGATCTGGGGAAACAGGCAACAGATATGAATCCACTCTTTTTAGTTGGGCTTCCTGGAAACTGCTCAGTGAACTGAAAATAACTTAGTTCAGTATCTGTTCTTTAGGTCAACATCTGTGACAGTGATAGGGAGGGAAAAGAAAAAGATAATTCTTCAGCTAAAGCAAACTGTAATATTCATCCTGATCCAGATTATCATTTGCAGTTGCAAGGTTCACACCATTAGAGCTTTTCGTCACATGCTTGCCAAACACAGGCTGGAAAGTGGGAGTGAGTCCCAAAAGAGTTAAGAGTAAACCTTTAAAACGTTTGAAGTTCAGAAAAAAAAACCAATGCTGCCTTGGGATTCTGTCTTGCTTAAAAATAGAAATGAATATAATACACAAATAATTTTGAATGAAAGACATTTAGGATAAGTTGCCTTGTTATGCTAAATCCTTTTAGTAACAGATCATAGTTTCAGGACTTTTGATAACCTCTGGCCTAGAGCAGTGGACCTTTGTGAGCAATGGGCAGGTATCCTCCTGGGAATTATAGAATGGCCCAGGTAATAGCTCAGTATACAGCACTTCCTTTGCCCAATCAGACATGGAGTGGGACTGGGCAGTAGTGTCACAACTTTTTGCTACCATGGACTGCCATAGAATACCAGCATTATCCGTTCCACACTTGGGATGCTGCTGTTGCACCCATTGACCAAGGGTTGGAACTGCTACCTACTCTGTAGGGACATGAAGTAGGTAAATATACCATACTCTTCTTGATGTAAGAAGTGCATCCTAATTCACAGGTTTGAAATTCAGTAGTAAAGCTTGGAGAAATTGAAAGAATATTTTCAGAATGATGCCTTGCTTCCCAGCTTTCCTCCCAGCGGTCCATGTAAATCTGTGACTTCAGCTGAAAGCCTGACAAAGCTGATGGCTGATGGCTCTTGTTCTGCTTCACATCCTAGACATGAGCAATTACATCTGTCTGTGCTAAGGAAAGCAGAAGTATTTTTTTTCTCACAGGATGCAGCTGGGGGGAGTCTGGTCTCACTGTTATCTTTCCCTGACGTTTACATGCCAGAGAGCAGAGTAACTGTGTGGGAGGGCTGTGGGAAGGGTAGAAACTATAGCACAGCTGGGAAGACAACCGGGTGGAAAATCCAGTGCAATCAGCAATATCTCCCAAGCCCAACACTCAGTCCATGTGCTAGTCACTTTGTAGTGGGCAACCTCTTATGACAAGTCAACCATATCAAGTGGAAACTGTGTGGTTGTGCCATAATGGCATTTATTATAGAATATTCACGGCTCCCACCCTTTGGGTGGTTTTACTCCTTGTCTACTTAGTAGGAAGAAGAGGCCACTTTTAGTGGATTGGCAACCTAAGCTTTATTATTCTCTTTGGCCATGATTTTAATCCACACTCCCAATTATACAGATGTGCAAATTGATCACATGGGCCATTTTCTCCATGTAAGCCAAAGAACTAGTGCGTGTGAGAAGTTCAAACAGAGTTCTCCATTTGAAGCATCTTCACTACTGATTCCTGTATCTTGATTTGCACTCAAGATTTGGGAGAAAGTAACTTGAGTTATGAAAGAAAAAGCTGTACTAAACTTTTGTTTTTCATACTGGGAGGGCGTAGTGGGGAATCCAGTCATCCTGGCTCTTCAGTTTTTGCTTAATTCAAGGTAGTGTAATCAGAGACCAATCTGGCTGTGAATAAATGGAGAAAAAATTATGAGAATTGAAGTCCAACACATCTGGAGGTTGGGAAAGTTTGGCGTAGGTTTTTTTTTCTTTCTTGTTTAAATCCAATTTAAAGTCTTCTGCTGTAGTCAGAGCTTGGGGCTGTTATTCTTTAATCCAGGAGCATCACTGATACTGTCTGTCTGTGGTACTTGTGGTATCCCTGTGAAATAGAAAAAGAGAAACCACAGCAATGTGGTTTTATTTATTTATTTATTTATTTTAAAAAAAAAAAAACAGCCGAAGTCTAAAAGGAATGAATGAAGCAATTCATGTTTTCAACATGATAAAAATGGAGCTGTTATTGAAGAAGAAAGATTCTGTCACCACAAATAGTTAGGAATAATTGTTTAGATTTCCAGCCTCTGCCTACTTGTCCCTTTTAATTTCTGGGCCATTCTGATTGCCTGAACTGAACATCTTATTTTAAGAGAACTTGAATAACCAGATCATATTGACTGTCAGAACTGTTGCAGTGGTGGGTTGACAAATTGGAAAAGAGTTTTTAAAACCCCCTACCTCACAGCCTTTTAAACTAACCTAGGTTTGTGCTCCCCTACATACAGGCTGTAACTGCAATGGACGATCACAGGAGTGTTACTTTGACCCTGAGCTGTACCGATCCACCGGTCACGGTGGACACTGCACTGGCTGCTTTGGTAACACTGATGGACCAAACTGTGAGAGATGTCGGGAGAACTTCTACCGCCTTGGGAGTGAGGAAGCCTGCCTGCCATGCAACTGCAGTCCTGTGGGTGAGTGTTAAGGATGCTGCTTTTCTGCATTTTCACTTTTGCTCCACGTTGTTTTCTGCAATGCTGAGAGGAAGGCAGTCTTAGCATACTTCCAGTTTTACAAGAATCGGGCTTGTATGAAAAAGGTTTCCATTAAAATAATGATGTATGTGATTGGAGCTCTGCATTAAAGTGGTAAGCAGGGTGGCTGTAGCCAGAATGGGAAGTATATGGGAAGCAGTATCTGCATGTTGTAAAGCCTACACTATGCAGGCTTATATTTAGGGCTTAGTTAGGATCTCAGGGATGGATAACTTTGAATGACTGTAGGTCACATTTTATTTTTTCTGCGGCCAAAGGCTACATTGAACTCAATGTTAATGCAAACTAGTCAAGGCTATATCAGACCCAGGGGAGGTAGGGATCTTGTTATTTTAGAACTGATGTTAAGCTTATTTGGGGGCTTTCAGTGGAGTTTTCATGTGTTTTCTAACTCAAAATGTGAGAAAAACATATGGCCAAGTTTAGTAATCAAGGAGAGAGCTGAAAATACTACAGGTAGTCCTCACTTAATAACCTTAATTGGGACCATCAACTCCATCGCTAAGCAAAGCAGTAGTTAAGCAAAACATCATGTGACCGCCCCGCTTAGTGACGGCAGTTCTGGTTGCAGTCATTAAGTGATTCTCCTGTGGTCGTTAAGCAGGGGCTTCACATGACCGTGATTTACGACCTGCTGCTGGCTTCCCCATTGTCTTTGCTTGTCGGAAGCCAGCTGGGAAGGTCACAGATGGCAATCAAATGACCATAGGATGCTGCGACTGTTGAAAATGTGCAACGATTGCCAGGTGCCTGAATCATGGTCATGTGACTGCAGGGATGCTGCGACAATCATAAGTGTGAGGACCGGTTGTAAGTCACTTTTTTCAGCACTGTCATAACTTCAAACAGTTGCTAAATGAATGGTCATTAAGTGAGGACTATGTGTAGTTTGGAGGTTGAATGAACCCTGGGGCTTCAATTGACCATGTGTGTCCTCAATTTCTTATCTTAATCACTTCAATAAGCATAACATACAGAGGTTTGCATTTGCACATTAATATGGGATCTAGGTATGTGACTGAAAAAATAAGTTATACATACTGTCAGTCAAGAAATTATCCAATTTTCAAGTTTAAAAATGATCCATAATATCAAGCTGAGATTTCCAAATACAGGCTGACGGAAATTGTTTTGGTTTTGTTCTGAGTATAAATAATGCAGCATCAGGGTAGAGTGGTATTGGTCTATCATGCTTATCATGTATTCAAGAATAATTTAGAAGCCTTAGTAAAACCCTTTAGTAAATTCCATGGCACACAGGCAATCAGTGTGTATTTAATCTGTGTGTCTTGATTTAAGATAATATTTTTGTCCGTGGAATTGTTTCTAAATAATTATAGACTAGACAGAAGAATGTTGTTTGTACTGTATATAGTAAAGGCTTGAATAAGCTAAATGATTCCCTCTTGTTTAAACTCTAGGGGTTGGTTCTGTTTAAAAAAAAGTTGTCTAAAGGTGAAGTCATTTTTTAAATTCCTCATAATTTCTCTTTGCCCAGCTTAACATTCTCCAAAAGTGTTAGGATAGTAATTCCCAGAAGTTCAAGACAGCATTAATTTCAGCTATGTTGGCTAGGAATCCTAGTGGTCTGAGAATGTCAAATATGATGGTTTTGAAATATTGATATTTCCTATGCTTGAAAAGCATCCTTTACAGCGGGGTTCCTCAACCTTGGCAATTTTAAGATGGGTGGACTCCAATTTGCTGGCTGGGGAGTTCTGGGAGTTGAAGCCTACCTGTCTTAAAGTTGCCAAGGTTGAGGAACCCTGCTTTACAGGCTTTAAGAAAACATCCTACCTGTTGACTACTGAATCAATTTCAGAGATTGGCATCTTTCAGAGAGGATATCTCTCTTTCTAAAAGATCTGAAGGACAGTAGGTCGGACATAAAGGAATGCATTCCAAACAGAGGACTGGCAGTTGACATCTCTCCTGGTCTTCAGGAGAAAAAAAATGCAAGTTCTGATTGAAAAATATATATCGGACCATTGAGTCTGTGCTGTGGTATGCGTGGTATTTAGCCTGTTTCTCCCTGAATCAATAAATTGGCATCTGCGCAGTGTTAAATCTCTCTACTGAAATATGCCTTGTGGAGAAGAAAGAAGAATGCCAGAGAAAAGATTAAGCTAGAATTATTTCTTTAGCATCTAGTTCTGTCTATGCAGACATTTTATTTTATTTTATTTTATTTTATTTTATTTTATTTTATTTTATTTTATTTTATTTTATTTTATTTTATTTCATTTGGTTGATTGATTGATTGATTGATTCAGAAGAGCTTGAGTTGAACCCCTGTCTTCCATTTGAAATGGTGTAATCTATACCAGAGGAACCATTCCAGTGAAAATGCTTACTAAAAGCAAAATCACTGTGAGTGATTTTGAAAGCTAAACAATCCTGAAGTATAAGTTTTTTTTTTTTTTTTTTAAAGTCTGTTAACCAATTCTGAATGAAAGTGAAAATATAGAATAAAATCACCAGGGTTGCTTTGTCCGTTTGGTCAGGTCAGGAAAAAGATATCCACATGTGGATTCCTCAGAATTCTTGAACGTAATTTTTAGATCCTTTGTCCTGAATCAAGCCACTAATGAGACCTGAAAGGAATATAAAACCCTAATTGAGTGTTTAAAAATGTTTATTCTTTTCCAAATCAGTAGAAGTGATTGATTTTTTAAAATCAGATTTCCTCATTTATTTCTTTTTTAAATCAAATTCCACTGAGAACTATTCTTTTGCAACTTGATCTAGATACATCTGGATTTTACATCCTTGTGGCATTTCTTTTGTGCATTGAATTATTATTATTATTATTATTATTATTATTATTATTATTATTATTATTATTGTCAGCAGCAGCAGCAGCATTCTATGCTTTTGCTGTCATAGCAGAGTGAGAAAGGGGGGATGCTTGTGTCTGCTGTTCAGCATCAGATTCCTGCTGCTGGATCACAGACTACCTTATAAACTTCCTCAGATATATACTGGACAGTTGGATCGGTGGTTGGCTGCAATACCATTGAAGTTCAACCCTCTTCCATCTTATGATGTTTTTAACTGTAGAGGGATTGTCATCAAATGATAACAGTAAAGGGGAGACTAATCCAAGCAGTGGGCCATTGTGGGGAAATGCCAAATGAAGAGTAAGATGGAAACTAAGCAGAGTAGCGTAGTTAGAGGAGAGGTGTAATCAAAATTGCCCCATGGTAGCAACTGATTACATCATTCAACAGGTTTGTAATCCAATTGGTAGTGAATTCTGTGAATCAGTTTAGAACTCTTTGTGGCATAACATACCCTTCAAATATATTTCGGTGATTTATACATTATTCTTAAATGGTGCTGTTGTCCTGTAATATACATTACGTTCACCAAACTCTTTCTAGATTATACTGGAGATATTGTACTCAGATTGGTACATATTAGTAGTAGCAATGCCCAGGTTTTTGTGGAAATTGAGGAAATTACTCAGCAACATTACTCTTACAAAATTATAAACCAATACAACATCAGAAATTCATTTTTCTCGGTTTCTTGTCAGATTTACTAGTGCAAAATACTGGGAAAGTAAAGTATGTCTTTCTTTAGATCTTTCTGATTAGATCTTTAGATCTTTCTGATTAGATCTTTAGATCTTTCTGGTTGCATTGGCTGAAAAATTAATACAATACCAAAGACTTTTGATGTGGTGTTTTATTCAAATGTAGACTCCATTTTTCACTTCAAATGGAATATTTCCATCTGTTTACATAGACTTTGAATAGAACTTCTGAATGTGGATGCTTAATATGTTTATATTTCTACTTAGGGTTGCATATATATTGAGAATTTTGGTATTCCCTTGTATAATTAATTTCCTTCCTCCCTCCCTCCCTCATTTTTTTCCAGTTAAAATTATTTTTTAAAAAATTTATTTTTCAAAAATAAAGAAATAAAAACAATTGCAGCCGAAAAGCTTTTCCTTTCTAAATTTGGCAAAAGGAATTATTGGGAGAAAACTAAAAGTAGATTTTTGTGGGAAAGGACTTCCAAGTGTACTTCTTGTACTCATTTAAAATACTTGGACTAAACATATAGTCTATTTAATTATCTAAATTTTTAGAGTTTACCCATTTGCAATGATATTTTATACCTGACTTCAGCTTATAGTCCTCAGGATTCCAGTAAGAAAAAAAAATGTAAATAGGAGATCCTGTTAAGCCCAAAGTCTGCACGACCCTTCTTTAGAACACTCTTTGAAGAGGAATAAATCAGTATGAGTCTGTATTTTAACCTTATTTTGTTTTCACAGGCTCCCTCAGCACACAGTGTGACAATTATGGACGCTGCAGTTGTAAACTTGGTGTGATGACTGACAAATGTGACAGGTGTCAGCCCGGCTTCCATTCTCTTACAGAGGCTGGATGCAGGTAAAAGTGAACTGGTGCTATAAATAAAAGTGATGGAGACAGTTCTGTCTAGACGTGTGCAAAATGTTTTATTACAGGATCAAACAATCCATGTTAGAACATTTGCACACCTCTGGTTCCATCCTCTTGAAACGTGGTTCCTTTATTCTTCCCAGTGTTCCAACTAGACTCCTTTCTTCTTGTTCAGGCGGTGCTCCTGCAATCCTGCTGGCAGCACAGATGAGTGCAATGTAGAAACAGGGCGTTGCACTTGCAAGGACAATGTGGAAGGGTTCAACTGTGAAAGGTAAAACAATTTCCAATATAGAAAAGTGTTCGAATAAAATTGTATTCTTGTATTGTGTCCTCCCTTCAAGGAATTGAGAACGACCTCCATGCAGATTATTCAGATGTTCTCACTCAAAAATCCTGAGGTTGATCAAGCTGGGAAGTGATAACTGGGGTAGATCTATCTGGATAGGACCAAGATTAAGATCCTCATTAAAGAACCTTTAGTTCCAGATTGGGTGGGGAAGGAAAATCCTGAATTGGGATTATTTTGGTTATTTGGAAATTTACTAATATTGGGGACGTTATTGTTGGCAGAAGTGTCATCTGCCTGCCTAGATTTTTGCTGCCCAACTTGCAGAAGTGCAGCCCATTCAAATGTATTACTCCACCTGCTGTTTCTGAAAAAATTACTTCTGTAGCAGTAGCATCCGCTATGGAGAATATTGGCATTACCACATGATAAAACTGTGGAAGCAAAACTATGGGGTAGATTTAATTGACTGTGACAGATTCAGGTCATTTAAATCCCTTTACCTGGGCATCTCTGTAGAAAGGCTTTCCTTCAAAGCACCGATATAGTCAACACAATTATATAGTGATACATTCACTACAAGTACTACAAGATCCATTGAGGTAGCAACCTGAATCCAGTCTTAGTTTGTTCAGTGGTCAGAATGTCAATGTAATTTCTGTCTTCTTTTACTTTCATCTCAAGCATTTTCTCAGGGTGTTGGCTGTAATTTTAAATGAAGGGAAATGCTGTAAGATCTTAGTGTGAAGTTCTGTTATGGGTGTGTATAATGTATTATGGATGTGGCTTTTAGCTCAGGTTAAAGACTTTGTTAAATTTGTGAATATGAATGCAGAAGCAGAATAGGAGTGAGAAAAGGCAGATAATGAATTTCAGTGTTTTCTTTTGCTTTTAGGTGTAAACCTGGCTTTTTTAATCTGGATTCTGCCAATCCTAGGGGATGTATTCCCTGTTTCTGTTTCGGACATTCCTCTGTTTGTACCAATGCCATTGGATACAGTACCTCCAAAATTATCTCCAACTTCAAAACTGGTAGGTTTAACCTTCAGTTTTTCTTGAATTAGACCATCATGCCTTATAAGCTATAATGCTTTGAACATATTCATCAGTTTATCTTCATTTGATGCAGAAACATTGGTGCATTCCAAATATAACATGACATATCATGCTTTGTGTTCCAGTAATCAAAGTCAAGATAAAACAGAAATCCGTAAAATAAAATAGACATTAGGACAAATTAACTTGCCTATGTTAACTTTAAATAAAGTCAATTTGTTAAACAGTTGGGAGAATGAACCATGTAATTATGCCAGGTAACAAGCTGTAATCTTTCAAGTAGCTGTTATAAAATCAATGGAATTGTACAACTTCTAAGTTTCAACTTCAGTTGCGTAGTAGCTTGACTCAGAGTTGTCTGGTATATGGTTGAGAACAGCTTTTTTTTTTTTTTTAATCTTTACAGTCCTGGAAAATTTTATCAAAGTACAATAGCAAGATTTGTTGTTGTTTTTCAGTCATTCAGTTGCTTCCAACTCTTAATCATCCAGTGGGTATTAGTTCACTAGGACTGTCTGTTAGTGATAATTCTTTAAATTCTCCTAAGCCTGTGTTTACCTAGGCATCTCGCCATATTTTCTTTCATTTTTCCAAGCACTGGGGTCTTTTCCAAGGATACTTGCTTTCACATATTTCCAACATATTTAAACTTAGCTTCATTATTTTTTACTTTATCTAATATTGAATGATTTGTTCTTTTTACAATCCAAAGTATTCTCAGAATTTTCCTGTTCAGAAGCATCCGTTTTTCTTCATTCACCTTTCCTGATGGTCCACCTTTCACAGCCCTGTGTTACAACTAGGGAAACCATGGCCTTGACAATATTTACTCTTGCTGTCAGTGTGATGTCTTTGCACTTTAATGCTATTGTCGAAACCTTTCTCTGAAAGAGCTTGTCTTTCTTTCATAGTTACAGTCACCATTGCTATGAATTTCTGAGCCTAGGGAGTTCAGGTCTGCTACTACTTCAGCTTCTTTGTCTATTTCCATTGGGTTAGCATTGTCCATTGATATAATCTGATGGTTTTGTTTGTTTTTGTTTTAAATTGAGCAGCAGACCAGCTTTTGTGCTTTCTTCTTTCCCCTTCAGCAAGAGTCTACTTAGGTCCTCCTCACTTTCAGCTAGCAAAAGAATATATTGGGTTTCTCCCAGCAATTTCAATTCTGCTTTCTATTTTTCTAGTCACATATTTCTCATGATATATTCTGTGTATAAATTAAATAAACAAGGTTGACAATATACAACCTTGGCACACCCCTTTACCAATTTTGAACTATCTGATCGTTCCATATTTCATTCTAACTGTTGCTTCCTGGTCAAGATACCAATTCTTCAATAGGCAATTGAGGTGGCCTGCATCCCTTGTTTTTAAGAACAGTTCCCTAATCTGTTGTGATCTACATAGTCAGGAGCCTTAATGTAATCAGTAAAGCGCCAAATATGACTTTTTGAAACTCCTTTGTCCTTTTCATTACCCATCACATGTTCACAATGTGATCTTGGATGCCTCTGCCTCTTAAAAATCCATCTTATACATGTGGCAGTTTTCTTTTTAAGTATTATTGAAGTTTGGGCTGCAAAATTTTGAGCATGTGAGATTAAGTGCAATTGTTCAGTATCATTCTTTAGCATTGCCCTTTATATTTTTAGAATATAAATTTATCTTTACTAGCCCCATGGCCACTTGCAGTGTTTTCCATATCTGCTTATAAACTGGCATAATTTTGTGACATTTTAAAGATTCTACTGGTATTTCATCACCTCCTGAAGCTTCACTGTTAGCAATATTTTCTAGGGATCATGTAACTTCACTTTCCAGGATGTATAGTTCTAATTCAGTGTTCAAACCTTTGTACATAGCATCAATTGTGGGATCTTTTTTATGTAGTTCTTCCATATAGTGACACAATCTCACCTCTATATCTTTGTATCCTTTATGTAATAGCAAAGTTACTTTATATTTTGTAGGCAGTAGTATCCATGAAAAGAGCAAGTTTGGTGTAGTGGTTAAGGCATCAGGCTAGAAACCAGGAGACTATGAATTCTAGTCCTGTCTTAGTCACAAAGCCAGCTGGGTGGCTTTGGGCCGTCCTTCTCTCTCAGTCCTAGGAAGGAGGCCAGGGCAAACCACTTCTGATACCTTGCCAAGAAAACTGCAGGGACTTGTCCAGGCAGTCACCAGGAGTCAAGACTGACTTGAAGGCACAAAAAAAGTATCTATGAAACACCAGATGTGTTTCTTTATATTGTCCATTATGAGTACTTCTGAACAGGCAAAAGAGTATGATCAGTTGATATCTTGAGGGGTTCTCTCAGGAAACAAATTGCTTTTCTTAGCCCTTAACTATCATGATGTCATTGGTTATGCATTCTTCATTCCACTCAACATTATATGCTCTTAAATTGTGGCAACTTTATTATAGAACCAGCTGCCTTTGAAATATTAAATAGTTCTCTGAGACTACTGTGGCCTTGAGATTGCAAAAATTGACTGTCCTTAGCTTAATAGTTGTTGCAAATTTATATACCTGCATTCTTTTTTCCCTTTATGATGTGAAAATGTGTTCAGACGTTGTGACAGCCATCCATTAAGACAGAGGTTTTCAAACTTTTTCAGACCATAGAAACTGTCAGTTTAAAAATAGTCCTGGAACCCTTGATCAAGAGGCAAACTCTGGTGATAGAAAATCAGCTTTAATTATTTATTTAGCCCTTAGTCTCTCATGGAAACCCCTCAAGTAATTATGGATCCCTAGGGTTCCATGAAACACAGTCTGAAAAACTCTGTATTAAGCCATGTCCCTTTTTCTCACAGACCATTCCACTCTGCACAAACCGGTAAAACAAACCAAAAATGGGATGTGTTTGCAACGTCAAACCTATTTTGATTTGTTCCTGCCAAATTAGCCTAGGTTTGGTTATTGGCTTGCAGGTTAGCTATCTGGCAAAGCTCTTGATTTCTGAGTGTTTTATCTGCTTGTAGGTAAGAAACAAAGTAAGAGCAGATGAGTTGCATGAAGTAATATACTGAACATGTGTAATCAATGAGGATAAGCCAACAGTTCTGCTCATGATAAAATGCAAATGATGTTACTGTTGTCGAGTGGAAAAAAATGAAAATATTTAGGCTATTTCATTGTACATTTATGAAACTGTGGTTGATCAAATGATCAATAGAAGTCCATTGACTAGGCATGTTGCTCTTTTCTTTTCACTGTTACTTTGTGAGCAGAGATAACCTCAAGATTTGTGAAGGAGACCAAGTACCAGATGGCTGAATTAGACCTATTCTAGTCCACTTTAGAATAGTCCACTTTAGAATAACACAAGCTTCTCAGCCTTTTGGCTAAAATTAAGTGTAGTATCTATTCTTACCGGTTTAATAACACAAGCAGTGGCAACTTCCATAATGTATTGCCCCTGAAGTAGGATTTTCTCAGTATATGGTTTGGGTTACAGTTTTCTTAAATTGCAATAGACTGTTTTCAATCAGTTCTTAAAATCTGCTCCCTATTTGCCATAGACTTTACAAAGCGAGTGGATTCACAAGTTCTTTCTTAATATATTGAGTGTGAGCGAATTCAGCTTTAACATAAGATGGTTTCTTCTTGTGGCTTTCAGGAAAAGAAAACTGGCATGCAGAACAGAGAGATGGCTCTGGAATCCCCATTCAGTGGATAACTGAGACTCAAGAAATATCTGTAGTATCAGACACACCCTTTCCCATCTACTTCATTGCACCAGGTACAGGGGAATAATGATTATTCAGACACAGACAATATAACTATGTTTGCCATTAAACTTTCTGAATGTGGACTTTATTGCTTTTGTCTCAGGCAAGTTCCTTGGAAATCAAATTTTGAGTTATGGGCAAAACCTGTCATTCTCTTTTCGGGTTGATAAGCGGGACACCCGCCTTTCTGCTGAGGACATAGTCCTTGAAGGTTCTGGACTAAGAGTATCTGTACCTTTGATTGCTCAAGGCAACTCCTATCCCAGTGAGAACACTCTGAAATATTCATTCAGGTAAGGATGTCTGTATTTTCTAATCTGGAAAATTTCAGGACTGCCTGAAGGAAAAGATTCTGGTTAAAGCTCTTTATTTGCACAGCATAAAATGTTGGAATAAAAAACTATAAATGGAATACTTCTTTACCTTGAATTGTAAATGAATAGGGTGAAATGAATGATTTTGATAAATCCTTGGGGAACTGGCAATTACTAAAATTTGTTATTTTCAAAAATACCAAATTGTAATTGCTTTAACTGCAATTATTAGGGATATAACTCTATTCAGGAGGCATCAGGTTTTGCCCAATGATGGTAATAATATGTCAGAGAACAGAATGTTAAAATATTTATTTTCTTCTATACTGGAGAGGGCAACCAGTGATTCTTTTATGACAGATTTACTGGTTATGTAAGATTTTTAATAACACTTCTTGGGGCAGAAAAAAACCCACTATTGATTAATTAACTACAGCAGGGGGTGGAGAGTGCTACAACTCAGCCAAAATTAAGCACTTTACAACCTCATTAACTTTAATAGAGGGGAATTAATATTTCTTATTACTTTTAAAGCCATGCAGCTCTAAGTGCTTAATTATTGTTGAGTCCCATCTGAACATTCTATTAAAATCTAAGTTCAGCAATTCAGCATTTCTTTTTAAGCAGATTGAAGCTTCCAATCTGTAAGATTAGATGTGCAGGATGGCTCTATGAGTGAAAGAGTTGAAAACAGCAGCTCCAGGTTGATAGGTAGGAGATGGCCTTTATCTTGGTTTTCTTACATTGTTCTCATACCTTGCTCCTCTTTGCTCACAGAGCATATTATATGTGTTTCAAGCTGATTTCCCATCTAGGCAGTTTACATGAACAAACCAGCTTGGTTTCAACAGTAAATTCAAGCAGCTTTCTCTAGTTAGTCTCTTTCCTGTGCATAATTTTTTCTCCCATCCTGTCCTGTCCATTGGAATGACTTTAGATAGACTTGCTGGAAAGCATGGCCAGGATTAAAACAGGAGTGGACAACTGCGGGCAACCCAGGACTACATGTGGTCCTCAAATTTTATGTTTGTTTTAGAGCTTCCTTCATACAGAATTGCTAAAAATTGAAGGCATGGTTTCCTGCCCTTTTGAGGCAAAAAAATGTGTGAGTAATATAGTTTAATTCCCCCCAACGAGGGGGGGGGGGAAACCCAGAAAATCCTGGTGCTATTCACATCTGTGACATGGTCTTGGCTACTTTGCATCTCTGCCAACCCTGTAATGGTCCTCATTTGGTCTGTCCTCTCCAAAAGGTTAAGAGAGTTGACTAGGCTTGCATTAAAGATGTGTTAGGACTCCAGTTCTAGGGAATGGGTGGGGGGAGTAAGTAATACTGGGGGCATGCAGAAGTCTTGTTCAGACTTGACTGTTCCTTCTGTCTGTTTCCCCTGTCCAGCAGAGAAGGAAACTGCTTTTAGGTGATGGGTTAGGATGTGAAGAAAAGTACTTCTGCCCTTGCAAAATATATATCCATGGCCTACAATAAGTTTGTTTATGACCATGTTGTTGGGTAGGTGAGGGTGGAAATGCCATGTGTCCTCTGTTCAGGTGACTAACTAGCAGTGGCTGTTTCCTGTGCTTAACTTGGGTTAGCCTGAAGTGCAAATGCAGGGGGTGATTGGGAACTTGTTCATGAGCCTGTTTACTTGCCTGGAGGAAGAAACAAGGCAAGTGCATGTGGACTTTTTTTTTTTGTTTTTATTGGGCCCTGGCAGAGAGAGAGATGCTGCTGCCCAATAACATCAGACAAATTCTTGAGTCTTATTTAAAAGCAAACATGGCAACACTCAAGTTAATTCTTTGGCATTTAAAACTGTTTCAATACTATTTCCCCTTAGGCTCCATGAAGCAACGGATTACCCCTGGCGGCCTTCTCTTACTCCCTTTGAATTCCAAAAGTTGCTCCATAACTTAACAGCTATCAAGATTCGGGGGATCTACAGTGAGAGGAGTAAGTTGGTGGTAATTGCTGGTGATCAGACTGAATGAATGTCAAGAAATATCTTTCTTTGCAGTTGCATCTAAATTACAGAATTCTTGGGATGTTTGTAGTGTTTCTTACAATGTTTTGTTGCATGGAAAAACCATTCTGTTCAAACAAGTCTTTGCTTTTATCAGATAGATGGATCTTGATTACTCTGTTTTATGTTCATGTCTGTTTCTTCTCTTTTTTTAAAAAAGTAGTGTAGTGTTAGCTACTTCCATGCATAAACATCAACCAACAAGATACAGATTTTCAAATAAATAAGAGCATTAGCCATACTAATGGAATGGAATGGAATAAATAGTTTTAAAAGGATGATATAGATTTGTTTATCGTGCGGGAAACTATTAGATCAATGTTTACATAATTCTTAAGGTTTGAAAAGAATGCGAAAAAGTGTTCATATTTGTAGAATATTTTTCATTACGTCCCAGAGCTAAATTACTGACTTGTATACATATGCAAATGTTGACTTAATTGCCAACTGTAGCCAAGAAAAACACTTTCCATGCAATGGTATAATTACTAGGAACAGTCTTCCTGACTGAAGCATGCTGAGCCTTATGTTGTCTTACCAATAAATGACAATATTTGCCAGTTTTCCGAAATTTGGGATGATGCCTACACAATCAAATAATGCAGTGAATTCAAGGTTCTGTGCAAACTTTCCATGGCTCTTTGACTCCAAAACTATGGAGAAGGAGTAACAGAAAAAGATTGCCTTTTCCAGATTTCTTTGTATCCTGCAGGGGCCAACAATTCTAATGCTTCCAAGACAAGAGTCACACTTTACATATGGACTGAAATTTTGAATGTGCCATGTTTTTGTTTACAAAGATACCTCAGGAGCTTAGTGGCAACTCCATGTGGAATGTGTGTGCCGTTTGTTGCCTTTGTATAATGTGTGAAATGGCTTTGTTTTGTCCTGTACTCCCCGCCCCCCTCCATCTCTTAGATACTCTTTCTGTTTAGTAATTTCTAACAAAACTGGTCATCCTGAATTCTTATGTTATGCTTCACATTAAAAGTGAATGTGAATGATCAGCCAGAAATTCCATAGAACAAGGCCATTCATTCCAGCTTTGTTTCTCTCCACAGGATGACTACTGGGGGGGGGGGGGAAGCAAGGGTTTTATTTATCCCATCCTGACTTATTGCTCCTTTTGCAAACCAGAATCATGTTCCATGTGACCATGGCTAATGACTTCAAACAAGGTGGGTGAAGAAAGGAATACATTGTATTGGCACCTAGTTTTTTTATTGTGGTCCCATTATAATGATGGGATCCTGTACCTGTACACTACCTTTAACAGAACCTTGTAATGCTAAGGTATTTGATGGGAGTCCTGCCTCAGTTTAAACCCATAACTGTTTTTTTTTACATCCTTCAGCATTTTCTCTAAAGTTAATTATATCCTTCACCTCAAGACTTATAACTTTGAAAGCACAATTAAGGAAGTGTGCCAGATGCAGTAATAAAGTTGCCCTCTACAAATGGGCTCTCCTGGATGTAATCTGCCTAGGAAATGGGCAGCAAGATGACTCTTATCCAAATTGTTTAGCCTTCACAAAGCAGCCCCTTCACAACTGGGATTCTAGTCATAGTGTATTGTTGTGGGAAGAATATTGCAGGTCATTGATACTGGCATGGCCTTGATCCTGTTAGGCAAAACTGCACCCAACGTGGGTTGTGGGTTTGGCCATTGAGGAGACGTAACCAAGGCATTGTTTTCAACACTAAGCCAGAGTAGAAACACGCAGTCTGCAAGTCATCTCCTTCCATCACCAGATGATTCATCTTTTCCAACCAGGATGAATCAGGGAAGACACCTTAGCATCCTGTATGGATCCAGTAGTGTAGACCAAAAAAAAAAAAAAGCACTCTTGTGATGAGCTTGCTACATCATGACCATACTTTCTCTGCTGCCTCCAGTCAGCCAGGAGCCATTTCAGATCTCTATTGAAAGGCCTAATCATCTGGCCTCAAACTTTCAAGGAGTTTGCAGTGACTTTGAGGGATTATTGTAGTAGTCTCTAGAACTGAGGCCAACACATTTTCAAAATGATGAAAGCATTGTGATCTTAGCTCAGCTCCTCTTGTACATGTGATGCAAAGGCACAATGCTGCTTTTGCCACTTAAACCCCCTGTAGATGTCCTTGATTGAGGCAGATGATTTCAGCTAAGGGATCTGGCTTGTGATATGATTCCCACCATTGTAACTACAGTATTCTGACAGAGGTCCTGTACAGATACAGGGTACGATGAGTTTGCAGAAGAGAATTATACTACTAGATCTTTGAATCTCCTCCCTTATAAAGGACATTTAGCTAATAGAGAAAAGAATGTACACCCACTCCTCATTTAGTGGCCGAGTTTATTCCAACAACCAGGTTGTTAACCAAAATGGTTGCTAACCGAACACAGAGAGGGAGCGAGATGCTGCGAAGATCACTGGTTGCTGCCATCTCATTCAGATAAAAGTTCTCCTGTGCAGCAATGCTAGTGTTATTCTTGCTCTAGCATGCATTGTTGTCAGACGCATGAAATTTGGTTGTAAATGGTCAGCAAATGATTTTTTTTATTACTGTTGCATTTGGGAATGGTCACTAATTGAGATAGTTGCTAAATAACACATCTCAGTGAAGTATAATGAATAAATAATCATGGCTATAATAAGCATTTTTGTATCACTGCTGTGTGCTTATAGAACAGGACTACAGAAAGGGAGCTGTGAACTCCCTGCAGGTGTTCAGCCCCATCTACTCTGGCAAATTCTTCATCTGCTTGCTCTTCAGTCTGTTAAACAGAAAACACTGATGCCTTTTTTTTCAACAGTAGAGGGAGTTACTGCAATTGAAAAAAGAGTTTCAGTGCCCTTGTGCCCTCTACTGATTTTAAAAAACCTGCAGGTTGGGGGGGTTCCCCAAACCCCACGGAAACTATTTTTTTTTAAGTAAAATAAAACTAAATAAAAGGGGAAAGGTGGCCCCACTCATTTATAGTATGATTTTCAACGTGTCATGCAAAGCCCAGAGTGGTCATTGGACTGAGAGAAGCTATGCACGTCCCTGTTTTAGAGCATTCCTTGATTATCTTTAGGATCCTTCTAACCATTTCATAAAGTTTGTCAGAGTAATATCTCCATATTGGAGAGTTAGGTTGGTAGGATTCTCCAGTATTCTCTTCCCTTAAGTTGCCACCACCACTCATCCCTGGAAGTTTGTAATTTGAATCAGCTTGCCTTCTACACCCAAAATACAGAACTTATCCAGGACTCATTAAAGCAGGATGACGAAGAAGTTGCCAAAAATATAGTCTGTGCTGACACAAACACATGCACATACTGTACACATACACATATAGTTACATTACAAGGCTCCACGTACCTAAGGAGGAAGTGACTCCTCTCAAGGGAGAAAATACAGAGAGATCCTGATATGGTTTACATTCTTCTGTTGTTAACATGCAGGATCACCTAGGGTTATGGCTGGAACTGCTACCCCAAATATAAACAACTTTACATCAACACACAGCACCATAAAAATTGTGGCGTACGTGAGGCAGAGCTGTTCTTAAGAGCTGCTCGGAGGCTGCAGTTATAGGGCGAGCCCAATTTTGAAGAAGAATCCTAACGCTGGTTGGGTTGAAAGCTGGGAGGGAAAGGGGAAGGAAATCCTCACTTCTCTAGAATGCATATTTTGCTGAACTTCCTCAAAGTGAAACACGAGTCTGGCCTGAAATACCAATCCATCTATCAATCTGCAAAGGTGGGAGCTGTTCTAGGTTTCTTCCTGACGATATATGTAGAAGGAATGGTGTGTGCAAATAAATTTCTTGCATTCCTTACCCACCCATGCTTTTACAGGGAGAATGTTTGGCTGGTTGCCACATCCGTGTGCCTCTTAGCCTTTACTGTACAAAGGCAAGACATCTGCCCGTCTTGACATCGTGGGTAGGCCTTGGTCTTAGAGTAATACTGATTCCTTGAACACCTTGCTTGCAAATCAGGAAACAGATACATAACTGGTTATTTAACTGGTAAAAATAATAAATAATCATCTTCCCTCTCATGGTCTTGTTTTATCTATGTTTATTGTTTTAATGGGTTTGCAAAATGTTTTAATTCTTGGTTTTATTGTACGCCTCCCAGAGTCACTTTGGGTGAGATGGGCGGCCATATAAATTTGACAAATAAATAAATAAAAATTGTCCATGCCCTTACTAACTGCAGTAACCCTCTTTCCTTTCTGATTATCATTAAACCATGATTTTTTTAAACATAAGTATAGAATCTTGCAAAACCTTTAATTTAAAACTATAGATTGAGGTGGATGTATAACTCTTGACTGACTATGAGGGGAACAGCATCATAATTCCCTTTTGTTGGGATCTAATGTAAAACAGTGATTAATGCAAAGAAAGGGCTAATCCAGTGAGTAAAGGGAGAGTGTCAAGACTGTCTTCCTCAGCCTGGCTCCAGACCAAGTGGTAATTACAACATGTGGTTCATTTGTTAGAAAATAACCTTTGCCAGAGTGTTAATGCTCAAATGTTAATGAGCTCACAAAATGTATTGGATGGATGTACACCAGTGTGTTGAATGGGAGCTAAGGGAATCTCCTCAAATCCTTTTTCGAAGGCAGACTACACTGGTTAACACATTGAAGCAGCACATTAAAACAGCATTTACAAGTGTGCCCGTAAATCCAATGATGTTTTAACAATCAAAAAGACCCCCAATGATTTTTTATATTTTGCCATCTAACTTTTTGACCAGTGAGGAAGATACATCTTGACATGCAACCCCAGTCATTCCTGATTCCTCACACAAACATGAGCAAAGCAGCCAGTGTATTAGGAATGAACAATTATTCCTCAGGGCCTTGGAAGTGAATATTGCCTGATGCTGGATAGATGTACTTGATGGTTGAAATTATGGTGACAGGAGTTTTGCTCTTTGATTGTATTTTATTGTGCTTGCAGGTGTGTGTATTTAAATGCACTGTTCATTTATTTATTTATTTGATTTTTATCCCACCTTTATTATTTTTTATAAATAAGGCGATGAACATACGTTGTGCTCCCTCCTCCTTTTTTGTTGTTATGATTGTAAACCACTGGAAATCTTGGGTTCTTGAGGCATAGAAATGAGAAAAAATACAAATAAAACAACCAGTTGGATACTCCTGTCAAGTTGAAACCCATGAGACAGGCTCTCTATCCCCCCCCCCACCCAGCTGTCTGTTTAAAAATATGGAGAAAATGTTGTGAACAGCAAAGGCCAGGGTTGCTGGTGCAGCTTGAGATGCTGATTCATGGGATTCTTTTCCTCTCCTTCCACGCTAGCCAACCAGGAAACTTTCTTGATGTGCAGCTAGGAGGAAGAATAAAGTTGTATGACTCTGGAGTAGCCATGGCTGGAAACTCTAAACAAATCCATCTCTGTGGGCCTGTGTGTCTTGCCTGGAAGCAGTGAAGCTCCTTTACTGCATTATGGAGACAGTCAACGACGTCTGCATTTCTTATTCATCTTTATATCCTCTTTTTCTTCAGGTGCTGGGTATTTGGATGATGTTACTATCGTGAGTGCTCAGCCTGGGCCTGGAGTGCCAGCAACTTGGGTGGAGAACTGTATGTGTCCAGCAGGATATCTGGGGCAGTTCTGTGAACACTGTGCCCAGGGCTACCGAAGGGAGACTCCATATCTCGGACCCTATAGTCCTTGTGTGCCATGTTTCTGCAATGGGCACAGTGAAACTTGCAACTCTGAATCTGGTAAAGAGAATCATGGGGGATACTGATGGTGTGATATTTTGTTTGTGCTCGGATGTCCTGGATGTGATGATTATCTAGACCAGTGTTTGTCAACCGTGGCACCTTGAAGACGCGTGGACTTCCAACTGGCTGGGGAATTCTGGGGGTTGAAATCCACACGCCTTCAAGTTGCCAAGGTTGACAAACACTGATCTAGACTATCACCTTGAATTAAGGCCCTAGTAACCTAACACTGTATTCTTAGTTTTATTATTTAAATGTCATATTCCAGAAATATGAAAGCTTGTTGTTTTATCTAGTCCTTTCCCTTGCCTGCACCTAAAACATGAGATTATTATGCCGCATCAGGAGAATCTCCTGTGAGATGGCTGCCCTAGTAGTTGCCGCCTCTGGATGACAGGCCTTCCTCTCTTTACCCCCAGGAGCATGTGACTGCAGAGACAACACTGCAGGTCCTCACTGTGAGAAGTGCAGTGATGGTTATTATGGTGATGCCACCACAGGCACCTCTTCAGATTGCCAGCCGTGTCCATGTCCAGGGGGTTCAAGCTGTGCTGTAGTCCCCAAAACCAAGGAAGTGGTCTGTACCAGTTGTCCAGCTGGAACCACAGGTATGCTCTTGGTGGGATTCTCATTAGGTAGACACAGCTTTGGCAAGCTCTATTGCACTGCTGGGTAGAGGAGCAATTGGGGGTGGGGGTGGGGAGGGAGAGTGGTCTTGTGCAATTGTTTTATGTTTCTTCACCAAACATAGACTCTTCCAAATTTCAGTCATACTGAATCTCTTTTTTTATGCAACAGACAAGCAAAGGAGAACTACTAGAGTAATGATGGGCAACCATGGAGTGTAATCATTCTGGAACTGTCAGTTTCTATGACAGATCGGGGTCCAGGGGAATCATCTGGGCCAAAAACATAAACTAGCTTTTCTCATGTCCTTTACGTACCCCTGATTCAAATTACTGAACCAGGCACTAATAACAACTCATCTCCATCTTGCCCAGTTCTTCCTTTCTTTTTTTAAGGTATATAAGGTTGAGAAGAATTCTGGGGAAATGATTTATTTTCCCGGCAGAGTTTCATACATTGACTTAGACTATCCATTCAGTGGAGAAATTAGCCTTGCAGCCCATTTAAATGTAGGAGCTCAGCTTCAAAAATGTATATGGCAGGTTTCCAGGAAAGCATAAAAAAAAAAGGTATTTAAAAAATGGTCCCATTGAATGCCTGGCCCCCTCCTCCATTAGAGTTAGTAGAAGAAATTGCATGGTTTGTTCTTTCCTTGTGACCTGCTGAATGTTAGAATTGGCCCCAAGGAATAAAGAAGTTGGCCAATCTTGGCAAATGTGTCACCCTGGGAGGAGGCAGCCTCCAGATCGTTGCACAGAGTGTCTATCCATGACCCAACTTGTCAGAGTGGTAAAAGTAAGCACAAAATAAATTTTACTATGCATTTCTGAATGCTGGATTTATTGAGGGCGTGTGCTCAGTTCTTTCTTTCTTTCTTTTTTTCTTATCAGTCTGTACAGCCATGATCCTGATTTCTCTGAAGTTCCTTTTCTTCTAACTCTTTTTTTTTCTTTCCTGTCGATCGATAGATAACCATTACCATAGCCTGCCTCATGGCTATGGGCTGTATAGAATGTGGCATCCAGAGTTCAGTGTATGCTTACCCTTTTAAAAACTTTGAGCAGGTGACCCCAGTCTATAAAAGGTCCCATTTTGCATCGGAACCCTATGCACTTACAGAAAAGCTTTTTAAAAAGTGGAAAGATCCATAGGATGTAACCTAATGCACATTTGGAAGCCATTAGGATAAATATCCAATGATGTAGAGCAAAAAGCCCCATACTAAATGTGTGATAAATTGTTTCTCCTTTTATTTTCCCCCCAAATACTTTTTGCCTCCCTCCCAGATTATAAAACAAATTGTGCTTTTTGCTCTTAATGTTGCTCTTACATCTTGTTTCTTATATCCCAGATTTCTCCAATTTGGGCACCTTCCAGCTGTGTGAACTTCAATACCCAAATTGTCAGCAGTAGCTCTGCTAGCTCAGGAATTCCTGAAGTTGTAGTCTTTACATCTGGAGGACACCCAGTTTGGAGAAAGTTGTTTAAGAAAGTTCCTTTGAAACATTACTGCACTCTGTTGTTGAACTCTGGTTTCCAGTTAGCCTTTGATCTTTCCATTCTTCTAACTTTTCTTCTTGTCAGATGATGATTATATGTTCTTTTTGCCTTTTTTTTTTGTTCTGCTTCTTATCTCAGGAATTTGTTACCAGCTATAACCTGATCAAAGTGAATACTTTCCCATTTTCAAAAAGCAGTGAATTTTGGTTGTTCTATGTGGCTTCTGCGTGTCATTTGAAGTCCATGTAAGATGTCAATCTGCCACTGCTCTTTTCTTTTCTCTTGTAAGACAGTTATCAGTAAGAACAGCTTTTAAAAGAAACCTACTTTAGCTGGCTTGTTACTCATGCATTTCCTTCTACTTTCTTTTCTTTTTGCTATCATCATGATCACCATCCCCAGACCAATAAACACAGATGCAAAATTTAAAATATAGAGAAACCAAACTTGAAGCAATTAATAATGAAAGGAGGGTGCCAACTCATTTTTGCAAGCCATAACTATTGCTAGAAACCTGGCATCCCTTTTAGTGGTTGCCAAGTTAAGTCTTGTTGAAAGAGATTTGTAACCTCATCATTTTATGAAGCTGCAGGGAGGAGTTTTTATCTCTGGACAGCGCCTAGGTCATTTTCAGCGCTTTGGCTTGGGCATTTTAAAAATTGGAGCCTTATTTCCAAAGTGTCTGGTTCAAACATTGGACTTAAGAATGGAAAATGCAATTCATATTTCCTGGGTGCTTTCATTGGCTTTGGAGAACCCTCTTTCTTCTCTTTCATTTTCACAAGGCTAACTCTGCGTGGCTAGTAAGCCAAGTTGTGGTTCTGCACTCTGTACAAAAAAGTCAGGATAACAAATGAGCCGGTCTCAGGAGTGCTCCCTTCAGGGTTCTAGCTATTCCATCAGTGGCAGGGCTTGGCTGTCTTCTTGTCTTCTGTTTCACTTTTTGACGCATTACATATGCCTCTGGAGGATGCTCAGTCCTTGCTGGGCTGCGTTCTTGGTGGGGAGCTGACTTCTTGAGTTTTTCAGTGATTGTTTCTGGGAGCCTCAGCATTCCTTGAAGTCTTCTCAGTGAGCCCATATTGGCTACAGTTCTGTTAGCATTTATCTTCTGATTTTGCTATTAGGGCTGAAAAGTGGAAGAACTGTTTTCCATAATTTGCCAGCTATTTTCCTGCCCTACTCATTTCTTGCATGGATGACAGCACCTGCATTCTTGTTTCTCCAATTGTAATTCTTTTTGTATGTTCTAATACACATCTGTTTCCTGGCCCTGTAGGTAAAAGGTGTGAGCTGTGTGATGATGGTTATTTTGGGGATCCTCTTGGCCAAAACGGCCCCGCCAGGCTCTGCCGCCTCTGCCAGTGCAGTGACAACATCGATCCCAATGCAGTTGGGAATTGCAATCGCTTGACAGGAGAATGTCTGAAGTGCATTTATAACACAGCTGGTTTCTACTGTGACCGGTGCAAAGACGGCTTCTTTGGGAATCCCTTAGCTCAGAATCCAGAGGACAAGTGTAAAGGTAGGTGTTTTGTTTTCCCAATTACTAATGCTTTTGTCACAGTCCAGTGGTCTAGGACATCAGTCAGGAGGAAAGCTCTTTTCCCAGAAAATGATTTGGCCAGGGATCAGCTGAGAGACACTTCCCAGTTCTTTTCAATAGCTGTTCTTTCTTCTGCCTCCATGGTAACCTAATAGAAGATTTGACGTGTGCTTTCTTGCCTTAGAACCAGTATCTTATGACCAAGTAAAGACCTTCCTTCAGAAGCTACACTCACAGAATTATATTTACTGAAATTGTCTAGCCACCTACAGGGTTTGCACAGAAACTGAGCTTTGGTGGAATCATAGAGTCAGAAAGATCCACAAAAGTCATCTAGCGTAAACCCTTTCTCAGTGCAAGATTTGGAAAAGCATTTTGGAAAGATGGCTATCCGGATTCTGAATATTTCCAGTGAAAGGGAACATACAACTTTATTAGGCAACCTATTTCATAGCTATTACTGTCAGGGAATTCCTCCCAGTGTCTCCTCTGATTCTACCTCCCTATACTTTGAGCCTATTGATTCTGGTCCTGCCATCGTGAGAATAGGTCCAACCCCTCCTCTATTTGATAACCCTTTAGATATCTCAAGACTACTATCGTATCTCCCCTCAGTCTTCTCTTCCACAGGCTGAACAAAGCCCAGTTCCTTTACCGTTCCTCATAGGATTTGGTTTCTGGTTCCCCATCTTGAAAGCCCTCCTCTAAACAAATTAGCTTTAGAAGTAACTAATGCTAATGTAAAGGAGCAAATTTAATACAATAATATACATTCCTCTTAACCTTCTTTGGAGGCATCTTTCAATATTTGAAATAGCCCACAAAAAATTTGACCACTAGAAAGATGTCTTAGCTAGACCCTGAAAGCAGTCTAACATTTTCATATATCAATCAATGGCTGCAGAAACTTTTGGAACTGATGAGAGTTAGGGATTCAGCTATTCCATCCAAATGCTTGATCAAACAGGGTTTTCCCCCCCCAACCTGTGTATTTATGCATTCTTTGTGATATGGTCAGAAGAAATGGTTTTTCCCCCCGGTGGAACACTTTGTTTGCAAATTGTGCAGGATATTTTTTCCAGCCTATTTCACTGAGATGCATTGCAGTATGTAGGTA
Organism: Python bivittatus; assembly: GCF_059951505.1. Taxonomy (NCBI): domain Eukaryota; kingdom Metazoa; phylum Chordata; class Lepidosauria; order Squamata; family Pythonidae; genus Python; species Python bivittatus. The sequence goes on from NW_028277098.1 coordinate 8,709,217, forward strand.
TGTGTTATTGTATGACATTTTGATGAATAAAGAGACTGAAATACTAAATTGAGCTTTTATATTTCCTTTGCCTAATGACCTCCTTGCACTCCACAAAGACCCCTAGGCTTCCTGCAGTCTGCTCTGAATTACCTCTGCTTGAAAAACCCATACTGATGCCTTTTACGCTTTTATTCTGGTAGCTTGCAATTGTAATCCTTACGGCACAGCAAACTTACAGAGAAGCTGCAATCAAGTAACAGGCCAGTGTGAGTGCCTTTCACATGTCACCGAGAGAGACTGCAGCTCTTGCGAACCAGGTTTCTACAACCTGCAAAGTGGGCGTGGCTGTGAGAGGTGAGCTGTTTTTCTTTCCTAACACCGGAATTGAGCACTGGTGGTCTGGATGGATGGGAGTGCACCGGAGAGGTACCCCAAGAGTAGACGGACAGGGGCTTTTGTTAAAGCCAGCTCTGAAAACTTATAAATTGCCTTTTAAAGAAAGCCACGTGTAGAAGGTGGCCACTCAGTGTGCCATGTTACCATTTATGCTTTGCATGCCTTCCTAAAATAACAATACTGCCCTACCCTTTTCTGAAACGAACCCTCAATATGTGAAATTACACATATTTGTGCACTTGCTTCCCCAGTTACTTCTGCTTCTCCTGCCACTGTTGCATTTTAAACTGTTAACCCCTGGGGCAGAGACCTTTGATTTGCTTCTTGTTATTTTCCGTAGCACCTTCAAGGTGCTCTGTGATGAACAGTGTACAAATATACCGGATAGTTGCTTTGTCCATTGGCTACTGATCTATTTTTGTTGTTGGGTCTTCCCATTAGTCTGCAGTAGATGGCAGCACATAGCCAACCTTGATTCTCTAAAAGCTAAGCAGGATTTAATCTGGTTAACGCTTGAATGGGAGGCCACAGAGAATTGCAAGGGGGTAGGATGGAGTGGGAGGTTGAAAATACATCCCGGAACACAGTGGCAAACCACTTTTTCTGAGAAAACTGCATGGACGTCTGCCAGTAGTCTCCAGAAGTTGGACTCAGCTTGATGGAGCCTTCACTTTTACCTTACTTCACCTTAAGACAATGTAAATAATTTAAAGGAAAAGGCAAACTATTCTCTAAGGACACAGAAACTTTCAAAATTAAAGTGGGGGTGGAAGAACTGATCTGAGAAACCAGCTTCTTTGAGGCTACTTCTTTTCAACCTTTGAATGCTGGCTTCAGAAGGGGACAGAGGAAGGCATGTGGGGATCTGGCAATCTGTCCTCACTCCCTGATGTCCTTCAAAACCTGTATCTAATCTGTACCAGGCCTGGAGTTCATGTATTGTCGAAAAGAGAGTGTAAATAGCAGCAAACACTACACTCTCTCATTTATCATGCCTTCAGAGGGTGTGGTATGGGTGCCTCATCTGCTTTAATTTCATTGCAGTGGTGGAAGTCAGACTGCCCTGCTTGCAAAGAACCAGAGCCAAAAGGAGTTTCAGACATTTTATTGTACAACTAGGAGGTTACGTTATCTGTGTCATGTTTCCATGTTTAGAGGAAGATAATGTTTCTGATGGTTATATATGGAAGAAAAAGCCTTGGACTAAAAATGAAGGACAGGAAAATTCATCAAGTTATTCATAATGTACTTGCCAAACAAGCTTTGGAAGTTCTGCCAAGGCTTAGAAGATACTAAGAATGTTCAAATATGTAGTTCATATCTTATTTTATAATAGACAGTTTAAGTGTTAAGATCATTTGACTGAATATTAAATTTAAGTGTTAAAGTTGTCTTCATTGTTCCTCAAATAATGCATTACTGAACTAATTTAATTCACAGAAACTGAGTATTTTCTAACTGGAGCTTTATTGTGAGTGTTTCATTCCCTTTTGACCAAATACATGTGATGCTCATAGGCAAATGACATTTGTCTTTCACTTCATATTTGCAACCCTTTGGGGGAACATCATTTTTATGACATATTAGTCAAATCAATACAAGACAGACATATACAGTCTTGTTTTCTTCCCTATGTTCATTAATGTTCAGACATATGCATTGCTCTTCCTCCCCTAGATGTAATTGCCATCCACTGGGTTCCACTAATGGCCACTGTGACATTCAGAACGGGCAGTGCGAGTGCCAGCCAGGCGTCACCGGCCAGCGTTGTGAGAGGTGTGAAGCCAACCATTTTGGATTTGGTCCTGAAGGCTGCAAACGTAAGGGGAGTGGGGAAGACGTATTTTCTGTCCAAACCCTTCCTCATCCATTTGTTTTCCATCTCTGTTCCTCTGTATGGAGAATCTGCTCATCGTTATTAGTATTTCCTTGGACTTGGACATCACAAGAGGTTTAATTCTTTTCCCCCTTTTGTCTGCTTCCTGCATGTTTTCTCATTTCAAGTCCAGCAAGGATGTTTTTGCAGTTATATGAGTCTTACTTTCTCTCTCTAGGGCATTCAGATTGCGCATACTGGTAGACCATCTGCTGCTCCTTGTCATAAACACTTGCCCTGAATTTTGTCCCAGAACTGACCTGTTTTTTGGCTCTTACACTCGTACGCTGTTGCTCAGAAATGTGGCCTTTAGCTACTAATTCAGATTGAGAACATGGAAAGTGTAAAAATTAGGACATACATTCCTATTTGTTTAATCCTCCTGTTTCCGTAATATTTTTTGTTAAATAAACATCGTTCTTGGATGAATAGATTTGGAAGTGGTGATCCACTACATATATAATACTAGCTTCCTGCAAAGGAGGACTTGTAAACCACAGTTGGCCTTGAGAATGCCAAGTGCGTTCTCTTCTATCGTTCCCAAAATAATAACTTCCCCCCCTTTTGAGGATCTGCCATTGTTCATAAGCATACTGATGCAAAGCTCTAATGGCAGTTTGAAATGTTGTTGGGAGAGACAGCTTGGTGTCATCTAATGTCAAATGGGAAGAAGCATATTCTCTTGAGTCTCATTTCTAATTCCCATACCTTGGCTTGTATGTGGAATGGGCATTTGGACCACTAATAAAATTACAACAATAGCAAATATAACTTTGAATGTGAATATACCTAGAACAACAGAAATGTACAGCAAGCATATACTTATGTCACATTATACATTGTAAACAGTCTCTGATTCAGCATAGACGTGGTTTTTGTTTATTGAAAATATTAAATGAGAAGAAGCCCCCCCCAAATCCTTTTCTTGGACCTTGTTCTCAAAACAGATGAAATAGTAAATCAGTGCATTATATAGGTAGGAAGTCTTTTATATCAATACATATACAAACATTAAGGATAAGGAAAAAGGTGTTTCCTTTCTGAAGACCACAGACCAGACATCACTTTCTCAGCTAGTTTGTAAGGATACATATCTTTCTATATAAGTAGCCCAATTTGTTAAATTCTTTCAAATGCAGTGCTTTAAAGGTGCAGAAAGATTATGGATCTTGCATTTCTGACTAGCAGATTATATTTGAAAATCACTGAGAGGCACACCCTAACACAGGCCAGGTGGGACAGGTATGATTCATTGAGTCAGACTACTTACAGAGAAGTTAACTGTGTCATTGTTTCTTTATGGTAAAATAATGTATGGTAAATAAAATTCACTATAGAATAGTTATCAGACGTCATAAAAAAATAGCCACACAAGTTAGACAGGATCCCTCACTGCTGTTATTTTCTTAGCGTGACATATGGGAGGCTTCTTCAACTGTATATCCACCAAATGTTTTAGGACAGCAGCTGCTACAGAGTCCCAACCAGCAAACTTCCAGCTGGCTGGAAATTCTGGGAGTTCCTGTCCCAAAGCATATGGAAGGTGCTGGCTTGGGCCACATGATACAATGAACCTCCCCTTCATGTGAGTACAACCTTTCCTCCAACCTTTGCCTCCATGAAGATCTCGGATGAAAGCAAGAATGTATAGGCATGTGTTTGGATCAATATAAAGTATTGATTTGCACACCAGCTTTTTTACTAGTCTCCTCACAGAGATGGATTTCCACACCAAGCAGGATCAGTCCAAAAGAATGATTTCTTGTTTTCACCCCAGACTTTCTTCAGGACAAGGTTTGTCCATTTGAAGTGAGTGGCTATCGGTGTCGTAATGCCTGTCAAAATGTCATTGGCAAAGAATGCTTTCTAGCCTGTGCTGAACAATTGTATTGAGTAGGATGTTGTGGTGGGTTACTTTCAAATAATAAAGCTATACAACTGTGTTCGTAACAATGGCTTCAGAGAGTCTTGCCTTGTTCCACTTGGACTTTCTCTCAGAAAAGTTGGAACCTTCCATATATGTGCAACTTCTGGCTTCATTTAACAGGTGGAAGTCAGAAATGCCTGATTTTCCTAGTAGCACCACAGTGCCATAGAAGACCAATCCATTGACATTTGAAAGAGGTTAGTTCATTGGTCTTCTAGTTCTCCCAAGATTGAAGGTTTTTCGGCTATACTGGAAAAGATGAATTCAGGTTGCTTTTTTCTCATTTGCCTCTTCCTTATTCATTATTTAAATGCTTTGTGTTTCCTCAGCTTGTGACTGTAACCCTGAAGGTTCCCGTTCCCTCCAGTGCAAAGAAGATGGTCGTTGTGAGTGCAAAGAAGGGTTTGTGGGAATCCGCTGTGACCAGTGTGAAGAAAACTATTTCTACAATCGATCCTGGCCTGGTTGTCAAGAGTGTCCTGCATGTTACAGATTGGTGAAAGATAAGGTCATACCTATAACAGAATTTGCCAGTTTATGTTTTTGTAATGGGGAAAATCAATATGATATGTGTTTGTGCTTGGCACAGAAGTGCTAAACTGGCTAAAAAATACTATGTTACATACTTAAAAGCAACAGCAGCGGCAACAACAACAGCAGCAACAATAATACAAAAGCTGCATCAGTCTTAGTTCTCACAGTTCCAAGAATAAACCTACTGGTCCATGAGCCACTTTGCATGTTTTCAGCATCTTTTTATTCATCCTCCTTTCTAGCTAGAGCCTTAAAAACCTGTGTGGTTGTGTTATTGATTTGTTGTTCTTTGGTGTCCCATTTGTTCAGGTTGAAGAGCAACGGGGTAGGTTGCGCGATCTGGAAGATCTTCTAGCTAACATAGGAACAGGTGAGGACATCATAACCGACCAGGCCTTTGAAGACAGACTGAAAGAAGCCGAAAGAGATGTCATGGACTTACTTCGAGATGCCCAGAGCATCAAAGGTAGGTGGTTGCCATCAGCTAATTGAGTTGTACCATTTAACAGCCTATAATACAGTATATTTCAGAAGAGGTGCAGTTCTTGACAGTAACACTGAAGAAACAAGCTATGCCTCCATGTTGGAGGTAGTGCTAATGGTTGCAACAGTAGTTTACACTTTAATGATTATATTATAAAGTATTATATTAAGTTTAAATTAAGTTATTATAGATTACCTTTAAAGGCCATTTTCTAACTGTATGATCCGAAGATTCACTCACAAAAGAGATTTATCTTGAGCTTTTCAAAAGCCTCTGTCATCACAGAGAGAGTGGGAATTGATGAATCAAATACATACATATATACAAATACACACTGTAGTTTGAAGTAAGGGATTAGATATGTATTTCTAATCATATACTAGTCCTAAATCAGTGAGCAATAGGGACAAAGTTAAGAGTGGGTTGTCTTCTTAATTCCTTGTTTATGCGTATCAGTGATGATGCTTGGAGTATTGTAAGCCCACAAAACCTCAGATTTCTGCTTCCAGTTATATAAAATCTGTACTGTGTCAGCGGGGAAGAGAAAAGGGTAGCAAAGAACATGTATGCTAGCAGATACAATTAATTGATTTGCGTTAGAGATGAAGTAAGTGAAGAACTTTACAGAAGAGATAGGTTTGAACGAAACAGTTAAAGGTTTCTTACTGAATTATCTGGTTTGCTGTGTTTGGTTCTAGTGGAAAATTCTATCTCTGAAGAAATACAAACCCCTACTTTTCTAGGGGTGAATGGTCATTTTGTGAAGCTCTTATGTAAAAACCTATGCCCAGGGGTTTTCATCTTTTCTCTGGCCATCACTTTGGCAATTTCCAGCAAAATCCTAAAGATGGGTATAGTCTCCTTTCATTGTGTGTATTTATTTATTGGATTTGTAAGCCACCTTTCTGCTTGAGACAAAAAGTGTCCATTCTCTCTGTTTAATAAAATCAACTAGGGTAAACACATGATATAATAAACTTGAATTTGCCCGTTTCTTTGTGTGGCTCATTGTTACTTTGCTTGTTCCAGATGTTGATCAGGGCTTGGTGGATCGCCTGCAGGAAATTAACAGAACCCTCTCCAGCCAACTTGGTCGACTGAGGAACATCCAGAATACAGTGAGGCAGACAGAAAACCTTGCTGAGCAAGCCCAAGCCCAAGTGGAAAGCACAGAGGGGCTGATTGACAGCGCTTCAAATATGCTCCACAGGGCAAGGATGGCAATTGCCAACGTGGTGAGTGAAATTTGCATTCTTTCTTTACACTTCACACCTTGCAATGGAATTAGTCAGGGTTCTGTGAGTGCTAGAATGATGCTTTTGAAAAAATGAATATTGCTCAATCAGTCAAATATTTATTATAGTCATAGACCAGCATAATGAATATTGCTTATTTTTTCCCCAAATGTCTAGCCTTTTTTTGGTTGTGAAATCATGCTGAAAAATGATGAAAGCCAAGCAATACCTAGTAAAATTGTGAAGCACTGATAATAAGGTTCTCAAATAAAATAAAGATCCAAAATAAAGATGCAGTATATTTTTACTAAGTAAGAGACATTACACAAAACTGTCCAGTTTACAGAATTTGATAGTTCCCAGTGCAGAACCCTACTGTAGGTGACCCAACTGCAGAACATTTTGAAGCCCTGCTGGGTGAGGGCAAGCCTTGATCAAGCCTTTGACAAAGCACTCCTTCAGGGTGGCTCAGCGAAACATGGGGCCCCTCGTTCAGGTACAGAGAACAGAGTTTTGCCGAGCTGCTGCATCTTTTGGAAGCAACTGCTGGGTTGGCTTTAATAGTCTTCTGTGAAAGGCATTTTGGTCAAACTGAAGCAGTGGGACAAAGCAAGCAGACCATCTCAGGGCTTCATTTGGAAGGCCTGAGAGGGAGTCCTTCATTTCTGCTCTCTGTAGCCCCACTTCAGAGATTGGACTGAAGCAGCTCCATCAAGCAGTGCCCCCGTTGCACTGCCTTTGGCTGAATATAAAGCATTCTCTCTTGCAGTCAGATACCAAGATTGGAATTCATAAGGATTCCTTATTGAAATCACTTGCACTCCCTTGCAAATGAGCATGGCTGCACTTCATGAAGGTGTGTTTTTCTTCCCCTAGATATTTTTTCTCTCAGTACACTCTGTGAAACTGTTTAAGAACAGTCATGAATTGTCTTACTGTATTTTTAACAAATACATTAAATAGCCAGGGAAACATTGCTCACTGGGCTTTTTCCTTCTCCTTGCCTTTTCCGGTTTCTGCTTGTTCTTGAAGCAGGTTAGTTACAATGAATTTCCAGTGAACAAATCAATTTCTTTTAGAGCTGCTTTGTGAATGGGGTTATGTAAAAAATTAATATGCAATCCCAATCCTTATCAATGCCTCTCTAGTAAGGCCTGTCATTATGGATGATGCAGTTTTCTTCACACATTTATTCCATTACAGACTGGTACCTAGGAGGGAAGGGTGCAGAAAAAGTACAACTCGGCTTTCATCAGTCTGATTAATTGACAGTTATTGATTGCTTTGTTGAACTGAAACTTTCTAATTTTTCCATTTCAAACTTGCTGGTCATTAACCCAGTATTTGTATTAGCGTCCTGCATCAAGTACTCATAATGTCATGAGCTGTCAGCAATCAGATAACAACTATTTGTACACCATCTTTCAAGTATTAGAAATTCTTTCCCTCACAAAATGTCAGAACACACATTTTCTGCCTTTATTGCTTATTAATGTACAATGCATGCATATGGAGGAGGGACACAGGAAATGATGGCACCACAAACTTCAGCCCTGCAGGCACCAGAGAGAATAGACGAACAACACTAGATTGCCTGATTTAGCAACACCGATCTGTTTCTTATCTCTGATACAAGCAACTATTGTTTGCCTGCAGTATTTTAAAATGCGAGAGATGGCTTTTGAAAGTATTATGGTTCCTCTTTCAGTCTATTACTACACCAGAATCGACCGGTGACCCCAACAACATGACTATCCTGGCAGAAGAGGCTCGTCAACTGGCTGCACGGTGAGACTTACTTTCTTTCTTTCTTTCTTTCTTTCTTTCTTTCTTTCTTTCTTTCTTTCTTTCTTTCTTTCTTTCTTTCTTTCTTCCTTCCTTCCTTCCTTCCTTCCTTCCTTCCTTCCTTCCTTCCTTCCTTCCTTCCTTCCTTCCTTCCTTCCCATTCATTCATTCATTCATTCATTCATTCATTCATTCAAATTTATATGCCGCCCATCTCCCCCAAAGGGCAACTCTGGGTGGATAAAGGGAGAGATGCTCCCTTTATCCTCATGGATAACCTTAACCATGCCCATGTTTAGCAGATTGTTGAGGCTACCATCTCCCCACTTGGAGAAAAGATTAAATGTTCTTTTCTCCAGGTCCATCATGCATAAAATTGTAACTTCCCCACATCGCCTTCAGCTTAAGATTTCCTCCTCAACCATGTGGAGGAAGTGTTCTCTATTTCTATATTCCTTTTGCTATCCCCCAGATCTCATCCCCTTAAAAATATTTTCTGCTCTGAAAAGAGCTGATTGAAAGAAACCCATAATGGGGCAGTTACACACTGTTCCTCCTTTTTGAATTGTGTTGCTTCTGGTTATTTAAGTATACTGCAGCTGAGGACATACTTCTCTGTATGCATTAATTATACATATATAATACATACATACAAGTTGCATTACTTAGATTATGAAAGGGCATGTATGCAGCTTTTCTCTTTAAAATTTATATGTGGCAAGCACCAGCTTGGAATGGATAAGGTGTCCACTTGTTTTTATTTGAAATAAAGGAATCCCCTGATTTCCACACTCATAGATGCTGTGCACTGCACTTCTATATTATGTTATTCTGTGACTCAGTTGCTCAAATTGACTACATCATCAGCCAGGCCTTTTTCTCCATCTTCTGGTTTAAGAACACTGGCATGTACTAGCGAGATGAGTTCCAATTTATTGTCATGGCATGCCTCCCTCCCCCTCCCCCTCTCACCACTATTTGTCATTCACTTCCTGTCTGAGCAGTACTATTGACTAATGGGGATGAAGTAATCTGCCACAAGATTTAGAGGAGAATCTTTGTAGTAATCTTTTCCAACAGATGGGAATGCAGTCATCTGCAGAGTTAGATCAAAGATGGAAACCAGAGGTGTTGGAAGCATGGATCTGTGGCACTGTAGGACCAGACAGGAAGAAATAGCCTTGGGATAGCATGGAAGCAAGCTTGCACTGGTGCTTGCTCCCCAGCTCACGATACCAGAACAGAAATCAGTCCACACTCATAATATGCACAATGGTGCATTTGCCACAGAAATGGGCTCTTGTTCAACTTGGATTGAGTTAAGTTATCAATAGAAGCACATTTCAAGCCGTGCAGTTGAAATTGAAGAATGAGGGCATATTATCAGTCTCTTTGAAAACCATGCCCCATGATGATGATGATGCTTGGAGAAGAAAATAGAGATAGTAACATTTTTTGAATCATTTGTTTTCCTTCCCTAATATTGTCCCAGGCATAAAACAGAAGCAGATAATATTGAGAAAATAGCTAAAGAAGCAAACGATACATCATCACAAGCATATAAGCTACTCTTGGACACGCTAGCAGGAGAGAATCAAACAGCGAATGATATTGCTGACCTAAACAGAAAGTAAGTCTAAAACATAGACAGAAAGGTCTAATGCAAATGGTTGTTTTGTTTTAAAATATCTGAATTGCTTTTTGGAGTCAGAATGCCCCTGGTGATTTAAAGAATTCAGAATAATTAGTGAAAAGGAGTTATTTCTCTTTTTATTTCTTAATTCCTATCTCAGTTTGAAGAATTCAAAGAGGGAAATCTATGAACTATAGGAATATTGAAATCTGCTTAAACTTGTCATTTTAAATTGCATTGTACAGGACAAATACGTTATTCCTCCTCTGTATTATATGTTTGCTAGCTGAGGTTTTCTTCCTATTAAAATGGAACATTATAGCAAGACAGCTATTTCTCAAAAACAAATATATTATATAGAAACAGGCACATTCTTTTTAGTCATCATTTAATTTTGAATTGTAACAATACAATACAGTAAAAGCAAATGATGAAACATTTGGTCTGTGTATTTCCCTAGCTAGTGCTTAAAGAACCAACCACCCTTTACATATCTTTTTCAGAGTCCCAGTTCAGTGATGCCCCACCAATTAATAAAATTGCCAAATAAACCTAAGGAAGAATAAAGAATAGAGGAAAAGGGTGGATGTTTGGAGGAGAGGAAAAGCAGGAAGAAAAAGAATAGGAAGGTCAAAGGGGTGTGTATGGTTGGAGAAGAAATTTCTGAGATCCTTTGTCAGCTGCTCCATGCATACGTAGCTTCCACATACCAACGACTTTCTGCTTATACTAGTAGCAAGACGGAGTATAGTAACAACTACAATAACAATAGCAACAATACTTCAATCCCCAGTGGGATCTCCTAATCACAAGCATTGTTCTTTATGACAAGAGTCTTGTGACTCTTGGTATGGTCCCCCAGTCTGAGGAGTATGATGTCACCAGTCATTGTCAGAAGAGGCCAAGTTCAGGATACGTGGTAAGCAGGTGCCAGTTGGACTTGGCATGGGAATTTTTTGTGGGATAAATCATTGTTTGGATCCCCACAAATTGTGACCAATCAGCATTACTTCTTTCTTACTTCTACACATGATTTCCTTCTTAGAGGGGTTTCTACCTGCAGAAAGATGATCACTAGCAATGTGCCTGAAACAAAAATTAGCCTCTATAAAACATCTCTACTGGAGACATTCCATCAGACTGTTCAGAATTGGCTGTCTTCTGATAAGCAAAACTTGAAACATTTCCAAGGTTCCATACATAGGAAACAATGAGAAACCTTGTTCTGAAATACAGAAATCTGTATTTTAAACGATATAAAATTTTCTTCCTGAAAGCTTAACATCAGCAGGCTGAAGAGTATATACAGAGTAAATGTTCCCCAAAACTCAATAAACCAACCCAAATCAGCCCTTCTATTTTTAATCATCCTGTGAAACCCCATCTTCTTTTATCTGCTTTTTTTTTTTTTCTGGGCAAGGCTGCCTGCCTGTGGGGGAAAAAAAAACAACCTATACTACCTCTTACCCAAGGAACCTGCATGAATTCTAACTTCCCCATAGGTAATACCTTTTAAAACAAAAAACCACAGTAATTTACCAGGCAGGCTGACAAGCCTATAACTGTGAGCAGTTTTGTTCTGTCTGGCCTTAACTACTGTATTCCTCCCAAGTCACTTCTCTCACATCACCCAATTCAGTCTAAACCAATAACAGCAGAAGCATGACTGGTCCTGCTCCTATACTGGCTAAACCAAGAAAAAAGGGAGGGGGGGAACCTCCTCAGAATAATCAATACATTACATTGAAATGATGCTGCTCAAAGAATTGTATATTCTGAGGTTAAAGCCAAAAACTCAGAATACAAGTGTTTAGCTTTGGACTTTAGAACCTCACCAATGACATCATCAAAAGATTGAAATGTTTTACACAGCCCTAATAGCCTCTTGATAAACTCCTTGTAATAGAAGCACTACACGCTGCTTATGAAAGTCACCCCAAGAGAGCACAGTATGTCTTTGCGAGCTTTATGAAGGAAGAGAAAATGAGTGAAAGAACTTTTTAAAGGTTTATGGGACCAGATAAACGACCAGGAAGGATTCAAAGCATTTCTCATATATATGTATATTGAGTTGTCAAAGGCTGCTTACAGCCCCCCAGTATCTCAAGAACATGCTGCTGAAATTAGCTGGCAAAATGACCACATTTTAATATCTACAAATCCTTTTCTTTGGGGAGGGGGCTATTTTGGCTTGCTTTGGGGAGATTAAGGTTGAGAATAGGAGTAGAAGGCTTCTAGGAGATACATTGCTCTCATACTAACCCTTAATTCCCCATCCCCCAACCAAAGTTAACCTGAAAAATTTCAGACCATTTTTCAGAGTTGGGAATGTGAGGGGCGGGAATGGGATCATTTTGCTTCCCACTCCCATTCCTTCCCTGAAAACACTCAAAAAAGAAGAAAAAATGCTTGGCCTCACTCACTCAGGTGATGTCACTAGATGGCTGAAAGTGCTCCTGCAGCCTTCCAGAAGACCAGGAAGCTATGGTTCCCAATCTTTTCAGACACTGCCCACTCTATAATATATAATGTTAACTACCCTGTAAGGGTAGGTCAGTATAATTCTCTCTCCTGTGTGTATAGAAAGCTGAAAAAAGGGGAAAGTACACAACTAGCTAGTGAGTTTATGACAGCATCAAGACTGAATCATAGGCTTCCTGATTTGAAGCTTGCTTTTAGGCAATTACAGTACAACAGTACAGCAAAAACCATCGCTAGAAATGCAGATGTAGAAGCTGAAAGTATAAAAAGCTGAGAAATTTAGGACAGGATTTAGATGGTGTAATAAACATGGGATATTTCCGTTGCAACAGTTAAAGGAAAATTAATTGACCTGTCCATCTAGGTAACGGACAGAGAGAACAGAAGCCCAGAAAAAGCTAACGCTAAAGAGCCAATCAGAAAGGTGTTTTTCTCCTCTCAGGTTGATTTTTATAAAAGGAGGGAATAGTCTCCATTTTGTCTTTGTCTTGAATACCAAATAACTTGAATCATAAGCTGAGTGAAACAAGTTGAGCTATATCTGAGTGAGGGAACAGCTATCTGAGATTGCCCACTTCAAAAAGCAATTGTTTCTTTTCCTCTTCTTTTCAGCTGCTAAATTTGCAGTATATAATACAAGCTTAGCATTCTTAACAAACCATCAAATGACCAGTACTCATTTTTTTGGGGGGGGGGGAACCCAAGCTTTTAAATATACCTTCCCAACAGGTCAGATTACATATATTTTTCTCTGGATAACCAGTGGCAGAGGGTTTTTCCTGAAGTAAGTGGCTAGTGGCAATATACTTAGTCAGTTATTCCCAAGAATTATGAAAAAGATGTAGTAGGTTTGGGGGAGAGTAGTTTGGAGACTCCTCATGGGGATTAGTGGGGGTCCAAGACACTGTATCTCTTGCACATGTGTCCCATTACAGTTGTAAGCTGACAACCGGTTTTAAACAATGCAGGTAAGAAAGTAATGGGTGTGAATGAAAAAATAGTGTCTTTAGAAATTTCATTCATTTAGATGCATTCACCAGAGAGGTAGAATTGACCATAGCCTCCTGTAAAACATACACTTGAAGGCAAACTTGGTTTGCTTTAGTTTCTGTAGAAAGGCTGGTAGCTGTCAGCTCCAATAAACTTGGAACTGCTAATTAAACTCAGAAGCTAGAGGATTAAGGACTAGATGATTCGAGCAAGTTAATGCTAAATACAGACAGTCCCCTACTTACGAACAGGTGACGTTCCAAGAGGCTGTTTGTAAGTCTGTTTTGTTCGTAAGTCCAACCAAGTAAAAAGTAAAAAAAAGAGGAGGAGGCAGGAGGCAGGGCAGTGGTATGGGCAGAGGACCCTCTCTTCTGCTGCCAATGTGTCGCCAGGTGAGGCAGGAGAGGGGGTGGTAGCAGAGGAGAGGGGAACGAAGGACGAGTGGGTGGGGTGCGGCGCGTTCCATTGCCGGGTGAGGCAGGAGACCTCCGCCCCCTCTCCCTGTCCTCTGCCACCGCCCCCTCTCCTGCTTCACCCAGCAACGGAGTGCGCCACATAAACTAACCCTTTCTGGGGACTCCAACTCCAGTGCAAACCTCCGATGCAAACAGAAGGTGGGAGAAGGTGGGAAAGGGTTAACTTGCAGCGCGCTCCAAACTAACCCTTTCCCACCTTCTCCTGACTTCCGGTTCCGACTTCCGGCCAACTTCCGGTGTTGATTTCTGGGTCCATCTTGTTTGTATCGGTGAAAGTTCGCAGTACGAAAGTTCGCAAGTAGGAGACTGACTGTACTAGTTTTAACAATAAAGAGATCTGCCAAGTGAAATTTGGCTTGACTAAATGTTGAGAAGTTGCCCTACATGTACTTACTTACTTACTTATTATATTTGAGCCTCACCTTTTTTCTAAGAACTTACACCAACATACATAATACTCCCTTTTCCTGTTTTATTCTTACAGCAAGAGCTCTCTAAGGTAGATTAGCCTGAGAAGGACTGTTTTGGTGTTACCCAATACATTTCCAAAGGAGAAGACAGACTTGAATCTGGGCTTTCTTAGTTTAAATCTAGCACGACAATTGTATTGCTTCGGTTTCTTGTAGTGAAGATAACACAGAAAATGCCATGCTTCTGTTCTCATGGCTTTCCGTTTGGACCCATATCACCTCCAGAGGTCAAGCTGGAATGAGGGGAAATATTCCTTTCTCTCTTCTAAAAGATGATGGAAGGGCTTAAATGAGGACCTTTTGCAACAAAAAGCTTGTGCCCTGGAATGCCTCTTTCCATCTGAGTCAGTCATACAGTTTCTCTTGGCAAAAGTTGAATACCAAGATCAAAGAAAAAATTCTTAAAGATGGGCAGCCTTCAGCCTTCATGTCCTACTTTCATGTGAGACATGGCCCTACCCATGGTGCACATCTTAACGTCCCCCAAAATGTTAAGGATGGCCATTGGTTACAGAGACATTGCTCACTCCAGCCTTAGGCCAGCAGGCCATACAGAACATTAATGGAATACTCTTGTTTCTTAGGTACAACCAAGCAAAGAATATTGCCCGAGACCTAGAAAAGCAGGCAAATAAGGTCTCTGTGGAAGCAAAAGAAGCTGGGGAAAAAGCTCTACAAATCTATGCAAATCTTACCACTCTACCATCTGTAGACACTGCAGGGCTAGAGGTATGTTGAGATGGGCTCCTTCTGGAGGGTACTTAGGTATTATGGTTGGCAAATCTTGAAAACTGTACTGGAACATCTTAGGTAACAGATGACAATGTTTCAAGTTTAACTTCAGCTAAGGAATTATTCACACAGTGCTTTTTTAAAACAAAGCAATTGTAACAAATCATGTGAAAGAGAGAACAACCCAAAATAGATTTAAATCAAAGTATGTGGAATATTTTCAAGCTATCTAACATGTATAAAATTTGGAAAGTAGGTAGAGTCTTTCTCAAGTGCAGCCAGTCTCCTGACGATTGAGCAGACACCTCCATACTGTTTTCTTGAAAACGTAGATGTCACTTTCCATTTTCTTCTGGGTGTATCAGCATTCTCAGGTCTGGGAAAGGGAAAGGTTTTCAAAACAGGGTAGATGAGGACCAGATGGACTTTTCAGATTTCTCTCTTAAGCATCTGTCCATCTATTAGGGAGTCTGTGAAAAGAAGGATTAGGTGGCTCAGTGTCACTCTGCCTTAATATACTAACTAGTAAATGTGGGCTGCAGTATTACATACCTTGTTTCCAAGATTATGTAACCTAACCCTTTTTTCTTGGCATTAAACCTGATTCACAAGGCTGTGTGAATCTGGCTTACTTGGTGATGTGCTACGGTTAGAGGCTTGATACTGGGATATTTTTTTACTTCCTAGTCTAGTCTATCACCCTGGATTTCCTGAAGATCTCCTTTCCAAGTACTAATCAGGTTCAACCAAGATTTGGCTTTTTTTGAGGTCCCTAGCTGCTAACACCTGCTATGACCAACAAATAAATACACAAATTGGAAAGACGCTTGTAAATTATCTTGGAAATACATGTTTTTTCCTTGCTGAGATAGTGGCCTCCACATTTCAATGCTCCTTTTTTCTTACTAATTTCTGTTGTACAGAAATATTGGGAACCATAGGAAGCCAAGTCTGCTATTGTTTTGGTTACTCACACTTATACCAGCATCCAAGGCATACCTTGAGGCCTTATTGAAACATTGCAAACCCCTCCCCTTCATCTTAGTACATTAGAAAAAAAGGATTTGGAGGGGAGGCCTACACTGGGCATAGTGGCAAGAGCCCAGTCCACTTATTTTGTGCAACGTTTCAAAAAAGTTCTGAAAAAGGATTTTGATTCTTGAGCTATTCCTGAAGGCAACATCTTCAGTATTCCATTAATGAAAGATGTGGTACAGAGAGCACCATGGGCTTTGCACCAGGTCTGGAGTCTCTTTAAGGAGTATCTTTGATCCAGTTCATCAATTACTAGTTTTATAAGAACAGTCTCTTGAAAGTGTAGGATGATATGTCAGTTCAGGATTCTTACATTCACTGAAGCTGTTTTACTTCCTACGTTTTCTCCATATGCAGAATGAGGCACAGAACATCAAGGAGGAAGCCCAGGAGTTTGAACTGCTCATTAAAGACAAACTAAAGAATTATGAAAATCTGAGAGAAGACATGAGAGAGAAAGAACTGGAAGTTCAGAACCTTTTAGAGAAAGGCAAAACAGAGCAGCAGGTCAGTTGCAACTAGCATAAATTCATGTCCCTGATAGGTCAAGAAGTGCAGACATTGCAGAAGTGTAATGGACATACAATATGCTCTTTGATAATGTTCCTGAAGATGTAGAGTCTGTCAACATAAAGATTGCATTGTGAGGAAGGCAGTTAGAAGTGAGGTACACATCACTTCTTTTTAAATACAGTTTTATTTTCTTTTTGTAACTACTAGAATGATACCAATCTACCATGTGACTCTGCTTTTTTCATGTGATAATGACTGGCTAGAGCCCCATGTAGTATAGGGACCTTAACCTTTCTTGTGTCCAGTTATACCTTCTTGATATAAAAAAACCACCTTTTTTATGCAAGTCATTATCAATCTCCACTTCAGACTCACTAAAGTCTAAGCCCAAGTTTATTTCTAAAGGGCCATAAAACTGACTTCTTTAGACTTACCTCTGAGGGTAGAATTAAGATGAGGAAGAAACGTGGGATCTCAGTGAACTAGATTTGAAAGTTTTTATACCTGTCCTGTGCCTTTTTGATAGTATAGGAAGAGAAGAGAAGAGAAGAGAAGAGTAGAACAGAATATAATATAACATAACATAACATAACATAACATAACATAACATAACATAACATAACATAACATAACATAATAAAATCTAGAGTGCCTTGCACTTTTGAGCAGACAGCTTTTCTCTTTGAAATAAACGTTCCTCACGCTTGCACTGTTTGAGCATTAGAACTTGACCAGATGTGTCAGAAGGGAGCATATGACAACTTGCTATGTATTTGTTTAGACTGCTGATCAGCTCTTGGCTCGAGCGGATGCTGCCAAAGCTTTGGCTGAAGAAGCTGCCAGGAAGGGAAGCAACACACTCCAGGAGGCCAATGACATCCTCAACAATTTGAAAGGTAGGCAGCCTGACTTCCTGAGGAATCATGTGACAGAATGGCAGGATGTCCTGCCTAAATGACTCAGGCTTCTCTATGAGCAGGAATCAAGGTGTTGTCTCACTAGGCATATTATTCCAGTTCCTACCGTCTCTACTGCTACAACTCATTCAAGAGCGTGTTCTCCTGTTGAAAGGGCAGTTGATGTTTCACTTTGTGGGAAAACAGAATTCAATTTCCTGGGAAGGGACAGGACTCAGTGGTAGAATGCAGGCTCTGTACAACGAGGGCCCCGTGCCCAAGGATCTTGGGAAGTAGGACGAGGAAGCAGTAGTTGAGAGCGGCAAACAGAAAAGGACAGAGGTTCCTAAATCTTTTAAGATGTTTTACTTGGGGGATATTGCAAGCTTTGTGATACTCTCACAAAACACACCCCATGGTGGGTGCAGCCAATCATAAAACTTGACTTTCCAGAAAACAAACCAATGAGGCTGAAAGGAAAACAACTTCTCTCCAACCCAAACATCAGAGAGAGGTAGGATCTGATCTCCAGAACCCAAGACCGCTTTTTAATTTTTTAAAAATAGTTATTTGTTTGCTATAAAACCTATTTTACAAAAGGAGAAACAAGATGCAGAAACAAGTAATTTGACCAAGAACGTGAACATAAGGCAGAAGTGGGGTCTGAGCCCAAATGCCAAACTATATTTACCTCCATGAAAACAAAGCACCAACTGATAATTCTTAAAGAAGTGCATACCAGACACAAATAAAAACTACAGTAGGTGAAATACCCCTCATACACACACACAAAATAAGCAAAACACACAACAAACTAGCAAGAAAAACCTGGGCAAGACACAAAAGTACTTTAGAATGCTTCAAAATAGTCACTGTTATTTTCTAAAAATGCCTGGGGAACTCATCTGCAGCCCAGGCTTGTTCTTGGAAAGCAGGACAGTGCTCGAAACAGGTTCATTTGCTTGCTGCATGCTGTATTCCGAGATTTTTTTTTTAAGGAAGAGTAAGCAATCATGTAAGCCCTTGATATTTCCCAGGAACTGTAGCTCACTGGTGGAGCATATGTGTTGCACACAGATGTTCCCAGGTTCAACTCTCAGCATCTCCAGATAGTACTAGGAAAGACATCTTCTGCCTGAAACCATGGATAATCACTGTTAGTAAGAATAAGGCAGCCTTCCATATCTTTCATTCTTTGCTTTTGAAAACTGCCAGTGGCATTAATTTGACTACTGTTGAACCAAAAAGTTGGACTCAACAGATTTTTGTTTGATCTACTGCAGCTGCACTTTGTTTTTCTTCTTGGTTTCAGACTTCGATAAGCGTGTGAATGATAACAAGACTGCTGCTGAGGAAGCTCTTAGGAAAATTCCTGCCATTACCCAAACTATTATGGATGCCAACAGTAAGACCCGCCAAGCAGAACTGACACTAGGCAATGCTGCTGCTGATGCCAGAGAAGCGAAAAACAAAGCTGATGATGCTGAGAGAATTGCTACCTCTGTACAGAAAGTAAGTCTTGACAGTAAGCAGAGTTCTGGGTCATCCAAAGAGCAAACAGGGTTTTCCCCCAATCCTTGGCAGGATTGCGTTGCCTGTGGACTCAGGCACCTGCAGTTATCTTGGAGAATGCAGAGCCTATAAGCAAAACTATTGCCTGGGTCTTCCTGGAGACAGGAAGAGAAAGTATTTCACCCAACCATGTCAGCTAAACAATTAAAAAAATTTCAGTAGCCCCTAGGTCACGACACCACATATAAGGCAAAGATTACTTACTGCAAGAGGCTATGACTTGATGCTTTCCCCTTTGGTTAGATCAAATTATAAGAAGGACCACCAAAGATTTACAATTGGGACTTGGAAGACTGTTGTGACCAAATATCACAGTCATTGACAATTTTGGATTTCCTGGACTAATGAGCTTGACAGTACAGTATAGGTCATTCATAAATGTTCTCATGGAGTTAATAAGGCTTTAAGAGAAATTAAGGAACTTGTTAAGTGCAAATGCACGTGGATCTCCATTGAAATAAATAGACAGTCCTCTGTGTTACTAGGCTTTTGGTGTCCAATCTTTTAATCAGGGAATATGTTCAATATCTTCAAGAATTTGATTTCTGCCAATCCTAGAATGCTGGTGATACAAAGAAAATTGCAGACAACACCTTTACCACTGTTACCGAGTTGGACAAAGAAGTTAATGACATGTTAAAGCAACTGGAAGAAGCAGAGAAAGAGTTAAACAAGAAACAGCAAAGTGCTGATCAAGATATGATGATGGCAGGAATGGTAAGTAACTATGACTGCCAAAAAAAGTCATTTGGTTGTTTAAGATTGTCATCTAATATAGAGTTCACCATGTAGTATTCTTAATTTTTTTAAGTAGGTAAAAGTACATATGCTTCTTGTCATAAGATTACAAAACCCTTCTTACCACTGAAAAAACATAATATTCTTCCTTTGTCTACCTCGTTCCTGATCACTTTTGCCATCCTGTGGAAATGACATGACATTATGCAGCAATGAGAGAAAATTCATATTAGTGTGATCCTTATTCAGTGATTTGAACATGGCATTTGTTGAAGTGGATGTCCCAATTCAATCTCTAAGTTTGGTAGCAGGACATGGCATCATTACACATAACTGGTTCATGTGTTCACCCATGAGTCATTGCATAAGATGCATACTTTACTTTTAATTTTACAGGCTGCACAAGCAGCTCAGGAAGCAGAAGATAATGCAAAGAAGGCAAAGAGCTCTGTGAACAGCTTGCTGAGCATGATTAATGAACTTCTTGAAAAACTAGGTACGTTTTTTCATATGTTCCTTTCAGCTGGTGATTTAGTAGAGAATTCTGCCATAAATGAGTTAAGTGTCAGGATATTGCCTTCAGCTATGTCTTTGGGGTGTTTTGATCTTCAACCTGATGAGTCCCAGTTAGCAAGGATATTGGCAAGCAATGTTTGGAATTATAGTCCTAAACATTTGGAGGATGTTTTGTTTGTGAAAGATGGATAATAAGTACTTCTAAATGTGACTGGTTACCTTCGCACTTTCAGCAATAACACGAGTGTGTATTGATGGATATCTTAACCTTGGAAGCGTCTGGGAAAGTTGAACTAAATGTTTTGTGGACTTATTCAAAATACACACATCTAGAATGGGGTAGAGTGATTTAAATGAAATGGTGATACACAAGCAGGCAACTCCAAAACGTTCATGTAGACAGTATGTCATTTGCAATTCAAATTTCTGATTAATTAAACTGTAAGTAACAGTCTTCATATATTCAGTTATCATACTGGGGAAGAAGGTTACATAGGCTAACGAAAAATTTAAAAAATAAATAATGTAAGTAGCAGAGCTATAGTAATGCCCATAAAATTGACACTCTACTTAATGCTAGCATATTCATTTTTTACATGAAATACAGTAACGCTTCTAATGGGCATTGCTGAAACATTCATGGGTTCGACCTTTTTAAACATTTGTGCTTATTTTCTGTCTTTGGCATGTAACGTGAACACAGATACATACCTGTAGATGCCCTCTTATTATTTATATGTTAATATTCCAACCCTCACCATTCTTTTTTATTTTTTCCCTTCCAAACCCAAGCCCTTAGCTGAGATTTCTCTGGCCAGGATCCCGAAAACACAAAACGAGTTTTATGAGCCAAAGGGAACTTTCATTTGTGTTTGTTCTTGTTTATACAGCCCCTCTTCATGCAACAACCTAGCAAATAGAACTGAGAAGACCATATATTTGGTTTACCATATATCTTGGTCTGCTGCTATAGAGAGAAAATTAGGTTTTATTGGAATATCACAAGGTCTTTCTAGAACTTTAAGCTTTTTAAATCCTAGAACCTGTTTCACCAAAATTCCACACATCCTACAGTAGAATCCAGATGGACAAAGCTATATCGTGCAAGACTGGGTAAAGAAATTCCTCCGAAGTGTCTCACATTGTTCTTTCTCTCATGCAAATGAGAGAAGGTGATATAGTAGCATCAACCTAGGTTGCTCCATAGCTTCCAGTATCCTTCAGTTGGCTGTGATGGAAACTAATTTTGTATGGTTCAGCTTGGATTTATGACTGCTCTGCAGAATTAAAGCATAATATGAGAGAGAAACCTTAATGGTGAAATGCTGGTAGTGGGCAAGAAACTGCATAAGTTGCAGTGTGTTTGAAGAAGAAAAATGTACATACACATGTAAGTAGGAAAACAGATGCTAAAGCAGAATTTAAATGAATATCAGTTGGTAGCATATAAATATTCTCAGTACGAAGATTTACAAATTCTACAAAATTTGAATTTCTGGGGATGCATTTAAAAGAAACTTTGAATCGAGTGCAGTTTCTGGCCCAGTTCAAATGTCATAATATTTTGATTCACAGATTTTTTTCCCCCAACTTGGAATTTCACAATTGGAATGCAAAGTTAAAGGAAATGTTTCCCTGTAGTATAGTATAACAGGCTAGGATGATCTGTTGTTTTGTTAAAAAAATGCAAATAAGGCCTTTCAGTGTTATATTGCTGTTAGAGATTCAGTCTTTCTGTCCAATCTGGTGGTTGGAAATAATTTTTGTCATAGATTGAAGGGGCCATCCTAACTTTGTACTTTTCTGTCCCTGTAGCACGAGTGGAACCTGTGGACCAGAGTCAGTTGAGCAACATTGAAGATACTTTAAATGCTGCAAAAAATCAGATGAAGGATAATGATCTGGACCGGAAGGTATCTGATCTAGAGAAAGCAGCCGAAAAGCAAGCTAGTGCCATCAATGAATACAACAGGGACATCGACACCATTTTGAAAGACATTAGCAATCTAGAGGACATCAAGAAGACCTTGCCAAGTGGCTGCTTCAATACCCCATCCATTGAAAAACCCTAAGGGTGTGCCAAGGGCAGGGGGGGGCATTCCCTCAATGACTGGTGAAACAGTTTTGGCTGTGGAGTGCCTTAATTCCTAGATGATGTTCTTCAGGACCTTGACCTCATCTCCCACACAGTTCAGTTGCTCATTCTTTCCTAGTTCGGGGGTTGGGGGGAGGGAATGCAAGTTTATGAACTTAAAGCAAATTAATTACCAGCCTTGGGGCATCAGAAAGATATCAAGACATACAATCTATACACTTATGTTGCTCAAACACTCTACCTTCTTTCTTTTTCTCAGAAAAATACTTCTCTTTTCATTTACAATATGATGGACTTTGTACCGAGAACTGAAGTGAGGGAGGGCACAAACACAGGCTCTTTTTTTCATTCCCTTTTCCATTCCTGTATCTCCTGCCCTCCTGCAAATTATTGTTGTTCTATGAAGGAAATGGTTTGGCTACCAAAGTATTAAATAGCAAGGATAACCACCTATTCCAAGAAATGCAAGTGGGTTTCAGAATCAGCATTCTTCCAAAACAAGGAGAAAAGGCTGACCCTATTGCTAAATTAGTAGCCACTCAACCCTTTGGTAGCCAGTTGCCAACTTTTAAGAACCTTTCTAGTGTGCAATATGTATATGTATATCTTGTTTCTGAGACAGTTCTCAGAAATGCGTTTGAGGAGTCATGAGGAAGGAGTGGTATATTAGTTTTCCATGGTGCTAAAGCTTGGCCTGTAAAGCAGGCATGCATTTGGGTCTGTAAGGATAAAGTCAGATGCTTCAGTTCTAATTGGAAGAATCTGCTTGTGGCCATTGTTCCTGTCACTGGATTAAGATGGACAGATTTTTTTTCTCTTAAAAATGAAAAGGATTGTAACATTTCTCCTTATGTTTGGGGGGGAAAAGCAATTCATTCAGAGAGAACTTTACTTGCTAGGTTTCCCTCCAAAATATGAAGCTGTTGTAACTTTGTCTGGTCAAAACAAGCCCAAGGGGATTCGTGTCCTCTTTATGTCAAGTCAGAGGTGGTTTTGCCATGAAGAGCATGTCTCTTGCCTAAGAGTACCGAATCCCAATAAAGTACAATTTACTTTTTTTTCCCCTGACAAAAAAAGAAAAATGATCAGGCCTAATTCTAGGGACAAATACCTTAGAAATTGCAGTATTGACCAGCTGAGTTGCTTGCAACTCAGTATGAATGTCTGCCCTATTCAGAAGTTTTGCCCTTTTTTCCCACTTAGGAAAGCTTTCTTGTAGGTGGAAGGTGGCTTTTTTCATAATCTCCCATACATCATCTTGAACTAGAGGAAACCATATCAGCCTCCGTTGTTTCCTCGTTAGTGTGGTCTGATGCTTCCACCCCTCCCCCCTCCCCCCCACCTTTTGAGAACTGTGTGTACCAACCCTTAAACACTATGCAACTTTGTATGTTTGCGTAGAGGGGAAGAATTTATTATCTGACACACACTGGTGCTATTAATTATTTCAAAGTTATATTTTTGTGTGAATGTGGGGGTTTTGTGTCTTTGTTTCAGATCATGACTATTGTGTGAGGACATCTGTTTCTCTCTCCGCTTCCCCTGTGTAAATATACTCGGTCTTGTTTCTGGAGTGGCACAGTTCCCCTTCGCTTCCTCTTAATTAACACCCTACCTACACCCTTTCCTCCTCCATCTTGGTGTGCCTTGCAGGGTGGTGGTGGAGATCAAGTATTTCCTCAGTGCAAACTTGCCCCTTTGCATTCCCATAATGGTCGTTAATTTGTTCTGTGATACTAACATCAGACTGTTTGCCCTGTATATTTCCTGGAGGGCCAACTTCTTCCCCATCTCCTTTTCTAAAACCAGCACTGACGCCCAAAGGATTTGGGGCCCTGTCCCTCATGAAGTATTAACACACTTGGGCCCTTTTAGTGATACTTTGCTGAGATTTTGTATGGTGCAAAATAGGAAGCAGATCTGGATTTGTCTCCCATTCTCATGCTGGGAGCAAAATATCACTTGAACTCCAAAGCTTATCTGGATTGTCTGGTTGCTTTCCAATTAACAATTTGAGCTGATTCTGGTTTTATGAAAGGCGATGAGCTTCTTGCTAGGCTTCTGTAGAAAATCAAAGATTGCCCTTATTTTCACAGATAAAGCTCCCCTGGAGAAGACAATCATGTCAGGGAAAAGGTTAGACTAGAACCCTTCTCTCAGACATGCCATATTTCTACACAGAAGGAAGCCAAGCATGGTTTAAGCACATGAGCTCCTCATGTACAACTCGAACTGGTATCAGGCGTACACAGTCTCACCACTACACTGAGGATGAGATGGTTATTGTAGGCCCGGTAGCAGATCTTGGGCTCAGCCTTCAACATGTACTTTTGTGTAGAAAAAGTGAAGTTCAGCTTCAGCTTTGGTTTACATTTTCCAAGTGCCTTCCATTCTAGCAGTTCACCCAAACTGTACTATGATCTGCTCGCGTTCATACCTGAAGCAGTTAATCAAAAAATGTCACCAGTATTTTCCATCTGACCAAGCCAGTTATATGGCTGCATTCTAACAGCATCATCTGCCAAAAAGAAAAGAACATATATATATATATATATTTTAAAGAAAGTAACAAAATTGAATTCAATTGTGTGCTTCTGACCTTTTCGTTGACTTTCTAGCATTTTCCCTTTTCCTTAAAAAAACAAACTGGGTTTAAGTAACAGATTTTGTTTTATTTTTAAATAAATAAGACCTTTATATGGATTCTCTTAATTACAAATACTGTGTTAATAGCCATTATCACATTTGTATAGGTCCAAGTTATTACTTTGCATAACAAAATAATGCAACAGCTGATCACAGAAACATACAACTGGGTGCCACAGGAAACACTTCCTGAAGAATTCCCCTCATTTAAAACACACACATACACACACACACACAACTGTGAGCACCTCTGTATGTGCCTTCACTCCCATTTTTTTTTTGCTTTCAACCTCTGGTCTTGCTGTTTAGGAGCAGTGAACAAAAACAACAAAAATGCAACACTTGGCAGTTTTTGTATAAAACAGTATTTCTTATTTATAATAAAGTCTGAATATTTGTAACCCCTCATATGCTGGATTCTTGAGTGTTCATTTGGAAAGTCAATCTTAACACATCTAAATGCGTTGCTGGTCTGTATCAAGCTTCTGGGATGGGAGAAGGGCCCGTTCTACCATTGTGCAGAATGAAGTGATCACCTCTGGCAACAGGTGCTGTGCAGGAGCTGAACAGGACTTTCCTAGCTGTTCCTTCTTAAGTCCCTGGTGGTTTCTGCTCCCAGTAATCGGAGTCCTGGTGAAGATCAATAGGGATTTGACTACATTCTCGTCACACCTGAGCTGTGGTTTGCCCTCCTATTCCATCTCACCTGTCAGGGGTATCTCCTCCTCCTGACCCAAACTGACCTCCTCTCCATTTATCAGGGATTTGTTTTCCCTCCAGAGCCTGCTTCCTCCTCCTTTCAAGCATGGACAATTCGATTCTATAACGCCTCCAGGAAGAGGTAGAGCAGATTATTTTGACTTCTTAGGAGTTTTTCACAAGGGCTTCCTATACATACATGTTTTGGTCTTTCTTTTGCATTTGAAACAGCCTTGGTTCTCTTTCAATAAAGGCATATCCTGTGACCATTTCTTCCTCTTTACCTTTATTGGGAAGGACTTCTTTTTTTTTTTTGTTGGAACCACTTGGCCAAATAGACCTGTCCCCTTCTGCTGTGCACTCACTCCACAGGAGGGATGGCAACTTCAGCAGCCTTCTTCCAGTTATTTTCCTACCACAATTAATGCTGGATAGCTGGCTGGGCTGTCCTCTTCTGTCACCTTACAATGAAAAGACTTTCCCAAGTAAAGAAGCTTGCTATTTAGTCATGATGAATCACAATGAATAAAAGGTTACATATAACTGAGTGGTCATGTGTGAATTCACAACCCACCCTCCTATCTTGCTGGGTCTCTCATCACCTCACTGTCCCTTTGGAACCACTCTGTCAGTTTTAGGAACTGAAGGGGTGTGGAAGGAGTCCTAGTAACATCATATGCATGGGAGTTGGGCACCTGCCAAACAATTCTATAAGCTTTAGGAAGCTTCATTTGGGACTCAGTGCAACTGCATACCTACATATGTGAATTCACAGTTGATTGCACAAAGGACTGCCGTTACAGGTAAGTAACTAGTTCTTCATTAAAAAGTCTGTCAGCAGCTCAAGAGTTGACAGAGATGTCTGGGAACTAGTTGGAAATTGCTAGGAATGTTGTTAAGAAATTCCACTGGTGGAGTTTGCTGCCCCCAGAGCACTAGTGGAAATCGTTGTGATGTCCAGTGTTTTATACTGAATATATTTTCAATGGCCAGGAGCCACAGCAGACATAAACTGTTCTGTGGGCTGTTCTGTGGGCTGTTCTTTGTTTTTCTTTGGGGAGAAAATTAGGTGATTACTTGTTTCTGTTTTTTTAAAAAAAACCAAACTGCCAAACCATGTTAAAGTGGAGAATTTTTTAATGCTTCCTATTTCCAAATGGCAAAAACCAGTAGTCATTGCAGACTTCAGCCATCTGCTCACTCCCACTTGACAGAAAGGCCAGTAAGAGGAAATCAAGTGAAATCCTTAACAGCATTCCTAGTGTTTCCTTATCAGTAAATGGGCACGATTTAGAACAAGTAAACTGCTCTAAATACTTAGGACTAATTTCCCATGCATGGGAGAAGGCACACCCACAGAGATTATGTGACAATATACATCAACAATTCAAGCCTTTTACCATGCTTGGGGTGCCCAGTTTGTTTCTGCTGCAATAAAATTCATTTCAGCAAAAGCACCTGTGCAGTTCCTTTATATATTTATTCCAGCTTCTCAAAGGTTGAGTCTGTTCAGTCCACATTCCTAAAAAATATTCTTCAGATGCCTTGGCTTTTGCCTTATGCTAATCTTTGTATGGAAGCAGGATTACTTAAATTTGAAGCCAGTGTATGGACTACCATCTTGAATTGGATCAAGGCTTGATATTTTCTCTATAGGCTTAACCCCATATGTATTAGCTGATTCCTTTATCTCAAAATGGAAAGAGAAGTTTGAGGAGAAGCTGCACCATTATGGTGCCTGTACTCATGCACTAATGACAATGGAGTACAAGCTGGCTAGGAAGAATCTCAGACAACAAATAATTGATCTGAAGCATCAAGGTGAGTGCATCCTAGTTCCTACTGATATCTTAGGCAACCAAGTTATCATTATAAGTCTGTTAGACATCTTAATCTGATAATCATACCAAAATTATGGAGGGTTCTGATACACACTGTAATGATCTCCAAATTAAACTAATTAAACCAGATTGGGGAGGCAGGGTATGTTACGGCTGCCCCGCATTAAGAAGGTCCATCTAGTGGGACCGAGAAGAAGGGCCTTCTCGGTGGTGGCTCCCTCCCTGTGGAACGTCCTCCCCACAGAGATAAGACTGGGCCCCACCTTGATACTCTGTCACAAGGCCCTGAAGACATGGCTTTGCCAGCAGGCCTGGGGATCCCAGGTTGATATGGAGCCCATCAAATGACTAGTGTAAATGTGTTGCTGTCACCAGGGGGGCATGGGGGTAGTGGATTTTGTATTTGGGGTTTTTAATTTCTATAAGCTGCCTGGAGTCACCATGAGTAAGTTGGGCAGCCATATAAATTAAAGAAGGAAAGGAAGGAAGGAAGGAAGGAAGGAAGGAAGGAAGGAAGGAAGGAAGGAAGGAAGGAAGGAAGGAAGGAAGGAAGGAAGGAAGGAAGGAAAGAGAAAGTAAGTAAGTTCTGGAAGGCAGATTCCATAAAATCCTATGTAATTAATGCTTAACTCCGCAGCCATTGAAAGAACACTTGATCTGCTTCTTTACTGTCAATTCTACTAAGATCTGTGACAAAAGTTTATCACACTTTCATTAGCTCATTATCCAGGGTTCACTGACTCTTTTAATCTCAAGTGTCTTTTAGCTGACCAGAGCAACACACTCTCTTATAATACTGTATTTCAAAGCTTTGTTTAATAGCCAGTGAGATTTGACAGGTCCTCACAAGGAACAATTTGATTAAACTTCCTCCAAGCTTAGTAACAACAATACTGTAATTGTTACCTCTCCTCTTTATCTGTTTCTAGCTTTATTTACAGTGGCCTTTTCAATGAAGCTTTAGTATTCTTGATCTCAGTGTTCAAAGTGGTTTGCCTGAACTAAGAAAGTTTCACCTTGTATATATTTTGCTGACTGTATTCAATTTACCCTTTATTCCATTGTCTTGTTTATCTTATTTTATATTTCATCTTATTTTATTCCCATGTTTTATGGCAGATTTGGCTGGTCAATTACCAAAATAAAGTACTTTGACTTTGATCTTTAATATATGTATCATATAGACAGTTAACATGAGGACTTTTGACTCTCAATGGGGAGAGTTCTTCTCCAGGAAGGATGTAGACAGGGCAAGGCCAAATGAGACGTACTTCCCTACCGTGCTTGACACCTCAGCTCCAGTCTCGCCAAGTATGTTTCACATTGCTTGCTCACTGGAATTAAGCAGCAGGGCGTGCCTTCTCTTTTATCTGCCAGAGCCCTGCAGCAATGGAATTTGACTTCAACCAAAGCTTGAAAAGGGAGTCCCTGAGGGTAATTTATATGAGTGGAGAAGTAGTCATTGATGCCTAGATAATGAACAGTGAAAAGTATTTTAGCAATGCTTGCAAATCGCCTTTCCAGTTTGCCACAATGAGAATATTTCAATGTTTAATATTGTTGTGGAGCATCCACCCATGTTAGCCATCTTAAACATAAGCAGCAGTATTTTCATTTCGTTAAACATTTAGGGTTTTTGGGGGGAGGGGTATGTGCAGCCTGCCTCAGTTCTCGTATGGCCTGACTAAGGGGTCTTGACTGTCATTACGATATTGAATTTTGAGACATGGTCAGGGATTCACGTCTTCGCTCAGCCATTTGTTTATGACCACTTGTCAACCATAATTCGCTATGAAAATCTCTCACAGCATCTAAAACCATCTCACTACTATTAAAAGTAGTGGGATATATGGATAACTCTTTGAAAGTTTCATCTGGCCAAATCACTGGAGATATAAGGTATATAATTGCCATTTGGATAAGCAAGCAATCTTACAGAATCTTTACACAGAGAAATTGAATCTCATGTAGGGAGTCTGGGCATCCTAGAAAATGAAGGAGAAATCAAATAAGAAAACACATAGGAAGAGTTCAGAATGTCTCATCTGTACTTAAAGCCATTATCTTTCTCAATGAGCCTGCAGACTCTGAAAAATAAATTCTTGCTAGTCAGGTTTTTTTGTTCTTGTTGTTGTTGTTTTTTGGTCTCTTATCACACCTTTAGGAAATGGATACTCCTAAATGAGCAATGTTCAATGTTTTCTTTGCAACATGCTGTGAACTAAATTAAACTGAAGAAATTATTAATGTGTATTGAATATGTGGACTTGAATTCTGAATGCTGAAGCCAATCTTCTGCCCACAAAAGCCATTTAGGCAGAAAGTAGACTGTGTTCTAGCTCATTGGCCAATTGTTGCTGGAATTCCTCTTCCCAATATTTTTGAGGGTACTTGGTGGTCTAAATATTTTTCAAGATTCATCTGAGGTTCTTGCCCAAGACTGAATATAGCTGGTATGTGAAATTTTAATCTGCCTTCACTCACTCTTGGGGAGAAAGGCAGCCAATATGAATTGAGGAGGTATAATATAAATAGAAGTGACTGTTGATAGCAAAACAGATTGTTTGATCATAGTGGCTTGACTATTCCATAAAGATTGAACATACTCTGTCCTTGCATTTCATACTAGACTTTTCCTCAGTGCATAAGTTACATGATTGTGTTGGAGCAACCAGCAACTGAAGTTTCATGGCAAACTAACTTCCAGAAACAAAGAAATGACATTTTAAAAGGGAATCAACTTATTGACTCCAAGAATAATTGAAACGTTAATCCCCACATTCAAGTCAACTGCCAAGATAACTGAAGAACTTGCTTGATAGGATCTGACAAAGAAGGGACAAATTGTGTAACTGATAAGAAAAAGGGAGGGAGAACTCTGACCTCATATTACTAAGATTTGAGTGACATTTAGGCTACACCTAAATAAGCAGATAGTTGTTCACATTTATTACCCCCCACACAAGACCACACTCCCATAAGCGGCATTTCTTCAGAATAATTCCCATCACACAATTCCAGACTTGCAGTAGTAATTTATTATGAAAGCAAACTGGAACTCCCCACTTCACTTGCTTTTAAAGAAATCTTTAGTAATCCATGTTAATTAGAACAGTTAGAAGGGTCCTTTTTATTAGCAGTGTTTAAGCACGTTGTCAGATTTTTCTGTGCTCTCAGCAGAAAACCTCCCATGCAGACAATTTAGGGTCCCTCAAGGACAACCCTGGTGGGGACTTTGTCAAAGAGTGATCTATTCAGCTCCAATTGGCTTGGCCAGTCTATTGTGGAAAAGGTCCCTCCCCATCAAGTTGTTGGGCACTATGCCTCCATGGCTATTTTGGCTTTGTACACTAGTGTCATGGTTGTGAATCACCTACCAAGAAAACCAACCACTGGGAGAAAGCCTAAATGTTTTATAAGTCCAAAGCTAGTAGGTTACAGCTAGCAGTGAGCCACTGGTCTCTTGCAGCCAAGAAAAACCAAAAGCAAGAGCCACCATTACTTATGCAGTAAGTTGATCAAAGACAGTTTGAGTAGGTGCACACACTGATAGAAGATCCCACATACAGAATGAATTGCTTTACAACTGATAAGGAAGCAAGATAACCACTAAGGGAGATGGCTATCTTTCATGAAGTGAAAGCAACATAGCAGTGTTGATATACAGTATGAGCTGAACCACGGCCCTAACTGCTATTTGAACAAGCTCACCTGCATTTACACCAGGAAGAGATAAGGCAGTTGTAGGGCAGCATATCATAATTAAATCCTACTTCCTCTAAGGGCATGAACTCCATGAACAATTAGCCACTCACAAACACATATTGCTATTACGATAAAAATTCCATTCTTAAGGATATTACAAGAAGGACATCTGTGAACTTAAACATATAGCAATTCTGCCCTCATACAAGTAAATGTATAAATGGATTTTATCTATGATCTTATTCCAGCCCATCATACTAGCAAGATCAGATACCTGCTCTAACTGCTTTACGCTGGAATATCAAACTTATAGGTATCCTGCTATTTGGTGTGTGTGTACATGTTGCATGTGGAGGGGAGGGGGCTTTGAGATTGTAAAGTAGGGAAGGTGTGTGAGATATACCCAGAGAAATGTGGAATGGGTGGGTGGGTGAAAGAAGTGACTCTGCCTGACCAGAACTGATTTGAGGGGAAATCTGCTTCAGGAGGGAGGAAGGAAAGAAAGAAGAGTCCAGAAGATCAATCACAGTGTGAATCTCAGGTTCATTTTTCTCAGTTTTGTATTTCAAATTAGCTCTTCTGATCACTCAGGTAAGAGTTTGGGGGGAAGAGGACATTGTTTGACTTAGGCAGATTATTCTTTTCATTCTTCTGGGAGAGTGATAGTCTGATGAAATGATTTCATCATTGTGCCATCCACATGTCATCCAGGCTGGAATTAGTTTCTGATTTCTAATTCACAGGACTGTCCTCTTGCTTGCCTGTTTCCTTGGTCAGACTTTTTTTTGTCAGCTTCACAATTTGTCATCTTCACAACTGTGAAGTTTGTCAGCTTCACACACTTCCTTCTTTGTCCCTGGGATTATTAATAATATTTTCACTTTTCAGTTGCTGTAGAGGCACTTTGAAGCTCTTTGATGCTCTCCATCTCTGCTGCCTCAGCTTTCTGCTGCCAGGTCTTGCTTGCATGGCCGAGAGACAAACCATCTGACAGCCCAAAGCAAAGGAGGGTGATCTTACCCATGGTCTTTTAGCAGTGCCTTTCCTGATCCTCCCAGCCCTGAGCAACCACAAAACATCACCCTGTCTGAACCACCACCAGCAGATTAAGGCTGAGGAAGCTGTCAGACAACTCAAGAGATTAAGGAAAACATCTAAGCATTAATTACATAAAATTAGAGTTAGGAATCAGCAGCACTGATCTAGGAGCGGTGGGAGGCCGTTGTGTGTATGTCACCATCAAGTTGGCTTTCGATATAAAGATGTGGGTATAGCTATGATGCAGTTATGTAGGATTTCCCTGATACTTTTTCATCAAAGCAGAAACATTGGGAGGAATGTATAGTATTTCTTGTCACTGGTGCAGCAAGAGCTGAGACTTAGGTGTCATGCGGTTTAAGAAGGTATTACGTGTGGAAAAGGCAAGGCGAAATCAGAGCGCACAACTTTTTTGAGATAAAGGGGTAGCCTTGAACATTGAGTGGCACTGTGCTACAATAAATGGGTAGAGCCAAGCTAGACTACAGAACAAACAAGAACTTAATTGAAATTTCAATCAAATTAAATTAGATAAACTTAAAAGGAGAAGGCTTTTTTTTAACTAAAGAAACCTTATTTACTAATTTTTCCTTTATTAAACAGGACAGTGAAGGGGCTTTGAAGAAATTTGTGGGATAGTGGGGAGGGGGTCACTTGAAGCTCTTAGACCCCAACTTGTATACTTCTGGGTTAAATGGATTCTGTGCAATAAATTCATTGGTAAAACCAGCCTCCTTACCAAAAGATTGGAAAGGAGTCAATGTAGCACTAATCTTTGAAAAGGGATTCAGATTACGATATGATTCTAGCAAGCGAACATCTGTCAGTTGGCATAAAATACAGTAAAGGCTAAAATGTTTAAATTCATCGACAGAGTTCACAATTTCCAAAATGTATTTATATATGTCTGTCAGTGAGTATTTGGGATTTTGCAGGGAAGAGTGGTTTAACATGTCACATGAGCCTGGCCAGGGGCTTATAAACCATGACATAGTATCAACACTAGGTACCTGTTAAAACAGACCATGCTTGAAAAGAAGAAATCTGCAGTGACTGCACTGCTTGACCTCCTTGGGTTTGATGCAAAGTTTTACTGACCTTGTTTGAATCTGAGTGAGCCCTGCGTTTAATCCCATTTCCTAGAGGAAATGTAAAATAAAATGTCATAGAACAATATGTCAAGCTCTTTTCTTTACAGAATGTTGGTGTTTTATAAGGCACCATACCCCTCATCTCAGTGATTATGGAAGCACTGAGAAAGAGTGACCAGTGCAATAATGTCCAATACATGTCATAGCCAAATAGAATAACACTTGAGGGACCTCAAGAAAATAACTGCTATCAGTTGTCATTGCTGATTATTAATTTCCTTTTTGCAAGACAAGCTCGTGTGATGGTTCATCTGAGTCTGAACATGTGCACACCACAGTGCCCAGCTGGATAGCAGCACCTAGCTCACCTTAGCTGATCTTGAAAAGCCAAGCAAGGTTAGACCTGGTTAGCACTTGGATTAGAGACTATCCGGAAATCCTGAGCCTACAGGCCAAGCTGGGAAATTGAAAAATCATGCCTGAAGGAGACAGTGGCAAACCAATTCCAAATGCTTGCCGAGAAAACAATAGACATGTGTCTGTTAAGTCACCAAGAATCTAGCTCAATTCAGTCACTTTATTTCCCCCCCCAAATGTATATACCCACTACGCTTCCAATTATGCCCAAGTACTTTACTCTGGATGGAATCAAGCTATCTTCCCATCTAGTCTTCCTTTGCATTGTAAATTCAAAAGCTGGCAAACACAAAGACTGCTACAGTCTTCACTGTAATCATCATGCTGAGATTCTTCAAAAGAATTCTAATTGACTGAAGGTGAGTGAGAACATGCCCAGTTCATTCCAGCATCTGGAAAAAAAAATGTACAAAAGTGGTGTGTTCCCATTCTTTGGGGATTCAAGTTGACATTCACCTAACCATTCTAAGAACCCCGTCTGCTGTAAATAGGTGGCTGGAGTGGAAAGATCCAGGCTAAAATCTTTCTTCCCGTCCTTCTGCTGCCATCCTACTCCCTCCTGGCTTGCTGCCAGGGGCAGTTGCTGCTGTACTCTGTAGAACACCGCCCCTGTGAACAACTAAGAAAAAATAGTCAGGTACCTCCTTGCACTGTATATGGGCTGCTCCCTCTTCCCCCTCCTTTTTTTTTTTTTTTTAATTCACAAGGTGAGTCAGAGTGAAGACAAGCTCTTTTCTTCCTGTTGAGAATGATTCAGGCAGGGGAGGCAATAAAAATTACCTGAAAGAAGACAAGGAGGCAGAGTGGACTAGTCTGCAGCTGAAAAGCCACTGGACAGAGACTACCTCCCGTTCAAGACCTCCACTGGGAAGAAAGTTGGATTTGAACCACCTCTGGAGACAAAGCTAGTTCCAGGTTGCCCGGAATGTCTCTACATTGGCTAATAACTCTGAGTTACCTTTCAGCTTCACTTCTCCTCCCTGCAACTCTTGGCACCCAAAGAAGAGAAGGTGAGAGCTTAAATTAAAAGCATCCCACTCTAGTTTTGGAAGGGATTCCATTTACCAGAGTCTCTCTTCCCTGTTTTCCATGTAAAGATTTCCCCTTAGGCAGCTCTCCAAGTTGCAGTACATCTGGAGGTGCAAGAGAGGGTACTTAGTGATCAGGTGGGATTTCTCAGGAACTAGCAGCATAGCTCTTTGAAGGCCAGCCCTCCACAAATGGATGATACAGGAGGCAAGATTAGCTCTTCTTTCACCTTTCCTTCCCCAGGTCTAGGACCCTTTCCGTTCTCTAAACCAGTTTATATCATCTCTCACTGAAGCTTACATGTGGTCACCTAGCAACTAAAGCAAGCTTGCTCATTTTAGATGTTCTGTTTGGGTGCTGGACAAAAGCATTATAAGGCTGTTGTAATCACTGTTACAAGGCCAAACTTGGGACAATTATCCCACCATTTTAATAGGTCATTTCATTGTTAAGGAAAGTGGATGGATATAACTCTTTATAGCTAAGACTGAGAATCCTTCATTCATAAAGTAAATTGTTCATTCTGAATTCCATAAAAATACTGTCCATTCTATTTTTCTCAAATCTTCAGATGGGTGATAGATCCAATTTAATCCCCTTACTATACTTTGTAGATAGTTTTGCAGGTAATGTGATCATCTGTGAGGGGAATACTTTTGATTGTTTATTCTGGGTTTAAAGTTTGATGCCAAGTTCATGTACAAGTTTGATCTCGGATTACATTCGTTTAACAATGATGGTGAAGCACTTATAATAAGAGTTTATGTGTTCATACAATTAATTTCCTGACATAATTTTATTAGGATTAAAAAGATGTTTCTATCACCTTTTTAATCCTAGTAAAAAGGCCTTTAGAACTTAACTGTGTGCAGCTGACACATTTATCATCTTATAACTGATAATATAGAATTCTAGCTATCTATATTACAAATTCATGTGCATTTTATACCACTGTAGATCATTTCCCTTTTAGGCATTCTAGGAAATGTCCTTTTGTGGGGGTGCTGAGAATTCTAATATAAATCCTTATTCTCTATATTCACGTGCAGGATATCAGACCCCCCCTTCACCCCCCCCCCATGCTTTCTCTTTGCTTGTCTCTCCAAAAACAGAATTTGGGAAACAAAGTATCTTCTCTGTATATAGAAACTCAATTCTCCAAGTGTGAGCCATTATATAGCAAAGCAGTACCAACTAAAACCAGAGAGAGATAATGGCAGGTATTAAAAGATTGTATGGAGTATCCTGAAAGGAGGGGGAATTTAACACAACTATTTTCTTTGCATGACCTATTTTTAATTATTAAAGCCTTAAGAACCTTTAAGAAAAATACAATCTGACTCTGATTTCTCAGTTTCTCTTCATGGATACCATTCCAATCACATTTGGA
Source organism: Python bivittatus (assembly GCF_059951505.1). Classification (NCBI taxonomy): domain Eukaryota; kingdom Metazoa; phylum Chordata; class Lepidosauria; order Squamata; family Pythonidae; genus Python; species Python bivittatus. Next base: position 8,745,439 of record NW_028277098.1, read on the forward strand.
CAATGTGTTCATGATGGTTAGAAATACATATATGCCAGGCTCACTAGAGGCAAACAGTAAACTAGGAGGTCTGCTCAAAGTATAGGCAACTTTGAATTTTCCTTAGGATGCCCGATTTTGGAGTGGGTTGGAAAACCACTCTGTGAATCTAAGAAGAGTAGACTTTAAAGGAAACTTACGGACAAACCAATCATGCACTTATTTGTTAAATATAAGCTCATTGAGGAATATTTTTATCATTAAATGAATCTAGGGAATTGAACAAAATCTAATTTCCTGCTTTACAAATGTAAGTCCCTCTAAATCAACAATGAAACAATAAGCTTTCTTTCTCTCATTTATACATTCTTGGTAACCTGCTGAAAAGCAAAAACCTGCTTGCTTTTTTCCAAAGTGGAAGCTCACCAAACAGTCACTTTTCCATTCATTCCTGGGCCTTCACATTTATTTATTTATTTATTTAAGTTTATTGGCCGCCTAACTCCAGTGGACTCTGGGTGGTGCATGAAAGTGAAAAAGATGTAAAAACAGTTAAAGATATTAAATCAACAAGCAGCCTGGACTAAAATGCTCTAATAACAAAATCCACAAAACAAAACAGGGGCCATTAAACTAATAACAAATGTCAATCACAGGGCTGGGACCAAATCAGGTTTTCAAAGCTCTCTGGAACCCCAGGAGGGAGGGCACCGTCCTTATATCTGGGAGGATGTGGTTCCAGAGGGTGGGGACCACAATAGAGAAGGCACGCTTTCTCTGTCCCACAAGATGGCAACCTTTAATGGAGGAGTCCTGGAGCGTACCCAGTCTGCTGGAACGTACTGGTTGGGCAGAAACAGTTGGAGACCCAGTCACTTTTCTGTACTCTCTCATCTCATTCCTGTACACCTATTAATGTCACCTAATGTCCCTCTGGATCACATCCATTCACATTGTTGCACATTCCACCCCCCATGGTTCTTCCATTATGGCATGTAACATACAGCTATCATCTGCTTATGGATTCCTACCTCTATATGCAGCCACAACAACCTAGATGACAGCAATTCATACTTTTGGATGTACATTTTAGCTCTTTCATTCATAATAAAATCTACACCTTCCTTTATATATTTATATATCAACTTCATTTCACAAGATCAGACTACTTTCATTCAGATGTTACCTCTTCCCTATTCTCTAAGTTTGACATACACACAATATATCTATATTTCTTTCTTTAATTTCATTCATTAATTTATCCTCTTTATCATTTACTGTTCTTACATTCCAAGTCATAATCTTCCATATGCTTATGGTCATCAGCAGATGGACCCATAGCTCTTTACTTTCACTACCCATCATATATATATATATATATATATATATATATATTCACACACATACGTACATACCTATATGAACACACACATACACACACATACACACACATACTAACACACCTAGAAGAGGAGGTAAAACACAGAGAAGAAAGTGCAGAATATATTTCAGTGATCTATAGCCTCAGAATGTGATTTAGCAAAAGTATCTGTGTACTTTTAATCCTGGTTGGGCTTTATTCTAATGGCAGGTATATAAATACTTATAAAAGTTTCACTATATCCTGAGACTTGTCCATTTGTACTACTAAACTGAATGTATATAACAGCTTCATATGTTCAGAATGTTAATGACAAAAGAAGAAATCTAATGGATAGTGATCCTCAGATTACTGGGGATCACTATCCCTTAGATTACTAGGGCATAGACATGAATAAGAGAAAGCTGTGTCATGTGAGGCATGAGAGCTAAAATGGAGAGAGGGGCTTTATTTGAGGGCTTACTTTGTTAAGTCAGCTTTAGTTAGGTGCAATCAAATCAAGTTTGATTCCTGGTGACTGCGTGGACAAAATGCTCACCACCTTGCCACCAATAATACTTTGTAGCTCTTCCAAGGACAATCTGGTAATTTCTTTAATCCTGCCCTTCTTTCCTATCTGTCATCTTTTGTTTCTTCCCTCAACCTTGTCAAGCATAGACATTTTTTCCTAGTCCATCATCTCCTTATGTCATACGCTCTAATTATATTAATTTCTGCTTGCTGATCATCACCACAAGCAACCAAGTATTTTTTTACTTAGTCAAGGATCAATTGGTTCATCTTGCAGGCCATGGTATTCTTAGTCAGAATCTCCACATCCATAATCTGAAGGCACAAACCATTCCTTTTACTATTCTGATCTTTGTTATAATAGAAATATCCATATCCTTCATGATCTTGTCCATCATTGTCTTCCTCCCTAGGATTAAACTCCTCTTCACTTTTCCAGCATACTGCTCATCTTTATCTAGTCTTGAGCCCAAGAAAATAAAAATTACCTGTCACTTTCACTTCTCTACTGTCAATAGTTTGCTAAACACATTGGTTCCCATTACCTCTGATCTCTGTTTAAATGCTTCTTGCTATAAAATTCTTTCTGGAGTGTAAGAGGAAGAGCCTCCCCATTACTTTGGTTCTGTGCTCAATAAACTGTGGAATAATCTGTTGTCTTCTTCCAGATTTTTTTACATCCCAGTCTAGACTACAGCCCTGGGATCTCCTAGTAGACTCCCATCCAGATACCAATCAGGAATAACCATGCTTAGCTTTTTGAGACCAGCTTAGGTAGGCTAGATGCTGCCACCTGCTATATATCCTGCCATCACATGAGAGAAATCAAACTCCAGCCTATCAGCTTTACAGTTACAAAATGCTGGTTATGCTCAGGATACCATGTAGTAAGACTCTTAACACCTGTTCTCTCTTCTTTCTCTTTACTCACCATAAATAAAAGGAGACATGAAAATTCACTCTACTTAAGTTGAGGGTTAGAAGCACACTGAAGTGAAAGTTGTACTCCTACAACTAACAGCCCAACTGTGTCTAACAGTGTTGAGTGCTTCTCGTTAGTAAGTAAATACTTTAATCCTTCTGCCTGAATGAACAAAGTGAAAAGTACTGACCCCAAAATGCTCCTTTTGTAAAGGCTGGAAGGAAAAAAACACCATTCTTTTTTGCCTGCAAAGATCATCAGTGCTCAAAGTAGCAACTTGATTTAATGCCAAATCCTATTTTTCTAGAAGCAGGGAACTTCTGTCATCCTCAGCCAGCCTGGTCAATGGTGAAGGATTGAACGTGTGACAATCTTGAGTTCTGGAACACAAAAAATCAGCCTCTGGGACTGCCAGGCAGTGTGAAACGTTCAAACTAGACTTGTATCAAAAAAGAAACAGGAGGCTTATTTCTTACCTACACTTCATCAGTACAGCATGCCATTTGATTTGAATTTCTCCCAAAGTTTGTTTGTATATGTGTGTGTATCAGCCCTTCAAGGTAGACCAGGGTGTCAGAGTTATGAATGTTAATACTGCTTTTATTATAGGGTTACAGTAACAGAATTTTGCAAGTCTGAAGGAGTTTCCCCCTTCCCTCCCTTTATCTTCATGAGAACTAGGGAGGTTCATGTCTGAGATGCTTACTCAAATTACATTTCTACCCCGATTTTGTTCATCTGACTGTTGCCTTGGTTGCAGCTCTTTCTCCTGTTCCTCAAGGTTATTCCTTCTTCCCATTACAGTGTGTTTCAGTTCTGTGCTCCATCCAGTTACATCTTTTATAACAATGTAAAGGAAAATGTGTTGTGTGTCGGTGGTAATTTTATTACAAAGGGAAATTGCAGAGATCCCTTTAAGGATAAAGGCAGGTATTAAGAAACTGATGGGATAAAGGTCAAATATATGGATATTTTGTCACTTTTGGACGATGCAATGACCAAAACATGCAAAATTGTCTCTTGAAAGTTAATAGTTAAAAAAAAATACAACATTGCTAAAGAATGAGCAACATGCACAAGCTATATTCAGAAAAACAACACAACCTTCATGGGGTTGAGGGAAGTGAGCCACAACACAATCCTATATAGGTCAACTTAGAAGTAAAACCCATTGATTTAAATAGAGCATTCTCCCTGATAAGATCTGTATCTCAGGATCACTGATATCAGCATAGCTCTGCTCTCTCTGATGTATGTTACTTTTCCACCAAACATTAATATGGGTTACTGCCTTTCCTCTCTGGAATCCCTCTCTGGAATTTTTGTCAGAGTTTATTGTGTTATAGGAAAGTCCAGAAACATTTCTTTTCTTCATATGCCCTATGTCTTCTTAGCTGGAATCTTGGATTCTAGTTTGGCAAAATTATGATGTAGCTGCGAACAGCAGCAGAAAATTCTTCTGGGTCCATAAACTGCATTAAAGGTTTTTATGTGTTGTCTTCTTCAAAAACATTTATAGTATTTAAAGTACCACAAATAAAATATGTTTCGTGAAATAAGTTTCAGGGCTAATTTGTACATGTTCATTGCTTTCTTCTCTTGGTGACTATTGCCAGAAGCGGATGCTGTTACAGTTTTCCACTTATCTCAGCCACAGGGATTTCCGGTGGCAGAACCGAGCCTACAGTCATGTTGAACATAGGTATACAGTTTTAGTAGGGTAACCCATTTTAAGAGAGTCTCATTCAAAATGAATAAACAACACAATTCATGAAACACCTTGATAGGTACGACAATCCTGGCAAGAGATGTGGTTTTACCTTGTAAAAATTACAGACAGGCTTATCATGATGTCATGGTCTTCACGGCTGTTGTTGTTGTTGTTTAAATTTTACAAGCCTCAGCAGAATCTAGACGTGATGGAGTGATGTCATCCACCAACAAACGAATCTGTTGGGTAGGAAAATTACTTTGCTATAATTATATGTGGGCAGTTAACTAGCCAGCAATCATTCCCATATTAGAAGTTGGTAGCTTTGAAACAAATGAGCAAGAAGCATCAGGTCTTGCAGTAAACTTGGACCTGAGCAATACCACTTCAGAAGGATGATGAGCAGGACATCAGGGAATGTTGCTTCATGCAAGATGGCATCTCTCATTGAGCCCAGAACCAAAGTAATGGGGAGGCTCTTCTTCTTACATTCAGAAAGAATTTTATGGCAAGAGGTGGGAAGACCCTTGGGTGTAGTCAATCCAGCATGGATTTTACCTGCTCTGCTTGTGGTCTACTCATAGGCTCTGCTCTCCAACCAATACTCCACACTTCCTAACAGGGTCTTTTTTTCCACTTGTTGCACCAATAAATGAAAACAGTCTAACCTCTGAGGAAATTCATATCACGCTGCTTGACTTCCCAAATTGCAGAAAGGAAAAAGAAGAGGTCATGTCCAAGCTTCTGGAAAGAAAAAGAAAAAAGGAAACCCAAGCTAGTTGCATGCCCTGCCAACTCTCCTTCAGAATAAGGAGTCTATCCTGATCCACCTATTGCCTGAGGAAAGGCAAGTCTTAAGGAAGCACATTTCCATTGCAACTAAAAATGAGTGTGACCCTCCAGCCATTTTCCTCTTGCGTTAAGCCTTTTAAAATTTAAAAGACATCACACAAAATTGTTCCTGAATTTTTTTGGTGGTTGTGGGAGCCTTTTTCAGGGGAAGTACATAAAGATACATTTTTTAAAAAATGAGGTGTATTACCAGACCATGGCTTTTGGAAGGTGAAGTAAAAAGTAAAACTGTGGCTTAATATATATAGGCTTTGCAATAAAATTACCACCAACACAAAAAGATTGCAATAACTATTTAGGTATTATAAAGAAGTTTTTTAAGAATTACCTGATCTAGGCTACAGATATATACAGGACTTGTGTGTGTGTGCCTTGAAGTCAGTTTTTTACTCCTGGTGACTGCCTGGACAAGTCGCTGCAGTTTTCTTGGCAAGGTATCAGAAATGGTTTGCCCTGGCCTCCTTCCTAGAGCTGAGAGAGGGACTGGTCCAAGGTCACCCAGCTGGCTTTGTGCCTGGCAAGTCTAGAACTCACAGTCTCCTGGTTTCTAGCCTGATGCCTAACCACTACACCAAACTGCCTCTCATGGAGGACCAGGATTAGATGGAAGTAAAGAGAGTTTTCTATAGCTCTTTGTGGTCATGTAGTGGTTGACCTGAGTTTTGCAACCCTGGTCTATAACTTTATTATAGTTGGCCAGTGGGTTGGTTGATTTGACAAATCAGTCAGTTACTGCTTTGTATTAGTTTTGCAAATCTTTTATTCTAACTATGGTCTGGCATGATGCCTCAATAGATCAACCTTTCTTCTGGTGAGTGTTGTGCCACAGAGGAAGGAATTAATACTTGTAGTGCAGGATAGAAAAGAAATGCAGAGAAAGTCTTCTGGATCACAATTTACCTCTTACATGTTTAGAACTTCAAACCAGGTGATGATTAGGACAAACCAGTTAGCAGTGATGTCTAAACGGAGCTGATATTTCTAGTTTTTATAGCTAACATGTACCCTACATCACCATTCATTTAAACAAACAGAAGGCCAAGAGCTACAGGTCCTTTTATTCCTTCCTAGTTTATGTCTGAAAACAGTAATTGCAAGCTTATGCTTAAGCTTGAAAGCAACAGTTAACTAATTCTCCTATATTAGTTGTGGATCACTAAACAAACACAGATGCCCAGTAAAGTTCAATGTATGTAAGTGTGGTTGGTTTTCAGTCTCAATTCATCTAACTTTTCCCATACATGTCAGGATTACAGACCCAGAATTCCCACCCAATGTGGCCAGGTGTTTGGAATTTAGGGACTTACAGACACAACACAAGCTTTTGAAAAAACACCACCACTCCCTCAATTCAAAATATTTTGCCAACTAATCCCCAGTCAGAAATGCCCCTTTGGACGGGGGTGGGGGGAGGGATTTGAAAGGACAGTTGCTTTGTAGTTGCAGATGTTCTTGAAGATATTGATTATCTCAATCCCTTTCAATCTGGGTTCAGGCCTTGTTTAAGACAGAAAAACCAGGGCTTCCTTAACAGATGAGCTCTTGTGGGAGAGACACAGAGAGAGTGTGACTCTTTTGGTCTTTCTTGATCTCTCACTGGCTTCTGATTCTGTTGGCTATGTTATTCTTCTGGATCATGTTTGTGAGTTAGAGACTGAGCACTATGTTATAGTGGTTTCAGTCCTTCTTGCAGGAACAATCTCAGAGAGTAATATTAAGTGACTATGCCTCTCTTTCTCCATGGTGCTGTTTAATGGAACTGATGGAAGCAGTCATTCTGGTGCTGAGTATCACCAGTCTGCAGATGACAGACTTTTTTCCATAGCATCTGAATCAGAAGAGGTTGTGCATATTCTGAATCAATGCTTGGAGGCCACAGAGGGGTGAATGAGGGTCAATAAACCAAGACAAAATCCCAACAAGATGGGGTTTCCAGGCAAGGGAATTTAGGAGTTTACTTCTAAATGGGATTGTATTCTGTCAGAAATTGTGGGGATGCTTCTAGAATCATCAATTGGAGATCAAGAGACCTCTGCCTATGGCCAGCCTCAGTTAGTATATCAGCTACAACCTTCTCAGTCAGGGACAAACTAGTTATAGTTGTTCAACCATTGATAATCTGTAGAAAGTAAAGATGGCCTTGACAGAGATGCTGCCTAGGCAAAAGGAGCTGAAGCATTTTTTAAAGTCCAGAACAGCCAGATAACATACAGAAGTGGCTCCAGCAGAAGCCCCCCAATTCACTGAACTAGAAGAAGGAGGACGACGTACAATCAGACTTGCATGATTCTGTTATAATAGCCAATCTCACTGCAAGTAATGTTAGCCTTCTTGTGGGGTTGATTTCCTGGTCTGGTCCATCTAGTGGGGCTGACTTCATCTCATGTTTCTATTACTGTAATGTGCTGAATGTAGGTCTGTCTTTGTACTTGGTCTGGAAGCTAAGAGCTATGCAGAACAATCCAGGCAAATTGTTCATGCATAAGTTGCACCTTTAACTGAAGCTGCTAATTAGCTACCAAGACATGTTCAAGGTCTTGGTTATCATACAAGGCTCTAAAAACCTGGGACCAGGGTAGCAATTAGAGAGACCTGGCCAGTCACTGAGATCACTGAGGAGGTATACTGAGGACCGCGGAAAGCCTTCTGGTTGCTGTATTGTCGAAGGAAGACCCATAAAGACCCAGAAGCCCGGAAGACCCACACCAGCCACCTTCTGGTTGCTGCTTGCAAGCAAGCCTTGCACTGGCATTCTTTCCTCCCTGAACCTGGGAAGTCAGAATGTACCTGAGGAGAAGGTAGTGCAGAGAAACCAAAACTGCAGCAGAAATTGATCAGTGGGAGAAAGATCTGGTACCCCTTGTCTGCTACTGCTTCAGCATTAATTCATTCCTTCACCAAACTGCCTTTCTCTAAATAAGATACTGGGATTTAAGGCCTTTCTTTGCAGTACAAACATGACCTAATTCTTTTTTTTCCCCTTGTCATTCATGCCATCATGATCTGTCACCAGCCCTTGAATGAGACAGGTTTAAGTTATGGAATATTTTTCCCCATCCAGCAGCAGTCGCAAATTATGTAAAATCTGATGTTCTTTGCTACTATCCCATCAATAGGTGAGGTCAGATCATGGAATCAGAGGGTAGGAAGGGATTTTAGAGCTTTTCAACCCTCTGCCCAGGGCAGGAATCCTCAGACTTTCCCACACAAAAGTTTCTCCAACCTTTGTTTGAAAACCTGTAGCAATGGAGTGCCCTGATTCAGGAGGCAGGCCATTCCACTGCTTAATACCTCTTCTCATGGTCAGGAAATCCCTATTTCAAGTCTGGATTTCCCTCTGTAAAGCTTTCTCCTATTGGTTCTTGTCCTACTGGCACTACAGGGAGTAAATCCATACTCTCTCCCCTGTGACAGCCTTATTAGCTGTCCTTATTGGCCTTTTCAGGCTGATGCAGACATAGATCCTTTCTTTCAGCTCCCTAGGCCAGGCTGCCTCTGCCACTACACTGTTTTCTCCTGAAGGCCATGCTGTGCTGTCCTGTCCTTATCATGGAAAAGAAACTTGCATTTGTGTGTGTGTGTGTGTGTATGCGCGCGCAACTCATCTCACTTCATGATCCCATTCACTTCCCAATGCTTAATTTTTATCCGTCAAGGGAAAGAGAGCAGAAATCCATCACTTCCCCACTTTTCTGCATCACTGTCATGTTTAATAGATGTTTTTCCACCATTTGGGGATGCTGAAGAGGGGAAAGAGAAACAAAGCTGGAGGAATCTATCAATGACTTTGCTTAACACGCCCTACAGATGCATAATCAGTTCTCACTGTTTGGAAATGAGCGGGGTAGGGATTGGCCATGGGGACTGCAAATTTTATACTGGCAGGTAGTTTTCTGCCACCTCAGCAGCGGATGGAGTGTGTGTCTATATAGCATCAGGAAAAGCTCTTAGATACTCATGTCTCCATGTAACGTGTAGTAGACTTCAGTACAGTTCTGTAGAATTTTTATACTAGACCTATCCAGAACATCCTTTTTCCTAATAAATGTAGATAAAACAATAGATAGTGACCAGAATGTTCTCATTCTGAATTTCTGGAATGGCCAATTTCTGTGGAAAAAGGCAAGTTCTAGCAAGACCTCCTTTTAGGGAAGGACGTGGCACTGAGGAGAGTGACTGGGGCTGCTGCCAGGCATGTCAGCTGCAGCCGTGCCTCTGGCAACCTGGGTAAATTCCAGGTGGTGCTGAGTGAGTGCTGAGGGGAATGAGATCAGCTTGGCAGCCATGGCAGAGCCTGGGCAGGTCTGATTTGTAGGATCCTCTCAGGTACTTGGAATGCAAGAGTCATGCCTGAACTTGATTGTATGTGTTGGCAGCCAAAGTGAGGATTAGCTGGAGCAGCTGTTGATGACTCTCTGGGTTTCTGACAAATATGTGGTTATTCTCAGTGAGATGGATAACTTGTCGATGGGGTAGGTGACAGAGAAGGAAACATACATGGCGTTTGGGTGTATGTTTCTGCTCAGTACTAATACTGGAATTTTCTCCCTTTTCATTGGGGCTTGTTCATATTTTGCATAGGGGGTGCATGTTTATACACATGCAGATATCCAGTTCAAATCCTGCTCCTGAACAAAAAAGAAAAGAAAAGAAAAAGAACTAAGATGAATTCACATTATTACATTGCTAGGAAATTTGCTTGTTTTGCAAATCTTTCTCAATCCCTCTCAACATCTCGAAACAGAACTATACTAATGCTTAATAATCCATTGGGCACGCTGCTCATGGCTATAAGGCTCCTAAGGATCTAAGAAAAAGATCCTTAGGAGCCCCAACGAATCTTTATTATATACAGTAGATCTACGTTTATATTATATATTGATCTGTTTGGAAGGGGTTTTAGTTAATACTGTGCCAATTACACAGTAGTTAATCCAGCTCTGAATTACACTACACCTTGTATTGGCCTACAATATATATTCACGCATAAGCCCATCCACGGATAAGCCGACCCTTGAATTTTTAACCAAAATACCATGAAAAATGTGCTACCTCCAGATAAGCTGACCCTCGGAATTTTTGTATCTTTTAATTTTCACAATTGGCTTATCTGTGGATGGTGCATTTTTCATAATATTTTGGTTTAAAATTCAAGGGTTTGGCTTATCCGCAAGTATATACAGAATATACAGGTACTTTAAAAAGCTGAGGGAAAAACCTACCATTTATACTCATGGATAAGCCCATCCGCAGATAAGCCAAACCCAATTTTTTGCATGTATTTTGGTACCTAAAATTCTTGGCTTATCTGCAAGTATGTAGGGTATATTTCTTTAACAGTCATGGCCTTTGCTCTGCAAAATCTCTGGATATTGAAGTGTAGACACTGAGAAATCTAGCAGAGATTCCTGGGGTCTTCACAATCTTACAAAGCTTGTAAATGGCTGACTAACTTTAAACCATTTTGTATATACGGCTGTGACGTTTCCATTAATTCTACTGAAAGCAAAGGTTAAGTCCATGTTAACGCATTTGCTCACAGTCTGGAATATCCTGCTTTCCTGTCCCTTGCTGTTGGTTAACCTTACTTCTTTCTTCTTAACCATTTACCTATTACCTTGCTTCTGTTAAATTTTAGATTATAAGATCCTTGAGGCAGGAAAACCGACGTATGCTTTGTTATTTATGAAATTCTGTAAATTACTATGTATCTTGAATACAACATAAAGGTAATTATTAATAGATGAGCTAATTTTATCCCAGAGCTCAGATGTGAAATTTCTCTGGTTTTGTCGCTGAGAACTGTTGTATCTGCCAAAGCAAGGAGATTTAAATGAGGAGTGAGGAGTTTAGGGATCAAAACTCAATTCCTTACTGTCACAGTTGTAAATTTCTTTTGTGTTTCAACACAGGAAGGTCTAGTTTTCCTTCTCCTCAGGAACTTCTACATAATAAATTGAGGTGTTAGTTCTTTTTGGCTGTGTAGGGCAAAGAAAAGGGTTTGAAACTTGGAAAACCAACAAGAATGAGAAGTGTAATGCATCTCTGCTCTGCCCTAGATCGCATTGTTTCAAGGAAGGAAAGTCATGTTACCATTAGTAGTGTTGCAAATAAGGAAATCCTAACATTTCAATAAATGTAAACTGCACTTATTTTTTAAAATAATCACCCCTGACCCTTTTGTCCAATGGTAACCATTCTGCTTGCTTTGTCTTCCAGCTTGCAACTGCAATGGGAAGTCCAGTCGTTGCATCTTCGACCTCGAGTTACTCAGGCAACGGGGAAATGGGTATCGGTGCATCAACTGTGTTGACAACACGGAGGGAACAAACTGTGAGCGGTGTAAAGAGGGCTTCTATCGCCGGCATCCACAAGATCGTTGTGTGGCCTGCAACTGCAGCCCCAGAGGTAGGCAGATGCTGATTTAGGAAATAAGGAAGGAGGAAGGCCCTGACTCCTAGGCCATCCCCCCACTTGCACAGAACCATGGCAGTAACCCCTGGCAACATCTTTTTTGGGTCTTGTTGCCATAGCATTGCCTTCATCTTGTCCCCAGCCCTTCAGTGAGACAGGCCTAGGCTTAGGATGGGGGAGGCCAGAGGCTGTTAGAAGGCTGGATTAGTTTTGGTTATTTATTTATTTATTTGTTTGTCAAATTTATATGGCTGCGCATCCCACACGAAGTGACTCTGGGCAGCGTACAATAAAACCTACTATTAAAAGCTACTACAAAACCAGTTAAAAACAATAAAAACAATAAGCATTAAAAAAACAAACAAGACCGCAAGCAGGAGAATAGTACACACAATATAGCCAACACACAGGCTCCCTATTACCAGGGGATCCCCAGACCTGCTGGAAAAAAGCACATTTTAAGGACTTTCTGGAAGGCCCTGAGGGTTGGGGCTAACCTTACCCTCGGAGGGTTGATGCTCCAGAGCTCAGGTGCCATGGCAGAAAAGGCTCGCCTCCTAGGTCCCGTCAGGTGGAACTCTTTTGCAGGTGGGACCCATGGCATGCCTCTCTTGCCAGACCTGATGGGATGGCTAGATGTAATTGGGAAGAGGTGATGCCTTGTAGGGCTTTAAAGGTCAAAAACAGCACCTTGGAGCGGACCCAGAAGCAAACTGGTAACCAACGCAACTCATGAAGCAGAGGTGTAACATGATCCTCTTAGGGGTACACATAACTGCCTCTGCTGCCATATTTTGCACCAGCTGCAGCTTCCAGATATTCTTCAAGGGCAGCCCCATGTAGAGTGCATTAGAATAGACCATGTGGGAGGTGACCAGGGTATGAGTGACTGTGAGCACAGCCTCACGATCCAGGAATGGGCACAACTAGCACACAACACAAAGTTGCACAAAGGCTCTCCTGGCCACAACTGTCACCTGCTCCTTGAGCAGGAATTGTGAGTTCAGAAGGACCCCCACATTGCGACCTGGGTCTGTCTGGGGCAGTGCCACCCCATCCAGTACCAAAGATGGTGAAGTCCTAGATCCAGAAGGCCCTAAAACCCAAAGCCACTCAGTCATGCTGGTATAATTTTCTGCTGACCCAAGAATATGTGGATGCTAACCTAGCAGGGGGAACTGCCCTCAGCCACAATGAGTTAGGAACGAGGAGCCACAGCAATAACAATGAAGCTTGTTATTATGTATCAGGATACTGTGGTTAAAGACAATTACTGACCTCCCCCCCCCCACCGCAAAACTGAGCAGGGTCCAACCAGGTTAATACTTAGATGGAAGACCACTAGGGAATCTTAGGACTGTAGGCTAGATCAAGGAATTAAAGAGGGCAATGGAAACCATGTCTTTATTAAGAAGAAGAAAACTGCATGGACGAATCCTTGTGGTTACCAGGAGTCAAGCTTAACTCAAGGAAGTCTTTGCCTTTACCTTTAATGCAATTAATGCACAAATAATAAACAACCTATATCATATATCATGTAGGGGTAGACAGACTGGCTGTACTTTTTGGTCAAGAATGCACTTGTTTGTAGAAAGGTTTGCTGCTGCGTAGAGTAATGATGGCTCCCAAAGGAGTAACTGATTCCAACTGGAAAACAATTATAGGAATTCCCGTCCTCTGATAAGATTTTCCCCATAGTGTATTTCCTGTTCTGCTCTTGCCTCTGTTTGAAATTAACTTTGCGATACTCAGAAACCTACAAATCCTCTTCACCAGAAACAAGAAGGGAGCAAAACCCAAACAGGGCTACATCAGGATCATTATTTGCTTAATTATACCAAAAACTCTTCAATCTTCTGAATATATTATTTCCCAGCCACTTTTTCATCCACTTCGGGTTTTGTTTTTTACTTCTGATGCAAGCAATTATTAATGTTCAAGAGAAGCTTTAAAATGCCAATGAGCATTCTAGACAATGTAGGTTTCACTCTTCTATTTTTAACGGGCTCAAACAATAACCTGGATTTGGTAGATAAGGTCAACAGTTTTAGGGCGGAATATGCCCTAAATTTACTCTGAAATCCCTGGAAAGTTTCAAACTCTAAACCAGTTCTTTTTGGTTCGGATTAGAGCGCTATTCAGATTACTGGGACAGGCATCTTAGTGCTCTGCTCTATTGTGAAGAATTATGGAAGGATACAATTGTATGCAACACAACTGGTTCCCTAACAGAGCCTCCTGCTGTGATGTGTGTTCAGGATTGTCAGGATTCACTGCCCGTTCAACTGTCTTGTGTCCACAGATTGCAGAGGGCAGTGCCCCTGGCTTGCTGTTTCAGGCAGTAGAATATGAGGCAGTCTTGGAGAACTGATAATGGATAATGTTCTCTCCAAGACAGGAAACTTCCTTGAATATTAGAGGCCAAGTCCATTATCTTCTTAGTTTCACTGCTTTAGATTCTTTTTCTTATTTTCCTCTACTTATACTTCAGGAAAAACTTCTTTCATCAGCTGTATTTTTCAATTTTGTAATATTTCTAATCTCTCTCTTTCTCTCTCTCTCTCTTTCATTGTGTGTGCGTGTGCGTGTGCCCAATAAAACATTCCTGTATGAAGGCCATAAAGGCTTCATAGTCAATAAAATATTTGTTGTGTTCTGTTAATTGAAAACTCAGTATTTGGCATTCTGAGAAATGATTTGATGGAAACATGTGCCTGATTTAATGTTTTCCCATTGAAGAATTACCTTTACATCAGAGCTGAAGCAATAGGGTTTCTTCTTCAGTAATGAAAGCAAAAATTATTTATTTTCTTTAAAATAGTTGTATTTTGCTTTTCAGCTTTTCACTCCACTCCACTCACACCGGTGGAGACTGACTGATATGGGTCATATTATAAAAATACTCATGGCCCTTTTGTGATTGAAGTACTCAGAACTGGACACAGTATTCCAAAGTGGTGTCTGATTAAGGCAGAGAACAGTGGGATAATTCGTTTCCATGATCTGAATTCTGCTCCTGTTACTATATCCCCAAATAGCATTTGCTTTTTAAGCAACTGCATCACACTGTTGCCTCATGTTAAACTTTTGATCTACTAGAACACCCAGATCCTTTTCATGTGTACTTCAGCCAAGTCACATCTTCCCCATCCTACACTTGTGGCTTTCATTTTTTTCTCCTGAGAAGCAGAACTTTGTATCCTCCCTGTTAAAGTTCATCCTGTTCATTTCAGCCAGCTGTTCAAATCCGATTAGATCATTTGGGATTTTCTCTTCCCCTTCTAAAATGTTATCTACTCATCCTACTTCTGTGTTGTCTGCAGATCTGATAATCATTTCTTCAAACCTTTCATCCAAGTCATTAAAAATGTTGAAGAGCACAGAGACCAATTCACAGCGTTGTGGCACTCCACTTGATACTATTCTCCAATCTGATGTGGAGCCATTCATGAGCACTGTCTGGGTGTGATCATTCAGCCAATTATATATCCATCTAATAGTTGTATTATCTAACCCATATTTTACCAGACACAATGGAATGGATTAAAAAAAAAACACAAGGGGAGGAGCTTCCATCATATCACTCCAGGCGTTTCAACGTTTTGATGTAGTCTTGGCTTGCTGGAAAAGTACCTGTTCTCTGTCTATTAAGCTTGTACCTCTGTCAAAAAAGAAGATATGGTTAATCTGGTGTGACTTACTTGTGAGAAACCCTTGCTAGCTTTTATTAAATGTTGCATTTCTATTCTAATGCTCACAAATATGTAGTCTGATAATGTGCTCAAGGACCCGGCCCAGTAGAAGTATCAAACTGAGTGGGACTGTAATTTCCCTGGTGCTCCTTCTCTTTTTTCAAGACATAACATTTACCCTTCTGTGGGTTCCTGGGACCTCACCAGTTCTCCAGGAGTTGTCATAGATTACCGGTAGTTGTTCTGTGATAACGTCTGTTAGATCCTTCAGTACTCTAGGATATAATTCACCTGGCCCTGGAGAGTTGAATTCATAAAGGAATTAAGGTTAACATTTGAGAGTTGGAATGTATATCTCATGCCAAATTGTGGTACATTTTCTGCAGCATACATGTAGTTTTCTATGCCATGATCCATTTTTGCTTGACGTCTGCTGAGTGAGGGAGAAAAGATGTATCAGAAACAACACAACAGTGACTTGAGTATAGGGTTAATATTGCTAGGTCAAGCCAGCCTTACAGCCTTCCTGCTCCTATCTACCCACTATTTTTCATTACTGTTTGTGAAACCTTCCAAGCCTAGCACAATAATAGAAATTCTTCTTTGCCTTGTATTTAAACAGAGTCAAAAATAGAAAATATTTACTTGGATGGGTATTTTCCAGAGATACATGCCTTTATCAGGTTTGGGCATTTCCAATCATGCTGGCCTGATAAAAGTAAATGAGATGAAGAAAAAAAATGGCTGGGATGAAAGGCACCATGCTGTTTGGAGTATATTTTTACTAAAGCAGCTTTTGTTCCATTTGAATAGGTTTTGCATTTTTCTAAGCAGATTGCTTTTAATGTATGTATTGCATTTTATTAATGTTGAGCACTGCTTTGAGAACCGAAGTCAAACTAATAAAATAAAGAAAGCATATTCATTCTATTTTTCATCCCTTGGTGAAATAATAGTCTGGTCTTTTGTGTCCGTGGTCATGTTATATTCTTCTTGCCTCAGATAATGTCACACAAATCTCCTCTCCCAGTCAGCAATTTGACCGGATCTAAGGCCAAGAACGTATTTTACATACATTATGACCCCCTTTGGTTCTTTGGAGGCGGGAGAGGAAATCAGGAATTAAGATGGGAACAGAGTTGAAGGATCTAAAAACCAGACTTGGACTGGAGACTCTTAAATAGAAGGTTGCCCTCTGTATTTTGGACACTTGATAACCACAAGCTGTGCATTTTACAAAATTGTAACATTAACACACTTTTCCCAATATGGAATCTGTGTAACCTGTTGTGGTTTTAAAAACAAATTTATGAACAACTTTAGAAATGACAAAAACCTTTTGGGGTTTTTAATTAACTTGAAAGTTATGCTTAAGAAATCCTGTCCTCAGAATGTAAAGAGTGTCTTACAAGCTCTGATGGAATCTATTTATTCCATGAATTTTCAGATATCAGTACCATTACAAAGGTCAGCCTTTATTTTGATCAGTCAGACTTTATTTTGGTCAATAAGCAGCATAAAACAAAAACAGACAAATAAAAAGAAATACAAAGTAGAAAGCACTGGACTAATATGGCTTCTTATATGCAATGGAATATAATATAATAAAATAGCATTAACACTAAAACTATAACTTCAAAACCAAAACTAATACATAGAATCTAAAATACAGGTGGCATTTCAAAATTTGGTGACATTCAAAGAAATAAAATCAAAGAATTTGCATATAGAATATATCAGTATGATCTAGAAATTATAAAGGATGAAATTATATAGTGCAATACATCTTTCCCCCCCTCCCTCCCTCCCTCCCTCCCTCCCTCCTTCCTTCCTCCCTCCCTCCCTCCCTCCCTCCCTCCCTTCCTTCCTTCCTTCCTTCCTTCCTTCCTTCCTTCCTTCCTTCCTTCCTTCCTTCCTTCCTTCCCCAACAACATGGTTGCATCTGGTTGCATCTCCAATGACAACTTGAAGAGCATCCGGAAGCTTCAACAGCAGCTACATGGACAGTTATGTGTGCCTCTGTTCTCTGAGCTGCATTGACTGCTGGTCTGCTTCTGGATGCAATCCAAGGTGCTGATTTTGACCTTTAAAGCCCTACATGGCATGGAACCAGGTTATTTGAGAGACTGCTTCTTCCTGATTACATCTACCTGTCCCATCAGGTCAAGCAGGAGGGGTATGTTGTAGATCCAGTCCACTAAAGAGTTCCATCTGACGGGACCCAGAAGATGTGCCTTTTTAGCGATGGCTCCTACCCTCTGGAACATCATTCCCTCCAAAGTGAAGTTAGCCCCATCTCTGTTAGCTTTTCAGAAAGCCCTTAAAATGTGTTTTTTCCAGCAACCTTTGGGAGTCTGTGAGATGGTTGTATTGTGCCTAGATGGTTGTTATTCTCCAGCAATCTTGCTTTTTATTTATTTTTATTATGTTTATTGTTTTAAGTGTTTCAATGGTCATGATATCGTTTTAATTGTTGCTGGTTGTACGCCACCCAGAGTCACATGCAGTGAAATGGGCAGCCATATAACTTTGCTAAATAAATAAATAAACATACATTGTGATTTACTCAGTTGATCAATCCATAAAATCAGATGAGAGGTGATTGCTGGTTTGATAGATATGGACATTTTAGATTTAAGTCTTTCTTCTCAGCTTATGTATCTTAGATTTAACCATCAGTTTATAGCCAGAAATATAGATTTAATGGGAATTACAGAATTATACAATCAGTACTAACAACAATAATTATACTATTAGCAGAAATAAACATTTTGTCTTATGCTGTTATCTCATATTCAAGCGCAGTGTTTTTTCTTTTGACTATTTTTTCCTAATCAAATTGTTGGGTTGATTGTGTAATGTTGTGCTGATCAATGAGGGAAATAAATGTTTGATTGCAATTTACTCATTCCTTTTCAGTACAAACGCAATGTGGTCCAATAAGTCTGAAATATTTTTTGTTGTATAAGCCATAATCTAAGATTTCATGAGGTTTTTGGTGTTGACATTAAAACATTTTCACATTGTTTAGGCAAAATGGGGGTCTTCAGTTTCTTAGTCCATTCAATCTTTAAAATTTGCATACCAGATTAATTGATTGATAACAGATACTTATAAAAACTGATTGTGGGCTTTGGTCTCATAGGATTTAATGGTACTGTCTAATAACTTAGGCGTCTCTGAAATTGAAAATGCTGTCAGTCCCAATCAAGATGTCAGTAAACATAATTATGAATACTGCCAGTGGATGGTAACTGACAAATGGTTCAATTCAATATTTTATTACAGTCACAGACCAGAATTACAAATAAAAATGCATTAAAATGAAATAAAACAAAAGAGGATAATATATTACAGTTAATGGTGGGATCATCAGTGGGCAATCAAAGTCTGCCTAATTTTACAGACAGTGTAACAAAATTTAGCTACGTTCAGAGAAACTGAATCATATTGATCAGATAGCAACAACTGTACATAAAAAAGCTCAGAATTTCCCGAGTATTTTACCAAATATGGAGTTATAAAATGGGTCCGTGAGTCCTTATAGAAGGCACAGTGTAGCAGGATATGAGCTGTAGTTTCAATAGCCCCTTGTCCACAGGGGCACATGTCTGCTCTACTAAGAACGTTTTTTTGAGCAGTCACACCCCTTTTTATAAACCAGTGAGATATTTACATTACATAACTGTCTCCAAATTCCGAAGGGCACTAACTCTAGCATGTTGTAACGCTCTTCCCACAGCAGTTTTGGAGGGCCGATACAAAAAAGTTCCATATGAGCTGAGATTGTGCCCCATCTGTAAAATTAGGCAGACTTTGCCCACCGATGATCCCACCATTCACTATAATATATTATCCTCTTTTGCTTTATTTCATTTTTAATGCATTTTTATTTGTAATTCTGGTCTGTGACCGTAATAAAATATTGAATTGGCAGATGGTATTTATCTTTTAACATAGAAAAGAATACACACTCATCATGATAATCTACTGGTTGATCTAATGTAAAGATCCCATCCATCCAACTGGCTTTTGTAATAATGCTATCAGAGTTCTTTCTGAATATTATATATCGTTGTTATTATTTTTGTTCTATATCACTCTTCCTCCTAGAGTGGAAACCCAGAGCATACCTGTAACGCAGATATTTCAGTAATACTGTAACAACAGCTTCAGCTTCAGACTGTCTTTTACATTATATTGCTTTTGTTTTTGTAAAACGAACCTACTTCTGTTTGGGTTTATTGCCTTACCATTTTATTTAACATTGTTTTTAAGCCTCTTGTGTATACTGTTCTGGGTTTCCACTCTAGAAGGAAGAGTAATGTAGAACTAAAATAACAACAACAATAACAATGAGTAAGATTGCATTGGAATAATCCAAATGTGTGGTTATTAAGTCACAGAACAATAACTAAGTCTAGGCTAAACTTGGGCCACACAGAGCTGGTCTACTAGCCGAAGCATGTTGAGAATAAATCATGCTTCCTACAGGAATCAGAAATCAGCCTGTTGTGTTTCTGCATTTCTTCTTCATAGGTTCTGTCAGTGCACAGTGTGATACCCATGGCCGATGTCGCTGCAAACCTGGTGTAACAGGTGATCAATGTGACCGATGCCAGCATAATTTCCATTCCTTCTCTGAGGCTGGCTGCACAGCTGTTGGGCAACTGCAGTAAGTGCCTGCAGGTTTATGGAACTGTCAATCACTGATAATTGCGTCTTTGCAGAAATTCTGATGTGCTTCAATAAGTTGACAAAACCAAATTTGGTTGATCTTCTGCATTTTTATATGGAGAAGCACCGAATCATAAAATTCCCATTCCATCTGTTAAAAGGGCTAGAGATTGCCTATGGGAAACTGCATTAATCAATTTTGCTGGTTCTGGTGAGAGTATATGTTTGAATTTCTCCATTTTTAAAAGTCTCTTTAGACCTACCACATCTGGATTGCAGAACCCCAGACAACCACTGGATGGCAGCAAAGGGGTAGAGCTTTCACTATTGCTTTACTGCCCTCTTGTGGTCATTCAGCCTGTTGCAGCCCAGATATACTGTAGTAGGCCTAAGATCACTATGCTTCAGAAGCTACTGTATATCAATGTCAGAGGACACTGTTTTCTTTGTGCAGATTCATTTTTCAGCAGGGGACCCTGCAGCTGAGGAACAATTTGACAATTTGTGTTTTATGGATGGTGTGAAATTACTAGGAATGCTGGAGGAATTTGATCTTTGTGTACTCCATGATGAACTGAAGTGACCTCCTTCACTGATGGGAGGATCAGAACATCTAGTCAATACAATTTTTCAGGACTCGGAACATTGCAGTGGGTTATTTGGCTCCACAAACATCTCGTGATGCATTAACTATGCATATTTTGAGAGAAACTGCATTTAAAAACAAGCATGGACTAAACTGTGAAAGAACATCTGAAAAAGTGATACAAAACGAAAAGAATTTTGTTTGCTCTTAGGTGTGGCCTGAAGACATGCAAGTACTATTTAGAAAGAGATACGTTCTCATCCTCCCCTACCTGTCACAACAAGAGCAGTTCGGTACAAGCATTTTTACTTAGCCCAGTGACATGTGTGTCACTCTCACTTTGCATGACACACGCTCCAATCTGTTACTCTGGCTGCAATCTTCTTTTCCTCTGCCTGCTTCCATAATAGTTCATCAAGAAGATCGTAGCTTCTATCTGCTGCCAAGCAAAGTGGGGTTACATTCGTTGCATGTAACATATTGGTAGGGGTGGATTCTATCGGCTAAATAGCTGGAGGACTAGAAGGTGGCTGGGAAGTAGCATCTGCTTTGAATATTGAGGAGAGTGGACACATTAAAAAAATAAAATAAAAATCAAGGTGTGCAGGACGATCAAGGCCTACACTGGAATTAGCTCTCCAGGAACAACGATATTCACGATTTTATTTTGAAAAGGCACTTCAAAAACTATAGGCAGAAGGAATGGAGGCTCAAACATCCATCAACATCCATGGCTTACTTTTTAAACTTTCTTACTGTCCATGACTGTAAAGAGCTTTTGGACTTTAAAAAGCAACATAGGATAACAACCAGAGCCCACAACTGCAGCACTAGAGTTCATGAAAAACATATTGCACTTTAAGTTTTATCATAAAAATAGTTCCACTATTCTCTCTCATCGGCTGATAACAATGTGAATGTCCTGGTTTTTCCCTAGCAAAATGGATGTCTAGTTAGGGATGAAAGAAAGTGATTAGTAGCATGCCCACACAACACACTCTGTAAAGCTAGCAGGTCTAGTCTGTTTAATGGAGTGTTTCTCAACCTCAACTACTTTAAGATGTGTGGATTTTAAGATGTGTGGATTTCAACTCCCAGAATTCCCCAGCCAGCATGATGGCTGCAGAATTCTGGGAGTTGAAGTCCACACATCTTAAAGCGGCTGAGGCTAAGAACCACTGGTCTAATGAATGGACAATATACAGTGCTGAAGTATTTTCCATCTATGCCTCAGTAGTTTGAGCTAGCTAACTGGGATCAGTCTTGTTTTATTATGTTTCTTGTATATAGAAATGCTTGCAAGTTCCCCTGTTGAATATGGAATTTAGGTTTAAAAGTGCATTTTATTTTCTCAGGAGCTCTCAGTGTGATTGTGATCCATCTGGAAGCACAGGGCAGTGCATTTCTGGACGCTGTGTCTGCAAGACGGCAGTTGCAGGAGAGCGATGTGACAGGTGTGAGCATAGAGTTTCTATGGAAAACCTTTTTTGTTTTGTTCTCTGTGGGTTTTTGTTTTTTGTTTTTTGCTGTGATTTCTCTCAAAAATGCATCAGAGAATCTATACTTAGTGGCTCCAATTCGTCAGATTTTAGTGAATGAGCCCACATAAATGTACCCTGTATCTGATTCATTACTAATCAAGGTTACTGAGTAGAGTGGATGAAAGGTCGTTTCCTCATTAGCAATTCATAACATCTGGAGTCATCCAACCATCATTGTACCAAAGTAACAGTAATGAGACGCTCTATATTACGTCAGTGATGGCTGGTTGATGCTATGATGACACTCTAATTCAGTGTTTCTCAACCTTAGCAACTTTAAGATGTGTGGACTTCAACTCCCAGCATGCTGGCTGGGGAATTCTGGGAGTTGAAGTCCACACGTCTTAAAGTTGCTAAGGCTGAGAAGCACTGCTCTAATCACTAGTGTAGAAATGGCCAAAGTCAGTACGTAAAGTAAGAAACCTGATATGTAATATCACAATTTTAGATTCTGACAATTTCAGTTGCTTTGAGGAAAAATCTGTGAGTTTCAATATTTTTGAAAATACACTGCTCTGTAATGTCTGATTTGGTACAACAGAATTTTTGGGAGCCAAGATAAATCCAACCTCTATACAACTCTAGGAATTTATCTTTTCCTTACTGTTTTTCACACACACACACACACACACACACACACACACACACCTGCCATTTGGGAGTTGGGGGGCAGGAACCTGCATCAAACAATGTAGATAAAAGAATTGTGGAAAATTTCACAACTTTTTACAGGTAGGTACTAACTAGTTGGACCAACCTTCAGGTGACTGAATGGACAAATTCCTTCCACCTTGACTTGTCCTTGGTGATAACAGCTTTTTCAAGGCTATTCCATTGATAACCCTCATCCAATCTATCCACCTTTTCCATTATTTTCCATTATTTCTACTTTCCTCAACCTTGCCAAGCATAGTTGTTCATCTGCTTTCATCATTTGTCTAAAATATTGAGTTGCTGTTTCTTAATCATTGTCTCCAGGGAGCCGTCAGTCTTGATTTCATCCAGAACCAACTGACAGTCTGTTCTTCCCCAAATTCACAATTCTAAACTGTCTCCTTTCTCTCATTCTTATTCAGTGTTCAGCTTTCACAGCCATACATAGAAATATCATTATCCTTCATTACCTTGTCTAAGTTTGTCATTGCTGTCCCCTGTAGATTTAATCTCCTCTTAACTTCTCCACCTCGTTGTCTATCTCTATTTTTGAGCCCAGGGAAACAGAACTGTCTACCCCCTTCACTTCTCCATATCAGATTTGAATTCACTAAGCATACCGGTTGATCTCACTTTTGTCTTCTTACTATTAAATGTGAACCCAGATTTTTTCTTTTTCCATTTTTTTTTCCTAATGAGTCTTCTAAGTCTTCTGTACTTTAACACCATAAGAAAATGGTGTCTGCATTCTCAAATTGTTAGTGATTCAACCACCAATTTTGGATTCCAACTGTCATCTCTTCCATTCCTGTTATTCTTATAATAGATTTGCTGTGTAAGTTAAACAGATACAGACCTATATGTATATGTCTCACTCCAAAGTCATTTCTTACAATAGGTTCTTGTTCATTGTAAAGGTCTCAGAATTATCAAGTATTCTGGCAAACCCATTAGCCTTAATATATTCCATATTTTAGCATGAACTACTGTATACAATCAAAGGCTTTGCTGTAGTAAATAAAGCAAAAGTAACCCCCTTCTTAATTTTTTTGCTGTATTATCCATCAACTATTTGATCTCTTGCCCCTCTGCCTTTTCTAAAGCCTACTTGGACATTTTGCATTTATCTTTCCATGTATGGCTCAACTTTTCTCTGTAAGATTGTAAACAAAAGTTTACTTGCATAAGGAAGGGACTGGCAATTTGCACATTCTCTTGTATCTATTTTCTTACTATAGTTATATACACCAATATTTTCAAATTTCTCAGCCACATAAATATTGTTTTATATTTGTTGATAAGGAGTTTTCAGCACTTGCTTCTCCCATAGCTTTAAATAATTCTATAGGTATTTCTTTCTGTTTCTTTGGACAGAACGCACTGGGAAGAAGAAACTGGGGATTTGGAATATGGGGTGGGGAGGTGGGGGGAAGGTTTACAGGATAGATTTCTCAGGAGAAGCTCCACCATCTAGTCCACAGTGTAGGATAACTACATGCTCATAGAAACACAAAGCTGCTACCAAAAAAGGGGGCATCATGGCTAGCAGGAGTAAAGAAAAGCTCAGTTCCGTGACTTCAGTACAGAAGGTAGGTGAAACTATGTATTGTGAAGGAGAAGGAGGGATCTCCGTATAAGATACCATGTTTGATCACATTTAGGCCGTAGAGAGCTAGAATTGATTGCAGTCCTATGTCAGAGTGCACATGATGGTGTTAATCAACAAGTCTAATCTAATTTTTTGCCAGAGCAACTATCTTAGGACATGACATCCTGCATCTAAACCAGCTTTAAAGAATTCTGCCCAAACTTTTCTTTAAAATTCTGCACTATTTTAACGTCTTTTAAGGCAGCTGGTACACAATGTCTAGAACTGATTTCTACAGAAGAAACCAAATGTTTGTGTCTGTAATAAAGTGTATCCCTAGGCTAAATTGCTTGTCAGGAGGCAGCCTGTTTTCTTCCTCAGAAAGATCCAGGCCAAACCTACATTAGATCTCAAGTACATTTTGTACTTTTTAAGCCAGTTATTGTACCTTTCTCCAAAGCACATATGGGTGAAAGGGTCTTGGAGTCTCTTCTTGTTGCAAAGATTCACACATTACACTCAAAGATCTTAGAACAGTACAACATACGTTCAATTCATGCTATCTAAGATCAAGAGTCTTTGTACAACACACATTCATTTCATGTTATCTAAGATCAAGAGTCTTTGAGCCTACATGCCTGTGAATGTTTTGCAAAGAATGAAATATAAAAATGACCGAAGTGCTGTGGTGTTTTGCTTTTGGTTTTCCTCAAAATGAAACATGCCTTGCTGGATTAGACCAGCATTTTAGTAGCAACCAGCTAGATGTTTGTAGAAGGCTGATACATGCTGGCTGTAAAAACAAATCTCCTTTTTTTTAGTTTTGAATCATCATATCAGTAGGACAATGGAGCAATCCCACTTTGCATTATGTCTAATAACTTTTGATTATTCATAACTTCTTCATGCTTTGTGCTTTTAAATTTGTTGACATGTACATGAAGTACATTTACCATGTCCATAGCCTAACTTGTACTTAAATTATGGTTGTCTGTAAAATGTAGAGAATGCAGATATTGAACAGGGGACAAAGTATCTGACTGAATCCTTAGATACGATTTATTTATACAGCTATTTCAATTTCTGATGGATTGTGAAAAGGGGTTGACATTTGTAAGGTGGGGCTGTGGTCCACGGATGTATGAGTACACTCATGTACTTAATCTTGGTCCAATACTAAAAGCTATGTTATACAGGTTATACAAGCTATACAGGTCAAGTAGGGAAAAAGACTGGAATTTGCTGTGCTAATCCAGATGACACTATACCAGAATTTTAGTGCAAACAAAGATATGGCACTCAAGCAAAAAAAGAGGCACTCAAGTCTTTCTCACGTGCATTGGAATTGGAATATATGCTGAGATCTCACATGACCAAATTGTCATATGTACAAATTGTTTTGAGCTTGATATACCATGGATCAAATTCATTTTTTTACCAGATTGTAGCTTTTGTATGTTCTGTGTGGGGTAAATGATAGCCATTCTACCATGAAAAGATCATTTGAATAGAAACATACTGCTTCTTCCCAGTGATAGCCTAGAATATCTAATGATGGCTAATCTCAGAGTCCAGAAGGTTTTTGCTGGGCAGAGGTTTCTTAAGGCTAGATATTCAGATATTTTCATATCACAACAGACAAGCAGAAGAATCCAGAAGGGAAATCTGTCAAAATGTTTAAGAGAACTACAATTTGGTGTCTTGATTTTTGTCTCTCACAGCTGCAAGCAGGGCTATTATAACTTAAATGCAAGAAATCCAGAGGGCTGTTCTCCATGCTTCTGTTATGGACACTCAACTACATGCTCCAGTGGGAAAAATTATAGTGTCCATAAAATTACATCTTCATTTCAACAAGGTAAAAAACCTCACTGCATTTGCATGATCTGCATTCTTTTTCTGGTTATATGCCTGCTTAATTTTCCCATATTTGCTTCGTTCCATCTGAGAAGAGTTGAAATTGATCCATACTCGGAGCTGATTCAAATGTTACTTTGTAACTCTAGCATATGAGGAATATATTTAATAAGTGTCCTGTTCCTGTTTTCTTTCTATAGGTGAATATAACATAAGTAACACGTAACTTATCTCTCTCTCTCATCTATGATTCATTCTTTTCTTTCAATCTGGGTGTAAATCAAACGGTCACAGAGATGCTGAATGCAGCTGAATACAGGCCTCCAAGTATTTGGCCAAATTACTAGTGGAGGGGCTGGCTGGGTACGAATGAACTTTGGACTCCATCTCACACAGAGATCTGACAAGGCCCTTGATGTCTCCAATCCCCACCCCTGCTTGTCAAGTAATTGGCGTGTTATGTTTTCATTTCCACCAGCATATTTAGCATATCATTCCCTCCTGTTATTTATTT
Source organism: Python bivittatus (assembly GCF_059951505.1). Taxonomy (NCBI): domain Eukaryota; kingdom Metazoa; phylum Chordata; class Lepidosauria; order Squamata; family Pythonidae; genus Python; species Python bivittatus. The sequence goes on from NW_028277098.1 coordinate 8,772,317, forward strand.
GCATTTTACTGAAGAGCTCCTTGAATTCTAAGTGAACTTTCAGGAGTCTCCATGCTTTTTCAGACATACCAACCCAGAGTGTTAAACAGGGGGTCACTGGGATTTCTTTAAAACAGAACAGCTAAGCAGTATAAGGGCTCCAATAGAAGAGAACGTTGGCAAGAAAACAACCAAGCTCAGAGAACCCCAGGGACTCCACAGTATAAGGGCTTCTTACAGATACCAGTGGAGCAGCCGTGGCTGGATTTTGGACCAAAATCCAAGGACCTTCAGCCTGGGGTTCCCAAATGACCAGCAGATGTTGAGAACAAGGGTAAACAGGCCCAACATCAGCAACTGGAAATGCTCTGGTCACCTGGTACTGATGCTGCACATTGCAGTATTTTTCCTTATTTATAAAACTGGTCAAGGGGCAGCACAGAAAGTGATGGCTTGCCTTTGGCATACTAGCTTCATATCGCTGAAGGGTGCCTGTGTCCTCAAGTAGCGTATCTATAAGTAAGAGTCTGTAAAGAGATGTCCAGTGACTTCTTTAGTGTAGAAAGTAACTTTTTCAGCAAGGAATCATTCTAGGCAAAATCATCTTCTTAGTATAGGGCAGTGTTCCACTTTAAGATGAGTGGACTTCAATTCCCAGAATTCCCCAGCCAGCCATGTTGGCTGAGGAATTCTGGGAGTTGAAGTTCACTCATCTTAAAGTGGCCAAGTTTGGACAACACTGGTATAGAGGTATCCCAGGGCTAGAGACAGTACTGGTTGGGAATGCTGCTCCTTTGCCCCTTTCAAAAAGACATTGCATTCAGAAAGTAAGTACGTAGAGTGGAAATGTGGTTGCATTGACCTCTGTTTCAACTACATACAATGGATGAAGTTGTTGCTTCTCTCCTGTCACATTTCCTGAGTCAGTGACTATGGATTGGATTTCCAACTCAGGTCAGTAAACTGTGCTTCCCTTGTACTTCAGGTGATGAAGGCTGGCAAGCTCAAGAAAATGGATCCCCATTACAGCTCCAATGGTCTCCACATCACAAGGAAATTTTTGTGACAGCTAGAAGGCCGGGTTCCAGCTATTTTGTCGCTCCAGGTGCATATTTCCATGCCCCATTGTGGAGAGGAACACCTCAAAAGGACCATTCAGCAAAATATGACATTGATATCTTTTTAAAATTTTCCTATATAATCATATACTCCAGCCTGGGTCCCATTTACACTCACCTATGTTTTTCTGGCTTTGGGGTGATGTCTTATTTTAATAGTGTACTGTAAGTAACCTAGAGCTGTGTGTAGCTGACATAACATGAGACAGTCTTTCCAAGGATGCTTCAGCATGGTTTTCTGTCATCCTTCACCCAATATTCCTCATGATTAGTGTAGCTACAAGGGAAAAAAAGTGTAAAGATTCCAACAATCTCCAAATATTTCTTACTTAGGAAGAATTAAATAAGGAGAAGCCAAGTGTGCTCTTTCAGCAAGGAGCTATATAGTATGTAAAATGACCTAGCCTGTGTACCAATATACCAACTATCAAAGACTTGAATACTACTTAGTTATGAATCCTAAATGTGCAGAAAGCATGCAATGGATAATTATCCTGCTTAACAAGGAGACTGTCTTAATCTTCTTGGTCTAGAATATTTAATATATTTACTTTTCTTAGTAAATGTGTTAGTTTTATAGACAACAGGGAGATGCTTAATACTAAGTGAGATCAGTACTGTTAACACTGATCAATGGCAGATTTACAAGATTTGAGACTGGAATCTTTCCCAGCCTTACCTAGAGATGCTGGAATAGATACTAAGACTTTTTATGTGCAAATTATCTTCAGCCACTAATGTGGCATTTCCCCACCAAACATCTTGAGTAAGACCAGATCTACAATAATAAAACCCTGTCCAAACCAGAGTAATTTAGTTACTTCTAGTCAAACTAGAAGTGCCTTAACTAGTCAAATTATAATTAACTGTTTAAGGGCACTTCCACACAACCATCATTTTCATTCCTCAAATGCCCAGAAGGTTTTTTTTTTTTTTAAACTTCTGCTTACTTGAAAGGCTAACAAGAACAGAAAACCACTGCCATGCCTCAATAATCTTCTCACCTACCACACACAGGAAGGAAGTTTAGAACTTATTATTTGCAACATTGGAAGCAGAACAAAAAGGGAAGCATGACATATCTTTGCTCAATTTCATGCTTTTTATTCTTTCCTTCCAACCCAATCAAATGTTGGAAAGAAATTTGGAAACAGGCTTGTCTGCCTGTCAGCAAAATGATGCTCTGAAAACAGAACAGGGCAAAATTTGAAAATGTACAAAACAAAAACCAAGTTTGAAAATAGGCTGGATTCAGCTGGAAAATTCCAGGAAAAAAAAAGTCCCTTGAAGCATCCGTACAGGAAAGGCAGTCGGACATAGCTTGGAATGTCTCTGCCTGTCCCATTCTAAATCCCTCCTCCCTCTTCCGTCATGTGACCTACAGCAGAACTGTTTTCAAGGAGTTGGGGAAGAATTCGGGAAGCCATGCTTTGCATGCTTTCCCCTTAAGAGGGAGCTATATAGGGCATTTATATATATAGCTCAGAGCCATAAGAGGGGTGAGGTAAGGGTTCTTTTCAGTGGGGAAAATGGAACCATGGTCTCTTTAAAAAAGCAAAATGAAACAAGGCACAACAAGGCAAGCATGCAGAGCACAGTTTCTGGGATTTTCTCAACCCCTTTGCAAGCAGTGGCCACGGAGACATCTGCCTTTTCTTCAGGGGAGCATAAGTGTTTCTCCCCTCCCCTCATATTGCATTGCTATTTTTGAGTTCATATGCCATAGAAAGCACAAAAGAGGATGCATATATTCCACTCCATTTCACATGACCAGGAAAGGCTTAGAATGAAGCAGGCAGCAATACTCTGAGATGCTGCCCAAATGCCTTTCCCATAGGCACGCCTTGGGATCAATCTTTCTCTTGTAGGTTTCTCCCATCGTAACAAATCTGATCCCATTCTGTTCTGGTTTTCCAGAGTTATCCTAATGATAGATAGGATAGACAGACACAGTCCTGAGTCCCTATACATAATTTCTTTCCAACACATTCTTGGGCTGGAAAAAGTAAAAAGCATAGCTCTGAAGCAGATTCAACTATGTAGCAGTTGAGCTGGAAGTAAATTAGCTAGACTTCCACAACACTGCTGACATCCAGAGGAACACATGTCCAGCCAGTTCAGAATCCCCATGTGGATGTGTGCTAAGATCTTTTTTAGTAAACTTGACACGTTTTTGTCTGGAGCAGATTTAAAATATAACAAATAAGTAGATAAGCAAACAAACAGCTTCTTAACCATGCCATAACCATGCAATCAGAAGCTAGGCTATGGGATGTAGACCTTTCATGTTCATCGATTCCCTTGAAGTCCTCTCTACTGCTCTATAGTCATGCTGGTGTTGTTAGATAAAACTTTTTCATGGCATTTTCTTTATAAATGTCATTTGCTGAGACATTTTATTCTTATTTGTATTACTGTTCTTGCTATGTACATTTTTGTAGCCAGGTTCCTTGGGAACCAGCAGCTGAGTTATGGACAGATGTTATCTTTTGATTATCGAGTGAACCGACCAGGATTTCGCCCTTCACCACATGATGTCATCTTGGAAGGAGCTGGTTTAAGAGTCATGACCCGATTCATGCCTAATGGCAGGATGCTACCTTGTGGAATCAGCAAGACTTACACATTCAGGTAAATTGCCTGCAATATTTAAGGGCTCTCTCAAACTTTAAAGTCAATAGTACAGCCTTCTCAGTGACTCCTTATTACCGACTCTGTGCTCATATAGTACACTTATTCTCTGCCAGCCCTTGATAACTTTAATACTAAATGATGTAAATTTGAATGAACCATCACAGATTTAATACCACAAATAGTACTTCCAAATCATTCAGTATTGTATCGCCTCAATGATTTTCAATAGAGCCAGTTTACCCATCAGTAAGGAAAAGTCAAATAATCAAAAGTTGTATATGTCCCTGTGTGAACAAGCTCAGTAAGGCTTTATTTTATAATGATTTGATTGCTTAGATATGTGGTTTTCTAACTATGTCATTTGAACCTCCCAACTCCATGGAAGCTTCTTAGGAATTCCTGAACAAAGGACAGCTGATCAACCAATGTTTTTTTAAAGATTTCTTGGCTGTATTTATATTTCATGTTCTGTATTGTTTTAATTGTTTGATTGTTTTTATTATTGTTAGCTGCCCAAAGTCTGAGATGGGCGGCTATATGAATGAATGAATGAATGAATGAATGAATGAATGAATGAATGAATGAATGAATGAACAAACCACCACTGATCCGCCCTTGTAGCATGGGAGAACTTGCGCTGATGCTAGTGTATGTGCACTGACTCCTCCAAAGTGATGCTAAACCACAGCACAGTTGGCTGGTGCCTATTATGAACTTTATGTGTACCTCAACCTTTCCCACCCTGGCCCCTTCATATTTATTGGGCTCTCAGCTCTTGTACTGGAGTAGAGCCCTTACAGTTGCTTGCCATTGGCCATGCTAGCTGGAACTAATGGATCTGAAGGAAACTTACTCCAGCCTTATATTAATTTTTGTATGCATGTGGGAAGCACTTTTATTGTTGCTTTGGTTGCAACTTTGATTTCTTGATATTAAGGAAGGATAGTTAGCTCTCTAAAATTATTGAAAAAGATACTATATTGATTTACTAGGTAGTTGCATTTTGTAACTGTATTTGATTCTCTGAGATTCACAGAAAATCTATGCCATACTTCCAGCTCCTCCTTGGCCTCAGAGTGCTGTTGTTTTCTCATTCTTTGTGACCATTTTCTTGATACAACAGTGCTGGTGTTTCTTTCACTTCTAGCCGTGTTTGTAGAGATATATTTTGTATGCAAGGATGGTTATGCAGATTTTTTTTTTTCATATAACTTTCTTTCATCTCTGGCCTGCAGGTTAGATGAACACCCAAGTAGTAACTGGAGCCCTAGGCTTAGTAACATTGAGTATCATCAATTAATTGGGAATTTGTCAGCTCTTCGGATCAGAGCCACTCATGGAGCTGGTGAGCTGGGATCAGGAACTGGGCATAAAAAGGGGTCTTTGTATATAATTCTTTTGCTGATTCCTTATTTGAAAACTTCTATCCAATTTTATAATCTGAAAGAACACAAGGTAATAAGAACACATTTTAAAAACAGATTATTGTCAGCCAACTAAAGCTATGATTTTAGTCATTTTTACATTCACAGAAAGTTTCCCAGACTTGCTCTGTGTTTCTAGCACAGAATGTCTGCATCACACAGAAGATTGCAAAGTATTTTCCTGGGGGATGGGGAAGGGCTTCTCCTATTTAATTGAAGAGCCAAAGACCATGCTGCCAAGAAGTTATAAGAGTTGAAGTCCAACACATCTGGAAACACCAGTTTGGAGAAGAACTATCAGAGAATACTTGGAAAAGTTTAAACATTCATTTGTATCTAGTTTTCTTTAATTTTTTAAAACTTTTTTTTAAAAAAAAAGATTAATGCAGATATAGGAGAGAACAAATGTTGAATGAAGACATGTAGAAGACATCTGGAAATAGATCTCTGTATATCCCTAGACATATTCTATTTTCTGTTAGACATGATCCAGGTGCCATTGCCTAAGTTTGTCACGTTCTTCTCTGGAATATTTCCTGCAATCACACTCTGTTTCTTTAGGCATCGGATACCTCAGTAATGTCATTTTGGTTTCGGCACAGCCAGGCACTGGCTCTCCAGCCCCCTGGGTGGAGCAATGCATATGTCCAACTGGATACCAAGGGCAATTCTGTGAGAAATGTGCTCCAGGGTACAAGAGGGAGAACTTGGGTAACATTGGGGCCTTCAGGCGATGTGTGCTGTGTCAGTGCCAGGGAGGAGGAACCTGTGATACAGAAACAGGTAAGAGAATCCACAGTCTAAGGGTCTGTCATGGTGGATGGGTTATTTTTTTGTCCATTCATTTTTATTTGAAAGGGCAAGAATGTCAAAATCACTGTAGGGTCCATCTATATGGTGATCAGGAGATATTTTCTTTGTGATGGAGGACTGAGCATGAGGACATATTTTCCATATTATATATCCACCATTTTAGATAAATAGAGATAGAGTCACACTCATTAATGTGATCAGCCTCCCTCTCCGTGAAGAAACTCTGCAAAAACCTTGAGAGTTTCTATTTAAAATGTTCAGTGAATGGACACTCAAAAAGAGCTGGAGGAAAATCTTTTGGAATGCATGAAGTGTTTACTTTTTACTTATTTTGGTTTTTTACTTATTTGTTTTTTACCCATGTGGCTTGGAAAAACCAGAATTATTGCAGCAATAATAGGGGGAAAGCTGCTATAAAGTTTTCAAGCCTATTGCCATTTAAGCAAGGTTAACAGCTAAGATTCTTGTCGTTGCCTACCCAGAATTCGAGACATGATTACTTGCTAATATTCTGTATGATTAGCTCTTATGTAATGATTTTTAAAAACGTTTTATAAAAGTGCAAGGGATAACCTACCTGATAGGCAGCTCCTTGGATTTCAAACGGGCCATTTTGGATTGAGACTGAGAATAGCTGCTTTTATTTTTTTCTCTCCCAAGCATTTCCTGATACTTTGTCAGTTGATGAAAAGCAATTACTTTCCATAGAGTCCTTGATCAGAAAGGGGCTTCATCTATCTGAGCATCAGCAAGCAACAAGCTTGTCCCTGAGTTTTAGATCCTAAATTTTTCAGGAACAAAAGAGCTGTGATTCAACAAATGAATAGTTCTTCTGTATCATTTTTTGTGGGTGTGACTGATGACTACAATAAGCTACCATTTGTGAAATTAATGGGCACATTCTATCTACACAAAATGAAAGACAGTCGTTGCCCTTCAAAAGTGAATTTACATTCTTCAGAAAAGGCTACTTTAGTACTTGTGTGTATATGCATGCTCAGATACACCAAGCTCTGTTCTATATTTAGTGTTTTCTTCCTTCAGAATTTTTCATTTTGATCTCATCTGTTTCAAACTTTTCTCCATAAAAAGAAAGAAGCCACTGGATTCTGATGCAAGGCTCCATTCAACCAAATCCTCTATCTTTTCTTTTTCCATCTCTGCTCAGGAGAGTGTTATTCAGGAGATGAAAACATGGAGCACCTAAGTGCTGCCTGCCCAACTGGGTTTTACAGTCTTCCCTGGGATTCACAGAACTGCCAGCCATGCCCATGCCAACGTGGCTATGGTTGCTTCATCCTGCCAGGCACCCAGGAAGTTGTTTGTAACAAGTGCCCTCCAGGAGCCAGTGGTAGGATTCATATTCTAATGTCTGACAATCCTTTTTTTTTTTCCAAGTCAGCTTTCTTTTTCCAAGAGAAAGGCAAGAGTCTAGCAAAAGGGTGGGAGGTGATTGTATATACGTGGCAGGGCAAACAAGGCACACAGTGACATGTCTGGGGACATCACTCTCTGCAGATTTGCAGAGCTAATAAGTAATAGAAGCAAAGACGGGAATAGGCCATCCTCTTCAGTAGTTAGGATTCCCAAATAATCCTTGCAGCAACTGGGAATTAAATGTTGGATGGGGTGAGGGAGAGGTCAAGAAACTGTTACATAACCATCCTGTGTTTACCACTTCCAAATGCATTCTCCCTGTGCTGTTTTTTTAGAAATTCAGTACTGGCCAGTGACGTCTGTGTAGGGGAGGGGGTCTAGGGGGAGTCAGAGTGGTGTCAGAAGCATTGTGTCATTGTGACGTGAGCCCTGCCTCTTTTCTATGTGCAAGTTGCTGTGGATGCTGTTGAACATGATCCTGGCTTCCAGATCCAGATTCTGCTGAATGACTAGACCTGCTATCTATGAAATGTTTGGGCTCTGCCTGGGCTGAATCACTTCAGAGTTAGGATTTAGGATCTAGGTTTAAATACAACCTCCATTTAAATTATTTCCTAGAAAATCAGAGTAGTACGTCATGGGAGAAGTCTAGGCAAGAGCCTTTCATCTTGACATCTAGTTTTCTGTGGAAGCAATTATTTTGTATGGAAGAGCATTCCATCTTATAAATCTCATCCTGTTGTCTGAAGTGAGGTACCAGAAACATAGGACAAATTTGGAAGAGGGGATTGTATGCTTCCATGCAGTCAATGACTGTGAGTCACAAGCAGTCATATGAAATAAGGCAGATGCCTGGAATGAACAAGCTGGTGGGTCAACACCAAAGAAAGAGTCAAACCTTAAGGACAAACCTGTAAGTATGACTGAGGATGAGGAGCAAGCCAGAACTCAGTACTCTAAGGTCATGTTAGAGCTCAAGGAGGTGGATTCAAGAAGCAAACTAGAAATCAGAACTGGAAAACAAAGGCTATAGAAACCTGATTATTGCTTGGTTGGTTGGAATGCAAATGTCTTGTAGATTTCTTCCTACCTCAGAGAATCCAATTCTAGCTTGAGTAGGCAAAGAAATGTACTTCACTGCCTGGGTTAATGCTATACTACACCTGTAGTTCAAGGGCTCACCATACTGGCAGTTGAACACACAGTTCAAGTTCTGCAAGTCCTGGTAGACAATTTATGGTTAACCCTATAATGCACTGTGGTTTTAGAAACAGTTTATAATGTGGTTTTAGAAAAAGTTTATGCACGTGTTTAAATAGTTTAGTTCACGATGGTATTTATTGTTGCAACAGATTGTTTTAGGCCTTCCTTATATAACTCCATTGTGTTGATTTAATCAGGTTAAGCTGAAACAGGCAAGGGTTACAATAGGGTTTCATGGACTTTTTGGGGGATTGAAGGCAAGTAGAATTGCTCTTACAACTGCATCTCATAAAAACCAGCAGAGAAATTGTAGCAGATAAACAACAGATAGTAAAGCTCTAAGTATCCCTGCCTTCTCCATTAACCTGGGTGGTTCAAAGCTTCTTTTTCTGAAACTGTTTTTCAAAAACGACCCGTCCGAGTTTTTTTACATACTCTCTTCAGCTCCCGTCACCCCCAATGATTTGTTCCAAGCACTCATGTGCATATCCTTCTACTCAGAAGTATGGAAACTGCAAGCCCTTTCTGTAGCCTGGGTTACACATATTAAGAGAAAGAATTCAGGAAATAATTCAAACATATTGTACAGTCTGAACTGCAAGTGTGTGAGCCATTCGTGTGCACGTAGAATCCCACCGATTAGAGAATGTGGGTACTTACAGAGCTCTGTGCTCTAGCTAGAGTTCAGGGGGAGTTCCTATGTTGGCTCTGGACTTCCTCTGCTTGCTGTTCACTGTTGTTTTTCTTTTTAGGTTCTCGATGTGAGTCTTGCACCAATGGTTATTTTGGAGACCCCTTGGGTGAAAGTGGACCAGTACGACCCTGCCAACCATGTCAGTGTAACACTGTTGACCCAAATGCTTCAGGGACTTGTGACCGCTTGACAGGGGAATGCAAGTGCAAGGATGGATTCTTTGGACAACCTTTATCCACAAACCCATCAGAGAGATGCCGAGGTACATCATTATCTTGCGCAAATGAAGGCTGATTTCAAAGTCAGTATAACCAGAGAGCTTTATCTGAATTATACTAAACTCCCTAGAGTCAGAGGTTCATGTGTTGGAGAGCCAGCTGAATGTTCTGTCTCTTAGGGCTAGTTATTTACATGCATAGATGGACATGGGAACTATTACCGAGAGAATTAAACATGCACTAACATACCTTGCTAGTCTGAAATACCACCGGGTAGTGTGTTTTATTTCTCTGGGTTGGCACAACTTGGTTTTCTGCCCCAGCCTCATCCCTGGCTGCGGGGATGATTGGTTGGATAATGCCCGGCTGCGATATGTTATATTTTTATTTTTTATATTGTGTATTTTATTTTTTTATTGTAAGTCATCTGGGGTCATGTAAAAGTGAGATGGGTGGCTATATAAATTGAATGGATGAATGAACGAATGAATAAATAAATAAATAATCTGGGCGTTGTAATCCCAGAGTGTCTGAGGGTTGCCAGGTTGAAGCAAGCTGCTTTAGCAGAAAGAGAAATTGCTTTTCCAGTTCACATGTGGTGATCTGGCCACCTCTAAATATTCTGCTGTTTTCTACCCTTTGTAGCTTGTAATTGCAATTCAGTGGGTTCTGAGCCCCTACGGTGTCGTGGTGATGGGAGTTGCCTTTGTAAGCCAGGATTTGAAGGGCATAGCTGTGAACACACCCGTTGTCCAATCTGCTACAATCAACTGAAAACTCAGGTTGGCTTCTCTTCTTGGTGTTTCAGTACCATCATTATATCAGTGGACTGTATGAAAATCTTTTCCCTTCCCTTGCCCTTCATTCTTTGGACATAGGACACCTGAGGCTATTACTGGAGTTAGTATCTGCAACAAAGCTAACTAATGCTACTTTGCAACTATGAGCAGAACCGGTATTCCATTCAGAAGAAAAAGAAACCCTATTTCTTTTCTTAAATTAAGACGTGTCTCAAATAAGACATGTTCAGTGAGCTTCATTTTGGAAGAGGCACTCAATCCTGTGTAGGAGAGTTGGTGAAATGCCCTACTAATAAGGCATCTGTTAGATTTTTAAAAAATAAAAATATTTTAAAATGCCTAGTGTTTTTCCAATCCAGATTTTAACCAGATTAATCGAAGATTAATCAGCAGACCACATATGAATGGCGCACAATAAGTCAGTTCTTAGGTTAAGTAACTACATCTGGCCCTGCAGAAATGAGAGACATCCCAGTAATTGCATTTTAATTGCTCTGAGTGTTTAGGAGTTGAATATCAGTGTAATGAATAAGCAAGTACAATGAGCAATTGAAATAAAAGTTACACATACAGTATGTGAGTTTTGGTTCCTTTGAACCTCAATTCTATGGTTCCTTGAAGGGTCTGGAGTTGCTAGTCAAGTACTGAATGTTACTTTCTGGGTGACTTCTAGTCATGTTTTTTAATTCATTTTAGCCAGCTAACCGAGATGATATGCTTTGCTTCCAGGTAGATCAATACCTCCAGCAACTGCAGGGACTTGAAATGCTTGCCTCTTGGGTTCAGGCAAATGGAGAGCCAGCAAATAATGCTGAGCTGGAAAGGAAAATGAGGGAGGTCGAGGAGCTGCTTCAGCGAGTTTTGAAAGACACAGAGATTTTACAAGGTAACTCATGTCTTCCCAAATCCCTCTGTGGTCTGGAGAAAGAACAGATGTTACAGAAACAAAGTGGAGGTTGATTCATCCAAATTATATTTAAAAAATAACAATGGTGCACTTAATTATTCTTTTAATATATACCAAGAGCTGTTAACATTCACACAAAGACAAATAAATGGCTTTCACCAAGCAGAGAAGGATCTGCTTTCTTTCTCTGTCAAGCTTCAGCGTCCACGTGTCACGAACTGCCCATCTTTGACAGAGAACCACATGGACTTTTCTCCTACAGAAAAGAAATCCAGCCATGGTGAACCTCTATTAATCCCCCGAGAAAGGGCTTTTTCCACTCCTTTTCTGCATTCATCAGCACGGAGCTTCATAATTCCTCAAATATGTACTGAGCCATTAAAAAGAAAGTTTAAGAAAATTCAACAGTTCTCCAGTTCATTACAGAGAGTACAATCCAGCCAAAGTTAATTCTGTTTCATTCCAATTGTTTAATGGGAATGCTTTAAAGATGATCTTCTGTTGGAATCAGTAGTATTTAGCTCAGTCATGGTCATAGTAAGGCACAAATAAACAAAGCAGTCTATTTAAAAAGCTGCTGAAATGTGAGCATGGAACTTTATTGGGGGAGAAAACAGTTTGTGGATGTTTTAATTTTCCAGCTTCTTCTGAAGCTTGTACATTTTCAAAGCAGTGACAACAAAGAAGGAATATTCCAAAAACTGATAAAAGTGTTACTATTACTGTGGGTGGGTGTTTCCAGCCATGTACCAGCAAGGAACTTTTTAACTGGGAGCCAAAGAATATCTTGTACATAATGTGTAACATTTAGTCTTAGCTGTTTTAATACAAATGGTTTAATACAAACTGGTTTCAGTACAAATATTCCTATTAGTATCAGATGACATGTTTGGGCTGGAATGTGGGTAAAGAGGAAAGCCATTCTTCTTATCAGCTGTGATCCCAGTAACAATCCTTATCTGGCTAATTTAAACAAGCAACATGGGAACTACAGTTTGTGCACAAAGGGTAATGTGCAGTTTGGGGGTAAAATCTGTTTAACAGGATTTAAAATGGCCTGTCCACTTAGCCTATGTTAATGATGAAGAGTAGGCAGCTATCCCTTCTCCTATCTATCAACATGAGATAATCGGGAGAAAACTGTCTTTCTAAGTGGGCTTTTCCAGAAATCACATGAAATCTATCTACTTGCCAGATTTGTCTAGCACCACTTCCTTCATGTCTATTTCAATATGCTTTATGTTGATTCTTGTTCTCATCTGTTTCTTGTCCTTTTCTTATGACACATAAGCTACTGACAGGGCCTTGGGAAACCGATTGTCTAAGATAAAGTCACAAGAGTTCACTTACCGGAGTCATCTGGATGAGATAAATGAAATAGCCAGTAGAGTGAATTCTCTGCGCAATCAGTACAAGAGTCAGGTACAAGATGTCCAGAGGCTGGTTGAGAAAGCTTACTTGGATTTTGATCAGAGTAAAGCAAAGATAGAAGGCATGGCAAGTATCTTCCCTTGTTGGATAAAAGTATCATTTATCTGGGTGGTTAGTATTGTTATTGTCACTTTGCTAAGGATCCGTCATAAGGGTGTTCAATTTTTTTTTTATTTATTTATTTTGGCCAGTAGGCATATTTGAAATTTGGAAAACATGAGCACGTTGTAAACTGGGGGTGGATAACCATGACAAACAGTTTTCACGAAGTCCCTAGCACTTTAAGAATGTGTTGCCAAAATTCACTGGCAAAATGGATGTATTTTGATGAGCTCCCCCTCCCTTAAGAGTAAAAATGGGAATGGGAACCTCCGAGAAGTCCCTGTCCTTATTGTGCCCCAACCCCTCCCAAGACCCAACTCTGTCATTGGGAGGGCAATTTCAGCCTAGTGTTGGCATTTGTGTAGGATTTTAAGGGTGGCAACAGCAGCAGGAAGGTTCTAGAAAAGTAATTGCCCCCATTCCCACCCTCAGATCCCCATAAAACCTTCTTTGCTTTGGACCTTGAGGCTGGAGGCACCAAGGGAGAGGTCTACAGACACATTGGAGCTCATGGGCACCACAGTGGAGAAACATTGTAGAAAAGTGTATGAGATCTCTATAGAACCTGCATTTTGAGGAATGTTTTACATCCTTATGGAATTTATGCCATTGAAGACTATGCTACTCATTATCAGGGATTGCAGATAAGGGAACAATTTTTGTTCCTCTTGGAACAGCATCACCAAGTATAGTTCTTCTGTTCCATGTATGTATGGAAGAGATATGAGTGATGACATTAGAAATATCCACATTATTTGGATAAACAAAACATCCTTAATGCACTGGAGTCAGAGAGAAGTAGTCTTAGGATGGCAACAGTACTTCAGAAGTAACTTAGATCAGAATGCTCCAATCTTCCACCACAAAACGTATGAAGCTGCCTTTGTTATGTAACCCAATGTTGTCTGTCCTGACTAGCAGTAATTTTCCAGGGTCTCAAGCAATTTTTACTTGATTCTTTCCACTTAAGATTCTGGAGGCAGAACCTGGGGTCTTCCGCGCACTCTTCCATGGAGTTATATCTCCTGTCAGTAGGATTTCCATTCAGAAGCTGAATGAATATAAAGAGAATGCCCTTATCAGTTGCATCATTGAAGTTCTTCCCTGTATGTCTGGAACAAATGAAGTCCTTTTATTGTGTACCTCTAAGAGTGAGCGAAATTGAACTCAGGCAAAATTATAAATTGTTGTGTTAAAATGTGTCCATTTCTAAAATACTGCAAGGGCCTTCTACTTCATGGAATCACATCTTGATATTACTTTCCCCCCCTTCAGATTGTTCCATCTCCAGATGACACTGGAAGTGGTTCGAATGGGTTCTTAATCCTAGCCCAAGAAGCCATGAAATTAGCCAACAGGTGAATCAATCATTATCTGCTCCAGGCCGTCAAACACTGTTTCTGTTACATGCACTCATTTTGAAAGCATCAACCAAACAACTCTTTAAGAGAGTTGTCCATGAGAAAATCTTAGGGTTGTAAGCTAGATTGAGAAGTTTAAAAAATATCCGGAGGGAATGGCAAACTGCTTCATGTTTTTGCCAAGAAAATAAAATGGCACTAGGAGTTAACTGAGGGGATGCGGTGGCGCAGCGGCTTAATGACGCTGAAAGTTGCTGGCCAGAAATGGTCGATGCTTCAGCGGTTCGAGTCCAGCCTTTGCATTAACAGGGTGAGCTCCTGTTTCCTCCCCAGTTCCTGTCAACCCAACAGTTCGAAAACTCATGTGAGTAGATAAATGGGTACTCTCACTCCGGTGGGAGGAAAAATGCTGGCGGCGCCTTACAAAAAGGAGTCGGGAGCAGTTGCTGGTAAGCGCGAAAAACCGTACGCGCCCAAAAAGGGCGCAAAGCAACGGAAACCCTGCCTCCTGCGCACGCCAGCTGGGCTCTGCTCTAGGAAGGAGGCTCTGGCAAACCACTTCCGAAACAATTGCCTTGAAAACTGCAAGGATTCGTCCAAGCAGTCACTGCAGAGTCGGTAACGACTGAGCGCAGATTATTAAAAAAAAAAAAAAAAAAGGAGATAACTGAGCTTGAATGAGACTATCTTTTGGGGAGGGTTGTCCCATGTTCTTTGGGTAAGAGAGGGATGGTGGATGCCCATGAATAAGCTTCACTGTCTCACCAACTTCTTTCCTCCTGTTCTTTTTCAGCCATCTGCAGCTGGCAGATACCATTGAGGAAACAGGCAGGGCAGCAGAAGATGCCTCCCAAGAGGCACGGGCATTGCTGCAGGCCTTTGTGAGTGGAGGAGATATTGTGATAAACTCTGCGCAAGGGCTCCAGAAGAAGTGAGTTTAAGTGGGTTTACTTGCATGCATGTCTCAAGGATATCATCTACTTCTTCAAGTCTCTTCATACTGAGGTCAAAATCTTAAGGTGATTGTTAAAAGCAGACTACAGTGATGGAAGTTATATAGGGATATATATAACTTGTTATTGCAAAGTGAAACAGGTTGTCCCCTCTGAGGGATTCCTCCCTCGATGAGGCCAAGATCAATCCAACATAAAAAACTGGTATGTGTTTCAAGGCACTGCCATCTCTTAAAGTTCCCTGACCCAGGTTCTCCTTCTTTTTTGAGTGTGAAGGCAGTAGTAAGAGTGAAAATAAAAAGTAGCATTCTCTACTTGCCACTCCCTCTGGGATTAGAGGACCTAAATCTTAAAGGCAATAGCAAGGATGTCATTCTACCAAAGAGAAGGTCCGACTGAAGACAGGCTTTTCCAGAACTGTTTTAAACATGTTCGAGGCATGTTTAATATTCCATTAAAGGCAAGTAAATCATAATGGTACCTCCAATGTAGTACTTAAGAACTTCAGAGGACTCCTGCTCTTTTGGAGCCCTGGTGGCCCAATTATT